>NW_019525445.1:1180737-1253598 GCF_002814215.2 Seriola lalandi dorsalis | reverse complement strand
GGGGGGGGGGGAGAAGAAAAAAAGTATGTTTCTAATTATTCTGTGATTTTGTTTGTCCCCTTCGTCGCCACCAGTTCTCTGGAAACCACAGCAAGCCAGCGCTCACTACATTCTCCGCGCAGTGGAGCCGTGGAGGGCAAACAGAGACAAGCTGGGCAGGTGAGCAGAGGAACATCAGGCTTAAACTGGGGGCAAGCTTCAACAGGCTGCTAATCCAGCGAGTCGGACAGTGTGTTTGGTGTCATGTTGAATGAGGAAAAGGTGGTTCTAGGTGTTGGCTTGTCAGTGAAAACAGCAGTGAAACACTGGAGGCAGGAAAGACATAGGCGGAGGTAAGGGGCTTGGGGAAACAAATAGATCACCAAAATGCAGCCTGCCCACAAGACATTCAGAGCCAAAACATTTCCCCCTGGAGGCCAAATTCTTCTTGGTTAGCCAAGAGGAAGGGCTACAGGTCGGTAGTAGGGTGTCCTACTGTAGTTTGGCCAAATCTGGGACCAGATTAGGAGGCGTGAGGCCACAGGTATTGTGCTCCTGGAGGAGGATTTAAGTCATTGCTTCACAGTTTAAGGCAGTCATTTCTGATGAAACAGCAGAGGCTTGACACTCCCGTCTTTGAATTTTGGTATCTGGTTGGTGATGATCTCCGCCAGCATCTCCGGGAATTCCACACTGAGGGTTTTATTCACAAAGGTGTAGAAACAGATCTGGAGAAGACCCTCGACCATCTGGAGGAGACATCCAAGAGGGCAGATACAGACACATTAGTAAGAATCTACTACGTATTGTAAAGCTTTTTTTTTTCTCCATTATTTGAATATTATTTTCAAATTAGCCTGCAGTGGATCTTTACTTCAGCAAAGAGGCTTTACAGGAAGGACAGTGGCTGAAATAGTCTTGAACGAAATATAATGCACTTAGTGGGATCTGTGAGTGTATTCTTTTGGGATTTACACTAATCAGCATGGTGCGAGGATCTCAGAAGAACACCGAGTTATTGATGCACTTGAACCACTAGATGTGAAAGAAAACACCTGACTGCTATGAAAGAAGATGTAACAGGAAACCACTTGTGAAACCTTATAGACATGACTGAATTCTAAGTAAAACAAAGAACAGGAGGAGAAACAGAAATCATCACAGTATATGCTGATTCAGTGTGTGTGTGTGTGTGTGTGTGTGTGTGTGTGTGTGTGTTTCTCTAACCTCCTGCATCGAGTCCAGTAGCTTAGTCAGCTGGTAGAAGCGCTGCCAGTTTTGACTAGCGTTCTCCTCTCTCTTGACGATGGCTTTTCCCAGCTCCTTGATGTACGTCATCCTGATCTCGTCAAACACCGCCTGGCTCTTCAGGCCATCTTTTGGCACTACACACACACACACACACACACCGAACATAAACACAAAAACAAAGGTATCAGGAGAGACGTTGGCGTGCAAGTTGGCAGACAATGGCAGGATTGTGACTAAAATAAAATTAAGATAATAATAATAAAAAAAACATTGTTAATGGTGGCATAGATTTGTAGTCGTTTCAAAAATATCTGTGATGTTACATTAAACGCACTGAGAGATTTTCATGTCAAGAACTCCACGCAACTTTGATACGAGTTTATCCCACAGACAACCGGTCCAAGAGGAGGAAGGATAGGAATTTTAATTATGTCTATAAATCCACCATGTCTCTACTGGAGGGAGGTGAAAGTTGTTTATTGTATTTATCTTTCTGTTTTATCTTATGTAATGAACAATGAAGAACTTAAAACGTACCCATGGGATTTGCATTTAGACCCATACCTATGTGGACACATTTATACATAAATATCTTTGCTGCCATCTCGACAGCTGGTGATGTGAACATCTGGTTAGGCACATTCAAACATGTGTCTGAAATTAGTAATGTTTCTGTTTGTCTTAGCCTGTTCTTGATCCTGTTCTCTGCTGCAACACACAGCACAGGTCATTAAAACTAACTGTGTGGGACCCCAACAAGGGGAAACACACACAGATGCATGCACGCACCTCCTCACCAGAGGCAGTGGAAAGTATGCAAAACTAAAAGGTAACATCAAATGCTACTGTGCAGCATGTTCCCAGTCCAAGAGGAACAGTAAATGTTTGGACACACACCTTAAAAAAAACAAAAAATCAAAAAAACATAATAATTTCTACATGTATGTGTACTTCAAAGAGCACACAATGGGGATTTCCACAGCACCAAACCACAAACGGCTGAAAAACATCAATATGCAGTTGTCATAATGACCCTGTCAACACATCATGGATTCCTTGTCAGTCTGGTGCCTGGCACCGTGCCCAGGCAAAGCCACAGTCACTGGCCTAGAGATTATGCAAAGCCAAAGAGGGCAGGATCAGAATGAAGTACTGTCCGATTTACATAATCAGATAAGTGGAAGTGCTATCTGGCCTGTACATTATGCATTTGCAGGTTTGGCAGAGAGACAATTTTTAAGAGTAAAAACAGATTTCCTTTTCTGCTCTCTCTGGATTTTTTAGTATAAAATAAATGTGTTACTTTTATTTAACAGAGATTTGACTGTCAGAAATGGGTCATAGTAGCTATTTCCTGCTGTTTGTGTGTGTGTGCACGTTCTTTTTTGAACCTATTATTTAAACATTGCGGTGCAGATGTTAACTCTGCTGAAAGTGAAGTCTGCCTGCATAACAGGTATGATATAATAAATCAAATTGTCCCATAGGTGATTTTAATTCTCAGTCATGTGCATGAGAAATGATTCAAACAGCTCAAATCAAAGTTGTCCTGTCCTGATAGTATTTCCATCCATGATGGGAACAGATGGAAATAGCTCTCAGGTATGAAAATGCAACCAGTGCTCACTATGGAAATGTCATTTCCTCTGTATAAAGAGCAAATCGCCTCTTAAGTGCATCCTTTCCCCTGTCATTCTCTGAGAGTGAGGTGGAAAGACGGACACTCTCCTCCACAGCAAAGGCAAATTTACATAACTGGGGAAAAGTCTGACTTTTTTCTTGTATAATTTTTTTCTGGTGATTTTAATGGTAGTAATTGAATAGCTTGAATGCTAGTCCACTGTTTGCATACAGTCTATTATTTAACCTTTTCAGAAAGACAGGACAGTGAGGGCTGCTAAACATTTAACAATTCTTACGCCTTTTTTTTGTTAGAAATTGTCTTCCAAAGGTTTTCACTAATTTGTATATTTTAAACTCGAGCAAATCAGGGCCTGCAAATCAACATTCATTCGGAATAAATTTAGGATACGATAATAGAGCTCTGCTGAGGCCAATTTTCACTCAGCGAAACTTAAATAATCATAATTTGGGAAAAAGGTTTTTGTTGAAACAAGGTTTTCCATTTGGGCAAATTGCAGCTGTGTTGATTACACAGCAAGCTGTATTTTACTCTCCGAGATAAGAAACAGAAAGTTGTCGTTGACTTCACTTCACATTTTATAATTTTCAAACAAACTCTGAAAGCTAATCTGTAGGCACAGGAAAAAGCATAAACTGTTTCTGTTAATGAAAAAAAATGATGCGTCTACAAAGATCAAGAACCTTTTTTGTACACTAGAAAGTATTTTCAGAAGACAAATACACTCTTACAGAAAAGCTAAAAGAACTAGATGGAGTGATACAATTCTTACAAAAGGTCACCCTAAATGAATTCTCCCAGTGTTATAGAATATCAATCTGTGATGCTCAATGCATTTTCAGGCTCATTTTGTGATGATGTCGCTATCCACCTTTTCACAAAGTGCCTTTAGGTAACCATGTTTTTCTGTCTTGTTCTTCTGTTAATTACTTTCCATGATTAACTGCTTAATTGTTTAAAAAGAAAAAAAAGACATTCACAATTTCTCAGAGGCCACGATGATGTCTTCAATCTGTTGTTGTTGTTGTTTTTATCCAACTGACAGACTGAAACCTCAAAAAGCAATTTACTGTCATATACAGTGTGTTACAGAAAAACGGCAAATTGTCACATGAGCATTTTTGCATTAAAAAATTACTGAAACAATTGATTATCGGTATAGCTGCTGATTCATTTTCTGTCAATGGACTAATCAGTGCAGCTCTAGTTGTTAGCTTTGTTGTTTACGTAACTCAAGCACATAAATTCTTTTAATGATAGAATGAGTGAATGTTTGATTCTTTATGTTGTGGTAAAGTGGCACTATGAAAAATGTAGCTACTGTCGTGCAACAGGGTAAAAACCTTCCCTGGTTTTTCAGATGCTCCATGGATCCATAGAAGCTGCAGTAGTGCTTGGCATTTATGATACAGTTTTTTTCCACCATCCCACAACATATACTACTCTGCTGTGACTAATTGAGCCTACCTCGCATTGCAAAAGGTTGCAGCAGTATTACATGTTGGATACGGTGGAAAAGTGATTTTTGAAATCTGTTTTTAATCCCAGAATAATTGCAGTCCCTGAAATTTGAAAAAAACCCTGCTGTGGTTTTTCAAAGCAAAGCGTGTTCCATTACCTGTACTGAGCAGTAACAGGACCTTCATGCACAGGTACTCGTCATAGGACACTTGCAGTCTGACAAACTCATTACAGATCTTCAGCATTTGCTCGCACTGGTCGGTCATGAAGGGCAGCTTCATTCGCTCTCTGAAAGGAGGGAAAGGAAAAGTAGAATGGACAAAGTAGAGTTGAGGGAGAAGAGATGTAGAGCAGGTAGAGACAGCAGGGGAGGAAAGAGAGGAAAACAGACGTCCAGATTAGATTTAAAGCTCTTTCACTCATCCTGTTATTCAATTCTCAATAAAACAGCCCCAGCAGGGAAGCGCTTCAGCCCTGCAGGAGAAAACCGGACTGTGAAATCAGTCCTGATGGATTTTCACACCTCACTTCCACTAACACACAGCCCACATTACTTTCTACCTCTAAAATCAATAATGCACATTCTCCAGATTTGTAGCCTTGGGTTCAGAGCCGTCTATTCATCCTGACCAAGTGCAGTGCCACTGGCGATGACTTCTTCACCTTTCATATCTATTTCTCTTTACCCCTCTTTGAGTTTACGTCTCATCTGGGAATGACTCTTCACAGCTCAGGGCTCTCTGTCTACATATTTCCAATAATGATGCTGAGCTGTTTGCAGGATGTCAGCAGCAAGAGTTCAGTGTGTTTGCTGGACCCTATTCATTCAGCATGAAGTAAACAACATTTACACTTTGGGCAAAGGAGCACTGCACTTCAGACAACTTCCAAATGTTCACATCAGAGTCAGTGGTTACACCTAGCCTTTAGCAAACTGATGAAATCAAGTTATAGTTGAAATGCTTGGTCAAACTCTAAATGTTGTTAAATATTTCTTGATTTAAATAAAAGTTTTGCTCCTTCTGCTGGGTTTTATTTATTAAGTTAATGCACTTGAGATGTTTGGCTTATGTAATTAACCAGAAAACAAACAAAAGAAAGTTTTTTGTGGAAACACATTTACCATTTCTCAAAGTGAGGTACAGGAAAATGTTGAATTTTCTGGAAATTATTATCATAGATAAGAAAAATTTCGAAATGATACAAATACCTACACAGATGTTATGTAGCAGCTGTAACTGTCAAATGCTAATAATCAATCAATTATCTTGAAATACAAACACAAAACATGTTTTAGCTTTTCAGAATAGAAAAAAAAGGCTACAACAGTCAGTGAGACACAGGATATCTAGGAGAGGGAGCAGGACTTCTTTCTTTTCATTAAAAAAAAAATCCTGTTGTGAGAAATAATCAGCAATGGCCCACTAAAGTGCGAGGAGCTCAGAATGATTAAGACTGAAAGATGATGGGTGAAATGGCACAATGTTGTTTTACCTCCCAAAGTGTTTAAAACCTGAGCTTCCAAATTAAAACAGCGCTATGGAAACAGACGTACTAACAGGAGATTAGCCTGTATCCTGTTTCCTCCAGGGACTACAAAGACTGTGGTAAGCACAGATACATCCAAGCACAATCAATTTCTGCAGCCAGCGACTGTTTAAGTAATGAGGCCTTGTAATTAACATACTGCAATCGTACCTGAGCCGTCTCTCTGTGTCTTCAATTTAGCACAGAGGGTTATTTACTGTATGGTTCAGTATGTGGCTGATGCACTCGCTTCTTTCTGCATGACATGGATTCTGAGTTGCTTTTTTTCTGTGCATTACAAAACTTAACGGGGTTCTTTCCTATAAATATTTATCTTAATAAATCACTACAAATACTCTTAGAATTATTACAAAATATTTCATTCCACCCCTGCAACAGAAACCAGCAAATCTGGGACTGCGCACCTGTGTGGAGTTGCTACACTTTGAGCAGGATTACATAATGATTTAATATCAAAAACTAAGATAAGAGTATCATCATACAGGATTTTGGTTCTGATTTATGATCTTCATATATATATATATATATACACATCCTAAATGGGACATTTTACAGTTGAGAAATAAGGTGGTCAAACTGTGTAAAGGTGACACTGTATCTTAATGACCTCAAACCTAGGTTAGCATTTCTGTGCTCAAGTTTCTTTTCACTTCTCAGCTGGCATACATTTAACCATGGATTCATCCATGTAGCTTGAATATTCTTTCATTCTCAGATTCAGATGAATAGATGGATTCCACTCTCACGTCTGTGAGTAAAGTAAGAAGCTACAGCCAGGAGGAGCCTTGTTAAGCATATAGACTGGATATAGGGTGAGACTGCGAGGATGGCTCTGTCTGAAGTCTCCAAGAAGTAGTTCCAACACCTAACGCCCTGTTCGTGTATGGATTAATCATACGAGATACAAGTAGTTTTGAGCTAGTCTAACGGCCTCCTGGCTCCAGCTCCGTACACAAGGCTCAGGCATGAGAGTGGTATCGATCTTCGCATCTAAGCTTCTGCAAGAGACCAAAAATGTGTTTTTCCAAACGTGTGAAAATATTCCTGTAAGGCAGAGTGTAGAGGTATGTAGGTGGGTTAAGCCTGGGATTGTTTCAACCACATTTTGAAGGCTTTTTTTTTTCTTTTTCTCCATGGCCTCATTGTACTGTCTTTATCTGAAACAAAGACTGTCTTTGTTTCAGATATGTCCAACGTTTGGCCTGGGAAGGGTGCAAACAGCCGTGTGCTTCCTCTGATAAACATGGCATCAACAGCTGCTCTTTTTCACCTCTTCCAACATCTTTAACGCACAAACTGCCAAATTTCCAATATACAGTCGGTGCCAGCATCATGACCTGTCTTCTCCTCTAGCAAGTCATGAGTCATGAATAGATACATGGGTCAGCTAGCAAGCCAAAGTGATGAAGCGAGACTGACACCCTGAAATGAGCAAATTACAAGACAAAACTGGCCGACAAGTTGTTGCCGAAGAAAGGACTGCATGAAATATACAGCAGCTGGCAGTGGTACGCACTTGTTGATGACGAGATCGGGGGCGAAGCAGAGCATGCTACCGTTACACTGCTCATACGACCTCCAGCCGAGACTGAAGGACATTAGAAAGAGCCAGGAGCACTGCAGCAAAGTCATCTGGTCATCCAGGTGCAGGTTGCGGAAGCCTAGGAAAGTCAGATAAGACAGATTAAAAAGAGAGCACCGACACAGACAAAGCCAATTGGACAGAAAGAGACACACAAACACATCATCACACTAAAAATGGATAATTAGATTTGAGTATTTAGTTGTTCTTTAAAGATTGTTGGCCAACATTAGCAATAAGCACACCACGATCTTGATATTTTTCTGCACAGCTTAAGTTAAATGCAATGTGACATCAGTTAGTGCTATATATATATACATATGTGTGTCATTGTACAAATAAACATTTAATAAACACAGCATAACATCTTCCTATCTGTATTTCAGGGAGATACAGAAACACTGACGAAAACAAAAAGTAATTGCTCAATACGTCATTAAAACACAATTACGAAGACGGCTTCCAAAAAGCAAGAAAGGAGGATCTAGTTAAGTCGATGTTCAAACTGGATTTAAACTGCAGTTCGGTTGTTTCCACACTGTCAAAACTAGAAAAGTGGAGCTGCACATGAAAAGTCCTTTCACATTACATTTGTTTTAAACCATGGCTGTTATGTAAGAGCGCTCCCCTCCTCCCTTAGAGCTTTTTCTCACTACCACCTTGGCAGGCTGCCAGCTGTGGACAATGCACACACAACAAGACTGGAGCCAGATTTGTCCCTCATCAAACTGTCACACACGGAAATCATGAAAAAAAAAAAAAAAAAAAAAAAAAAAAAAAAATGTGTTATGGTTTTTCCTGAGAACTCTGATCTTGCATCTTTGGTATGACCGATAGCAACAATTAGAGTGGGGAGAGAAAATCTCAAAGCAAATACTTGGAGCGATTATCAAGTCATGTGCCTCCTTTCTCATGATTAGAAACTAGAATGGGTGGTAAAAAAAAAAAAAAAGAAAAATTCCAAACTCTGTGTTTCCATTTTTGTTTTTTTGGAATGGAAACTGTGTAGCCCTCATACCCAGCAATTATCTTCTTACTTGATGTTTATAACATGAATTTACGTTACTTGGGAGAACAGTAAAATATAAATATATCCCTTTATGAATTCAATCCCAAAGGAATCATGTTTAGTCCAATACCAGTGATGATGTTACCTTCCTCCTCATTTGACAGTCTCTCAGTAATGTGCCACTGTTAGATGAAATAACCCAGAAACTGACGCAATCATTTTACGCTCAAGTAAGCCGAGTCGACGCTGACGATGGATGCAGTGATTTTTACTGCTCCGAGATGAAAAAGCTGAAATTTCCACTCGCTTGTAGGAACATTTGCTTAACAGCGCTAATGACTTTTAACAGGTTGTAGGAACATCATCAGGGACATTGTCTATGCACATTCAAAAGGACATTAACCTTGGTCATGGCCTGATCAAAATCTAAGTACTCTGAAGAGGTGGGGTACCTGAAGTGAATTGTTCTTTCATAAGCCATGATTGCTCTACTCTTCTGTCAGCCATTACAGAGGTCACAAATTTTATTACATAGTTTTTGAATGTATGTTGCTCTTGGGCGCTACTGCCAAGAGGAATCATTTGTGAAAAAAAAAAAAAAATATATATATGTACATTTACTTTTTGTAATGTTTTTGTGCAGTTTAAAGTGGGAGGCCACAATTGCATTAATTAACATAACTAACTGCCTACGAGCCTAACTGTGATTCAAGCAGCAAAGTGATGAACCTCCGCTACAAATTGGCCCCTTCTTCCTCCTTTGCTTCTCATTAACTGCATGATTCCACTTGATCAGACAGAAGCCGCAGCCCGAATTTGAAGAGCCATATCCACGTTTTCAATCTGACAAGAGTTATGTCTCATCAACCGCTCTAACCACAAGAATGAACTCTGACATTTTGAATTTTATATAAGTTATGTTTCTCCACAGGAATGGTCACATAGTTTGGATTACTTCGCAGGTTAACTTCTGGTTAATTGTGTTCTTTACTCTCACTGAGGAATGGTAACAATGCTGACAAGCAGATGCTCGGTTAACGTGGGGGCAAAAGTGAAAGCTTTGCCATTGTGCACTAAATGTCTAGTCTGCAAATGTTGCAGTGCGCAACCAAGGACATGTTCCCTTTTTTTTTTTAATCTAAAAGTGATGTAACTTCCTTGACCAGCTGCATGTATTAAAAGTAACAAATGAACATGCGTGTCTTTGTTTTCCATCACAGATTTGTTTCACTTCACTACACATGAGACTCATTTGAAGAAGCTGCTACTACTGCCAGTGACACACTTTGCTTGAACAGTGCACCAAGACAAAACCAAAGGCAACGCATGGCTTTTTGTTACCTGGCAGTGACTTGGCCCACTTGACTGCAGAGATGACCTGTTGTCCCCCCAACCTGTTGAGAGTGGTCATGAGCCGTGAGGAGGTGTCGGGCAGTGTGCTGTCGTAGCCCGAGTAGATGATCTCCGGCTCGATGGCCTTGAGCACTGACAGCATGGTGGGCACGAGTTGGGGCATGCACCTGGGGATGACTGGAACAGGCATGTTGCTGATGGGCTCGGATGATCCAGGGGGCCGGGGCACTTTCATCTTGATCAGCTTCTTGTTTTTCCTTGCTGTGTGTGTGTGTGTGTGTGTGTGTGTGTGTGTGGGGGGGGGGATAGAAAGGGAGGGAAGGACACATGAAACAGAAGGGAGAAAGTGAGCAGAGGTAGTGTTTTTATTTTTACTCTATGTTTTCAGGTTGTCCCTCCATCCGCCCCTCTTCAAATTTATCTTTCACTCAAGGATGAACTGATTCAATTTTGGTGGTCAATGGTGAAGATCACTGATCTCACAAAACACATTTGGCCATAACTCAAAAATGTAAATGCTGACCATGACACAATTTAAAGCAAAGTTCTAATAGGCTAAATGATGAAGTGATGACATTGTATAGCCAAATGGTCAAAGGTCAACTTCACTGTGAAATCATAATGTTCTGTAAAAACTTCCTGAGTTACAGCATTTAATAACGGCCACTCCCGGCCATTATTAAATGCTGTAACTCAGGAAGGATGAGATTGTGACCATATTTCCTGCAGCTTGGCTGGTTGGTGGAGGCATACAACCACAAGGCGGTAATTTTAATTTGGGATAAAGTAGATGCAAAAATTCTATGATTTCTGATTTTACAACCAACTACATTCAAAACAACAGAGAATAGTTAATAGAATAAGTGAAAGCTCAAAGCAGCAAACTGTTGGTACAGTTGGATTAAAATTTTCATCACAATTTCCCACAGCCCAAGGTGACGTCTTCAAATGTCTTGTTTAGTCTGATCAACAGTGGAAAACCCAAAGACATACAGTATAATGTTATGAAACAGAGAAAAGCAGCAAAGCCTTCCATCAGAGGGGCCACGAACAAAATAGTTACAGCTGCTATTCATTTTCTGGCTGATTGATTCAGCTCTAAACATCACCAAATACAGCATGTAGCGCAATAGCACACCACATGAAATAAAAACTGCATTGTCTGTGTGAATAATGCACAATTATTTTTACACGGCACGAGCTATACACCTCACCTTGGCACACCACGTGTAAACGACTATTGCTTTTATCACATTTAAAAATTAAATGCATTTTAAATATGCTATGTCAATTGATTCTTGGTTCACATTAAAGTATGCAATTTCCACACTATAACAGATTTTCTTTATGAGTGGCACTTTGGTTTCATGCCAGTATATAGGGCCATAAAAATCATTTTCAAGCCCGTTTCCATTTTCCACAATGACTCAATCAAATTTACTTGGTTTAATTAATTTCTTACACAGTAATCTAGAAGCAAATATACAGGGCATGTGTGTTACACTGCATCGAGAAGTAACTCACTAAATCAAAGGGAGAAAAAAAAACCCCATTCATCATATCTTCCCCTGGTCTCCGACCTCAGCTGTTTTTACATGCTTGGCCCTGACCCCACCTCATTGTTTAACACTAATGTAAAAATCAAAAGGACTACACCAGTGATTGAAACAATTAATTTAATTAATCAATTGTGAAAATAATTAATTGAAAACAAACAGCAGCAACAATATCAACAATAAAATGAAGTGGCTGTTATGAATTTGAAATCCATGAGTTCTGACAAGCCTCGAAAAGGTCAGAAGAATGCATCACGCCAGTTTGTGTGTAACAAGACACAGAGTCTTCAAAACTACACCATTTCTCAGCGGACTTTGTCCACATATGCATGATTTGGCAAATTGTTGTGTTTTTGCTCGCACTACGTGGATTACGTGGGCATCATTTTGACATTTTCTCCCACTAAATGTGCAAAACATATCAGGAGTTGAGAGGTTACCATGAAAAAACATTTTTTTCCCCCTACTCTCTACCTTTTTTAATTTCCTCTCCTGGTGTTTCTATGGCAACTAAGAGCCTTTCTGGTGGGAGTTTGTCTGCTGATGCACTGACGTCCATCAAATCCCTCTCTCTCTCTCTCTCTCTCTTTTGGTCTCTGCCTCCCCTGTGCAACTACCTTCACCTCTGTCTGACAAACACAGCACTGTCTGAAAGGAATCTCACACAACACTGATTGTACATGCCCTAAGGGAGCATCAGATGAAATAACACAAGAACCAAGTTCCAAGCACTTACAGCCGCTGTTGAACTTCACCTGTTGCTTCCCATGTCCATCTTCCTTAACCCTGACACACCTTCACTGTTATACCCTGTCCTTAACATTTATCCCTTGAAGCAGAGTCAGGTGAAAGATCACCAGGTGATCCCGGGGCTGTGGACTTGGACTTGACAGTGGATTACGCATTCAGTATTGTATGTGAGGACATGGCGCACCGGCACACGTGTACAGAGCAGCACATTCATAGACGACGGCACATGTTCCCACATGAGTGACTAATACCAGTCGATTCTCACTGCAGCCACGCAACATTCAGGAGGACTTGTACATAAATTTCAAGAACTGTCAGTGATTTTTTTTTTTTTTTTTTCCCCCAAGGTCCATATTGTTGCTCTATTGTTGTGGAGAATCTGTGCTCACATTCAAGAAGACACATTTTCCGAAGAGCTGTGGCGCACTGCTGAGTATTGCCACTGTATTAGACTAGAGGCCATTTATTCACTTTCAGCTTTTCTTGTTTTGTCTTTCTCAAATCCACAGACCTCAAAGCCATCAACACCACAAATTCAAAAAGGATTTTCAGAGCCTGCAGGTGATCTGTTTTCATCCCTGTCTCTGTCATTGTCTCTCTTCATACACACTGGTAGTTTTATTTCAGAGTGAGATGTCAAATTTTGTATCATGTCATATTCCCATACTGCTCAGTCTCGCTGTTGAAACAACGAATACAAAATGAACTCCAGTTTCATCCCACCAACAAAAAGCTTGAAAATAAACATTGCATAACAGTTTTATTATTCCAGTAATTGTATTTCTTATGATGTGTTTTATTAGGCTATCATTAAACGAGCGTGGGTGGGTGCTGCTGAGTTAAACCAAAACCAGAAATACTGAAGATCATAGTGGAAAAGAGTGGGTGACAGTGTCACGGTGACACTGACATGGGAGTCAATCAAGGGGAATTTCTTCATAAAGTATTTGTTTTAAGGATTGCAGAGCATTCACTACAAATTAAAGACACATTGAAAGAAAAAAAAAGAAAAAACAAAACAAAACTGCTCCGTTATCTATTGGTACATAGCAAAAGTGTCGAAATAATTATTTTCATAACAAAATCCTCTTTCGTCTTCCTGTAAAATGTTAAAATACTTTTGAAGACTCATTCTGATGCTCTCGGGAGTGTGCATGCAGAAATTTATCCAGTCAAATGTAATTTGGGGCGAGCGGCTAACCCAGCCCATCACATAAATGTGCAGATTTAGGAGGTCAGTTGGCAAGAACAGTTTACATTTCAAAAGATTGTGGCTGAGGTCTAATGTGTTCATTGTAGGTGGTGTGGGTTGAGGCCAAGAGGTCCTCAACATGTTGCTCTGCATCTGCTAAGCCGTGCTCACCTTCTGAGTGAACCAATCAAATCAATCAACCGTCTCGTCAACTACACCCTGCTCACATATTCCGTTTCACCCGGAAATACTGTATGTCTTCTAAGACAGTGACTTCCATTTCACTGTGACTTTAAAGTGAGGTTGTGAGTGTGTGGTGTCTTTGAATGCAGCCGGGACTGATTTAAAGATGGGTCAGCCTGTTTACCTTCCAAGTTCATTCCGGCTTGAAGACATTTCCTGAAGCGGCAGGCTGGACAGTTCTTCCTGCGGATCTTATCTATGATGCAGTCATTCCTCCCCGCACAGAGGTAGTTGTGTTGTCCTGTGAAGAGAAGAGGGAGACGACGGAGAAGGGGGAAAAGGGACACAGACATATTAGCTACATAAGTAGGTTTGAGATGGATTAGTCTGAGCAGTATGTATTATGACCACACTAACCACCTGTTGATTCTACACTAAGCCTGTGAAGCCTGTGCTTTTCCTCTGGTGTTGACAGCTTCACTTCTTCAAGTCTGCACTCGGAACACATGGCACAAGACACGATTGTCAACGGAGCCATTTTAGTTCGACAATCAGATGTGATCCACGTTGCTAACATTCCTACTGTGGCCCATGAACTAGAATCTCAACGGTCCACATTTGACTACAGAGCTTCCCTTTCTCATAATAACGCTCTTGCTAGCTGAGAATCAATACCCTATATAACTAGGATGTGGGAAAATAAACCACACGTGCAACTGGGATAAGACTCATTTCATTTGAAAAAGATGCAAATACAGTATTTGACCAGAGGGAAGAACTTTTGAGTTGATTCTGTCAAACATTTTTAGATGAAATGTTTGTCAGTGATATGCAAGCAGTGCTATTCACAGGAGCAAATTTAATCAAATCGGATGCAAAGACAAACCCCAACAATGCATTAGTCTGTCTCCCAATACTCTCCGACTTCCCGACCCCGCCTGTGGCTTTCTGCCCAAAGCTCAGTAATTCCTACAGAGGACATAAATCTTTCAAAATAGTAAATAAATGAATGATTTCATTTTTTTTTTTTAAGTTATGTAATTTCTTAAAAACAACTTGTCGTTTTTAGCAAATGCTACTCAAGAAATAGGGGACTTTTTTAAGCCACAGAATTGTTGCTCTGTTGAGTATTTACAGCAGCAGGACAGTGTACGTGGGCTCGACTAAATATAAACTACAATGGCTGCGTTCATAGGACTGAAGGAACATGTTAGTCAGTGTAACAGAGAGGTTCCTTCATGTGTTTTTGATAGATTTTGGACAACAATGGAGCTTTATAGCAGAGAGGAATAATCTCTATCAGGCTTTGGCTACAAGGCCAAACCTTGGTAGTGGGATCAATATTTTGTTGGTTTTGGTGTTTTCATAGGGTTTGTTGGCGATAAAGTATTTACAGCAGCAGGACAGTGTACGTGGGCTCGACTAAAAATAAACTACAATGGCTGCGTTCATAGGACTGAAGGAACATGTTAGTCAGTGTAACAGAGAGGTTCCTTCATGTGTTTTTGATAGATTTTGGACAACAATGGAGCTTTATAGCAGAGAGGAATAATCTCTATCAGGCTTTGGCTACAAGGCCAAACCTTGGTAGTGGGATCAATAATTTGTTGGTTTTGCTGTTTTCATAGGGTTTGTTGGCGATAAAGAAAAAATACAGAATATCACCAGTCTGTTAACCTCCAGATCTGCATGTGCCACACAGCTTCAACTGTCATACCACAGGATCATAACAGAAGAATTTCACAGCTAATTATAGTTTCCATCTTACAATTTAATAAAAAAAAAAAAATAAAATAAAAAAAAAATTCATTTAAGAGAGCACTACGGAAACAGATGAATATAAAGTGAAACTCTGTAACACCCCTTCAAACACTTGTGTTCGCTGTGCTCATTTCCTCTCACTGTACCGCTCTGTACTCCAGGTTATGTCAGTACAATGTGATGTCACTGCTGGGTTGCGGCTGCAGGTGCAACAGAGCTGAGCACAACCTTGTGCATATTTTTAAACATAACATGGATGCACTTTTTCCTCTTATGAATGTATTTACCAGCAGAGGCAGGAACAGAGGCTTGCAGGTTAATGTGACCTTATCTTTTCATGATGACCCAAACAAGGATACAGTAAACCGAAAATCCCGTCCATCTAAAAATAATGACGGTTCAAGACTATGAGTAGATCAGCCTCTATATCATCCTCCTCCTTTCCCGCACTGGTCAGATGGGTCATTTATTACATTCTGTGGTGCAAACCCGGATGAGATGCGATCTTTTCAGCGACTGCTGTTATTTTAGGAAGCATGAAAGTGAATCCTGCTGTTATATGTTTATATGTTTTTATGTTTGATGTGCCTTGTGCTTTCTTTCCATCGTCGTCGCCTCATTACTGAGATCAAGCTGTGGAGCTGTCATCTTCTTAAGACAGATTTAAATTTGCCTCCTGATGAGTCAGCTGGACCAAAATACATGCGTAGCATTTGTTATACAGGGGAACATGCCTGAAAAGGATTTTACACTCGTTCACATTAATATTCCCTCGTGAATACACACAAGACAGCGTTTCCCCCTGTGCACACACACATTCTGAGCACCGCTGCTGAAATTTCACATGGTTCGTTAATATTCACAATTTAACGTAACCACCGCAACTTGAGCTTTCTACACTGCATGCAGCTGACTGAGGCCAGTGTGAGACTCACAAACAAACACACTCAAACACAAAGCGATGCCAACATAGCAGCTGGATAAGTGGCATACGACCACAAGGTAGACTGATCTACCTCTCGTAATGGAAAGACTTCTTTGGCAACGGCAGTAGAAATATGACCTAAGTACCAGAAGTGAGTTAAACAAAGTGAACAATTCCGAATGTAAACGGCGAAGTGGTTGTTACAAGCCAAGCTACACAATTAGTTACTCCAGTTAGGCTATGCAGGGCTGCCTATTGCGGACATTGTCGTAATACCTGCACATTTGGCATCAATTACTCAGTTTGGGCGTCTAATTAAACAGATGGCGTATAAAACTAATCACATCTGTAGGGAGTACTACTGAATCTTGTGCAAACATTGCACCTGCGAGAAGTTGGCAACCCCATCTGATCAGGATACGAATGAAACCGTTTGAGATCGTTTGTGCAGACAGTAACAATTTGTCTTTGAACCATTTTTGAGAAATTCAATTGTAAGAGCAGAGCAGTCTTATTATGTCAACATTGATGCCCAAGTGACTCCAAAGTGGTCTCATCCATTTGCACATCGTTTGTGCACATTTGTGCAAACAAAACAAACATCTGTGCTTCATTATTTCTCGAGTTATCACAATTTAGTTATCGGATGTGTAATGCTCTTGAGGATTAATCAAGCAAAAATGTTTTGTTTTTCTTGCACACACATGCACCAGTGATGTGCAAATGAATGAGTCACCATCATTTGATGAAAAATGCAATGTTTAATTTTTCAAAATTTAAATTAATATCCTGATTTTGTGCAGTGCCAACTTCAAAGATTTACAAAGTTAGACTGAACTGGTGCAGCTTTGTCCCGAACACTTATCTTGTTAGTCAAATTATATTTGAATTTTCAGAGGAGTCTGGAAGACTGGCTTGTCACGTTTATATTATTTATTTTAATTTATGCTCAATAAAAACAGTGTAAGTCATTTTCCGTGTCGACATTTATTACTACAGTTATCTGAGCCTCCAGGGCCCTTCAAGTGTCAAAAACACACGGCAAGGTGAACACGAATGACCATATCTATAACAATTCTAGGGTCATTTTAAGCTATTCCTCCATCAATACATGCATGAATGCGCACACAACACCACCACTGCTGAAAAAAAAACAAAAAACTGCAACATCATAGTGTCCTTGGCAGGGCACCCTGACCTCACACTGGGGGCTGCAGCAGTTTTACTTTATGGTCCAGCCTGGAAGATTTATTTTACATCATGTTACAACATCAGTTCAGCAGGAGTACCCTGGCCCAGAGGGCAGTGTCTTGCTTTTAGCACATACAGTACTTGTGTGACAGAGCCTGAGGAATGTCACATGAATCTCATCTTTCGAGCATCAACACATTCTCTTGAGTTCAGGCTGCGGCATAATCAATCTAATGGACAAAATTAATGAGGGGATGTCCCATAGCAACATGCCAAACATGCCATGGTCATTCTCTTGGTTTCACAATCACAGAGGTTCTATGAAATCCAACTGTCACGATTAACTAGAATCACAACTGATGTGCTAGATGAGTCACTAACCCACTTCACATCTGCTGTTCAGATCATGTAACGCTGTGGAAAACAGACCGAAGGCGGTGATTTAGAAAGACTTGTCACTAAACGCTTATCTGCCAGTTAAAAAAGATTCACCCGTTTCGCACTTTAGTTACCGTTCACTGTTAACAGGATGTCAGCAGAGATATACTGTTGTCATGGCGTGTATAAACAGAGTAATTTCAGCTTTTGGATTTATAAAAGGCTTACTTAGGTCCCTGTCTGACAGAGAAATGCAGGTCAAACTGAAGCTATGCTGCTGTAGACTTTGCAAAAGTGGAGAAAAAGAGATGAGACGCGAGCACAAAAGCAAACAGGTAAAACAAAACTGTTTTTTTGTTTGTTTGTTTTTTTCCAGACCCACTGGCTACCACACCGATAGGTGATTTGTGCTAGATTTCACCTAAGGCTATAAACTATTTTAAACTTTTTCAGCTCAAGCTCTGCGACATGAAAACCACAAACACATCACAACACTCCCGTAGGGGTTGCATTCTTCCACTGAAAAATATGAAGTTCAACGGCACATCTTATTAAAGAGCATATGCCCCTTCTGGACGACTGGATGACTAAATTATAACATACGCCCCCATCATCAATTACTGCACATATGGAAAAGTAAGGTGGAAGACCCGCTCATTAGTCTCTTCTGGTATAATAACATTACTCATTATGGAGCAGATCTACACAGCTATTACTTTGCGAGGAGAAGCAAAAGCAGATTCTTCAATAAATAACTGCGGTCTTTTCATGTTTTTGGGGCTTGGCACTATATTCTAAATTGATGCAGAGATCATCACACTGGATGACACAATAAACACTTCTGCCTCTGCCACTCTCCAACAACCCTTAATTTTTCTGTAGACACACACTGAGAAGTGTTTTTGCATGAGAACAGGGAAACATCATTGGCTGAAATAAGACCTTATACAAAGTCAACACTGCCTTGACAAAATGCCCTTTGGGACCATAAACTGTGTTACTGATCTTTGTCTCGACTGATCTGAAATATCACATGTTTAATGCAGCTTTTTGAACTAAAGGGCATTCAATAATACTACTGGCGCCATGTAATAGAAAGTGGAAATAAAACTGCATGGTGTGTATTTTTTTCCCCTAGAGGTGCATGGACATAACAGCAGCATATTGTGCTGCATATTAAAATGATGTATATTTATTAGAATCATATTTATAAGTGCAATTGTAAGCTAACACGCCCTTATCATGGGTCTGTGGATGCGGATGTAACATTAATGTTACTTTAAGTGTTTTGTGTTTGCTATTGATGGGAACGAATGGAGGATTAATGTGAGCTGTTAACCGTTAATATTTTCTCCTCATTTTTTTTCCAGCGTTACGCAACATTTAAGATGCTCGTCTAAAGCTAAACAGCAAGCAGTATTTGAGTAAACACACTGCAGTGTAGAGGAGAGCGAGCAACAGACAATGCCAAGCAAGGGAGAATGACAGTGAGTGACCAGCTGACAGTGACACTGTGCGTGTATCATCACAATTTGATAAAGATATATCAGAATGATATAAACAGTGACTAAAAATAATATATATATAATATACATAATATACGCTTCATTTCTTTCATCATGCAGTGCTTCACGCCATTTGGCTCTTCTCCTGTATGCTCACAAGCAAATGACTATAGAGGCTAATACAGCAGCCTCAATAGACGCACTATGAGTACCTGCAACAAAAATGAATCTGGGACATCAAGCAAATGATTAGCTCAGTTTAATGATGCTTCAGAGCAGCAGCGCCCTGTGTTGATGGCAGCTGAAGCTAAATACCTTCTGCAATCGAGATGGAGCAGAAGTAGTTTAACATAGAAGTGTAAAACTAAAATAAGTAACACTGAGATTCATAGTCTGGACTAATGTAACAAAGCAGTGTTATTATTTACTTAATGCCAAATTCATATACTGAATATGTTAGTGGCAAAGGCAATGTTTCTCAAAATCGTGGAGAAAATCACTTTTGAAACTCAAGAATAACCATATTCCACATAGACTGGAAATTAATCTGCAGGGTCGGAGGTGTGACGACAAGATAGCAGCCTGGGGTCTGTCAGTTGCAGCCATCACTGATATCACAGGAAGTCACTGCAAACAACGGCGTAAACAGCCATCTGTGGTGTCAAAAGTGCCAGCTGATTCCCACTGATATCCTCTCTCCCTTATCCTGATCTAATCCGTTAACAAGAACCTGGTAGCAGCCGTCAGCATTGGTTGGTGAACCCTCTGACCGGGTTTGTAGCTAATACTAGCATGTCGAGCAGCGGTTAACAAGATCAACTCAGAGAGGAGTTCCAGAGTTTGAACCTGACCAGGGTCTTTTAATCCAGCAGTAAATCTTTTGTTATTTAATCTGGCTGGCTGCCAAACCTGTATATGTGAAGTATTTTTGCTGAATAATTAACAAAAACAATGAAATTATAACCTGATAATGTGAAAAATCACTTACATTTTTAGTCTGTTAGTCAGTTCAGGATCTCATTTTAATTCAAGGCCTCCTAACCAATTTAAATCATTTGAAAAAAAGGTTCTCTCATGGCACACGATCAAAGCTCTTTCCCCCTATAACTACATGTTTTTCTTCCATGCAGCAATCACAAAAAAACATAACTGCTGTGCAATTTTAGAAATGTATTTTGGTCTAAAAAGGTACCATTAAACCACTGTTTCAACACCTTATTAGAGTCTACAGTCCTGGAGAAATGGATATGTGCCACTGTCTGTCTAGAGAATTGTTGCAAATGTAGCTGTGGAAACCTATGTGAACAGGCATTACTGCAAAAAAAAGTTTACAGACAATTAATGTACATTTTCTTATCTATTTCAAATAGGTCTTGAAATAAACAAAACAAATCCTCCCGATAAGAGTTACAGTATGTCAATGTGCTGTTAAAAAGTCAATTGTGCAGAAACAGAAAGTGATTATATTGATGATATCATATTTACTTACCGGTGAAACCTAATATTTATGATCTTAGACTCAAGTGTGCTCACTTATTTATTTAAGATAGCTGTGCTATTTAAGGCTGTTGAAGGGGATTACATTGAGAAATGAAAGCTGATGCTCCAGGACTTAAAGGGTCAGTGATCTGTGTCAGACACACAG
Source organism: Seriola lalandi dorsalis (assembly GCF_002814215.2). NCBI lineage: Eukaryota > Metazoa > Chordata > Actinopteri > Carangiformes > Carangidae > Seriola > Seriola lalandi. The sequence continues at coordinate 1,232,687 of NW_019525445.1, read as the reverse complement.
TCCCTCGGGTTTATTATTCCACATCAGTGGCCATTTGTTACTTTATTTTCTAAAGTTCGGCAACAACTGAAGCCATGGAACATTTAAACCTGTGGCTTGAACATTATGCTTTTGACTTATAACGTGGGTCTCACTAATTGGGTAAACTAATAATAATTGTAACTGTCTTCTAAAAACCATGTACTGTATCTCCAAATTTGTTGATTTTGAGTTTTTCAGATAAAATGAAGGATGTAAGTTCCTGACATCAATCTAGCACCAGCATGAGACTTGAAAGCAGCCCCCTCAACTCCCATCCTCCTTCACCCACACCCTCGTTGCGTTCGCTGTCTCAGCTAATGGCAGGAATCGGGAGCTTGCTTGTGTCTGTTTCACGGCACCTTTCCAACACTATGATATGTTTTGGAGCACATTTCGACTAAAATGTATTAGTTCATTTATTTATTATTTACATTGTGAGCTAAATTAACCATTTGAAAAACAACAGGATCATCTGAAAAATGGATATTCACAAAGCTGAAAACAGGGCTGCTGTTTTTAGCTTTTAAAAAGCTGACATTTTGGAGATGCATGGTTTTCACAGGACGTGGCGTCGTGTTAGTTTAGACTACAATCAGTAATTGAAGTTCAAATAAATTGATATCAGATGATCAGTCCAGCAGAATGATGTTAAAAGCTATGCTAATACGCATGACATTAGGAAAACATGGCACCCTCAGCATGTCTCTCACTGCTTGAACAGAAACCAGGACATGGCCTGAATACTGTCATCTGCAGAAACACACTGAGTAAAGACACATGAACAACCCAAGAGGAAGGAAAAAAAAAATGGAGGGGTGATTTCTGACATCAGATCTCAGGGGGTTAATGTGGGTCAAGTGCAAACGAAGAGGCCTAATTAGTGTCAAGGTGTGATTGCAATTATTGGCGCTGGCACCTGCAAGGATGATGAAGCTGAGCATTCCAAGCAGAAACTGAAGAGCCCCCCAAAAAAAAAAAAAAAAAAAAATCACCACTCACAGGCAATTTACGCTGATTTAAATCACCAAATCTGAACATTTGCATGCATTAACAGATAGTTGGCAGAAGATGCTATACATGTGTCTAGGCAGATTGGTCATATTTTAGTGCTGAAGGAATACAGGGACATGGGCAAATCAGAGGTGATAGTTTTTCCATCATAATCATCATCATCATCATCATCATCATCATCATAATTACAATTATTATCATTATTATTAAAAGTGCATTTATTTACCATCTGTGTTTTGTCGTGCTCTCCATCCTTCACCATAGAGACAACGACCGGAGAATGGAGAGGAGGGGGAGAAAAACAAGAATAACAGATCTCAGTGCTACTGTAGGCAGGTCTTTTCAAAATAAAAAAAGCACACTTCCTTTCGAGCGCTTGGGAATTACGCCAGCACCACAGAGTAAGAAGCTAAAATGCTAGATAACAATTGGCAATCATACAAGTCCAGAAATTAACTGTAGCAGCTCATATCAAGTTAAGTAAGTTTATATTTATACATTTACACTTTCTCTATCATTGTTTTTACATATATTTTCTATAGGAATAGTAGCCTCAAATAAATGTTTTATTGTATGCAGGAAATAAATATGTCTTCAGAAGTTTACATTATTAACCACCAGGCATGTTTTAGTCCTGAACTGTTGCAAAAGTCAAACAATCCATGTTCACACCATCACCTTACATTCAGAGTAATGATTTCCCTAGTAAGTTTGGTCTCTACCTGTATTATATCACTAGCAATGTTAGCTACAGATACAGGGCAAACAGACAGAAAGAGAGAGTGGATGTAGGAACTGAATGAAAAAAAAGAAAATGCTGTCAGTCTTCTAACTGGGACATGGGGGCGAGGTTAGAGTGGGTAATTTCTGTGCATTTAGTACCAGTGCTGGGACAATAATAAATAGGGTGGTTTAGTCACTGTTCACCTAGGGAGTACCTGTGCAATGTTGAGGACTATATATGCAATAATAATCCATAATAGAGAGAAGCAGAGGGCAGTGGAATGCATGGTGGAAAGCCTTTAACACAAATTACTTTCCGTTTGTCAGATGCATTCCTGCCCCTCCCGTCACGAGATTTTGTCAAGGCAATTAGTGTCAAGACAAACGTCTTGACACAAACGTCTTGCCTGAGACAAGAAATGAATAGTGCATTACCAGGTGTCAAATGTTTGTGAAGCAAAGCAGAAGAATGGCTGTGTTACAAGCTTAACATAATACTCTATAAGGCAGTGCTATGTTAAATGGAAAGGTATCATGGTAGTAATATTTTTGGAGCAGGCTTTTTCCTCCAAAATATTTTGGCACTGATCAAAATTATTTATAAGTCATCTCTGCTTTGATACATGACAAACAGGAAAGGCAAGAGAAGAGGTCGATGGTGACATGCAATGTCAAGGACTAAGATTCAAATGCACAAATCCACAAAAATGCAACTACATGATGTGTGTTCTACTAAAGCTCGACAAAAACCCTCTACTATTCCACTCTGACCTTGAATTATGATACATGATTTAATTTTCTTTGCTTCCTGAGAAAAGAGAAAAAAGCTGAGATGTTTCTCTCCTGCGCAACAGCTACAACAGCTGACCTTATGTAATTCCAATGAAAGAGAATCTTTGGAATAAAATGTAATGGATGTTAACTATTGCGTAAAAGTGCAAATGTACAAGGTTGTGGAGGCATAATATAGAATAATGGACATGTATAAACAAATCTGATTACAAGTAGCCATGATTCATAGATTCAAAAGGAAAACAGTTTAAATAAAAGCACATTTTTTGGTTCTTAAACTTTGTCCTCACAAAGATTTGTGTAAGTACTATCATCTGCCATCATAGTGTGTCATGTGTGAGTGAATGACTGAGTGAGTGAGTGACTGAGGGAGTAGATGCAGAAAAGTCCGACCAACCTTCCACAGCCCTCTTGAAGAACACCTTGCAGCTGCCGCAGGTTACGACCCCGTAGTGGCATCCTGAGGCCTCGTCCGAACACACCAGACAGATCTTGTGGGTCTGCCCACTGGGCTTGGATTGGCCCGGCACTGCAGAACTGCTGCTCTCTCCTGTTCTGGGAGATGAGCTGGAATGTGTACAGAGAGAGAGGGAGAGAGGGAGAGAGAGAGAAAATATGTGAAGATGGCTGCATGTAAATATGAAGACTTTTGGGACAAATTCAAGGTCAGGTGAAGAGGGTTGGTTTATGGGCGTAGACAGGCTCAGTGGCAGGTTGTAATGACATTACGAGGCATGAAAGCCATTTGGACATTGAACTGAAAAATATTTTGATTGTGCTGCTGCTTCTCTGATCAGTGAAGTATTTTCCATTTACAATGTCCCAAAAATATTTGCAGACAAGGGCTTGAATGTCAAGAACATGTTCTCACCAGAAAGAAATCACTCATTTCAAAAACCAATAAAATAGCAAATTGGTAAATTCCTAGATATCCTATCTTTCAGGAAAACGAGACAAATTACTGGAACAACACAAAGACATTTGCGAAACAGCCTTTTCAGTATTACAGTAAAAAGTTTCAAAACAAACAGTTTCAGTATGACTTCAATAAGAACCGATTTCAGGATGACTGCCTGGTCCTCAAATAAAGCTCTCTGACGTAAATGTGACATAATTGCTGGTTTATTCATTTTAATGACTCATGCTTGATGTGTAGTAAAACCAGAGCTTCCAGGTGCTTTTCCAAAAGTAAGAAAAAGGACATTAAAGATGCCACTGACATTTATAACTGCCCTAATAATTAAAAATCCAGCCTAGGAACAGAGCTCAAAAGGTATGTGTGTGTGTGTGTGTGTGTGTGTGTGTGTGTGTGTGTGTGTGTGTGGCTCGTTTTACATGTTTAGCAAACACCATTTCCCATAAGCTCAAATGTTCATGGGTAGTGAGTTGAAAAAACTTCTAAGAAGTTCATAAACAGCAGAGATCCAAACAACAGGGATGAAAAAAATGACTTTAATAGAGAGTGTTGATGAGTTTTATGGACATAGATGAAACCAAGTAACAATGACACAAGTGCTCAGATTGCTGCACTTGTTTTTTTCATGGGAGCTGTAGTTGCCTTTGCAAAGGAGGTTATGTTTTCACCCGTGTCTGTTTGTTTGTCTGTTTGTCCTTCAGCAGGATTACGCAAAAAATACTAAACCGATTTTTCGCCAAACTTGGTGGAGGGATGGGTTATGAGCCAGAGAGGAACCTGTTCAATTTTGGGGCAGATAGACATCATTCACTATAAATTTGAAATTTTTCTTGTGAAGTTTGGTCAGTGGCCTTAGTGGAGGTATGCGCTCTACTGAGCTAATTTTCTTGTTTTGTCTGAGATTCCAAAGTAATTGTTAAAGTTATGACATTGGATACCAATTTGACTCACCCATGAAAAAGTAACCCCCAGGAACAGGCTTTATTTTTTTCAGACCCGTGAAAGAAATGCTGACTGAGCGATTGTATTGAGTTACTGGCACTAGTGGAACAGAGACTAGCCCAGATGTGACATCAGATGGCCCTACATCCCACATCTCTATAAGCTAAACCCATTGAATCACCTACCATCACTGGTAGACATCTCCTCTGTGCAGTAACTAATCTCTAAATCTCACCCCGAGCCTCCAATTGTGTTACAATGCAAATTAAAGCCTTGTTTAAATCTCCTGAGAAACTTGCGTGCACACACAGAGCAGTCATTATCCCTGACTGTCTATAATTAGACTTACAGTAACTGAGACACCTGAACTGCAGTGTGAAGCTTAACTAGGCAGCAACACCAATTTGTCAGATGTATTGCAGGCAGAGTGCCAAAATGTCGACTGAAGGTTTGTTAGGTTATAGGGGCGTGTTGTGGCCAAATAGATTCCAGACTGACACTCCTGTGTAATCCATGACAAGAATTTGACGGCATTAGAAGGGCTTAAATTTTTTCTCTCTGGTTTGTTTTAGCAGCACTACTTGGAATGTATACTGGTATTATGCAACTGAGTTGGCTTGCTAAGCTTGATAATGACTTTGCATCCAGGCCAATAGATATCTTAGCCCTGTTGCTGATGCTGTGTTCAACTAATGCTCCAAAGGTCGCTTTTATCCATTTTCTTTCCATGGCTTCCAAGCTACAGAGCCATGTTTGCAAGACAAAAGTAGAGTGCGAAGAGAGTATATAAATAAAAGTTGCAAGTGTCCATCACACACACCAGGAGCCACCCCCACCCGTCTCCTCAAACAAGCACGGCCTAACTTCACAGTGGCTGGTGCCTCATGGTCATTGGAAAGACAACACTTGCTTATGTAAATTGGACGGTGGCCAAGGGGAGTAGAGGTGGTGGATCTTGGAAGGCATCCATATACAAAGTTTAGCCGTAGCTTAATAGTGAACTAGCCAAGATCATTCCCAGCACACACACAGACATGTTTGGCAGTCGCCTTGAAAAAAAATATATACAATCACACTGTTTCTGCAGATGGCCCTAGCACAGTGGGAAGGAAGAGCAGGGAGCCTGTTCCTTGAGTCTGGAGAGGGGGGGCGTGACCCTCACAGTGATGACATCATCTGCACAAAACATTCTTTTTTTGAAATTCTTTAAATTATTCTTAGTTTATCTTTCTTAAAAGAAAAAAAAAAAAAAAAACAGCGCAATGACAAATGAGGACTAGCTTTGTGAACTCAAATATAAATGTGGTCCGAAATATAGGAGGGAAAAAAGGTTTATTCAAACATAAAATACACAACTTAACCTCAGACCTAGAAGGCTGCATGACTAGCGCCTAAATGACTATGTATATCTCATTCTGAAACTCATCCAACCCACAACCTGTAACTGTTTTGAACTCTCTGCTAGCGACCGACTTCAACATAACTATGACCCGATATATGAATTTGACACCAAGATCGCATTTGCAAACCGAAACATGTACTTAACAGTCATTTTCATCTTGCTGTTCAACTAATACATACTGTAAAGTCAACATAAATGATGTTTGACTATAGACCACACAAAGTTATTTATAAGGTTTCCAATAATAATTACAGGATATCCCACAGTAATCACATTGCATGACAATGAAATGAAATAATCCAATCCGACCTTATCCTGACCTGTATGCACTATGGCAACACTGGCACTCTGCAAATTTTGGCACATGCTTTCTAATATGTACCGGTCTTCACTTTGAATCGTCAAGTCTGGTAGTAGTAGGGTATTTATAGAAACTGTCCTCTTTTAACCTGAGTGATGAGGAGGTTAAAAGAGGTACGGTGTTATGTGCTCATCTTTCTGGCTCTCTCATTACTTGTCAACTTAAAGCAGCTACGGTTGGATTTGAGTGAAGATGCTGTGAACAACTAATTAACGGGCGGTGCTTGACCTGTGAGAGCTCTCTCCGGACTCCTCAGACACCGGACAGAAAATAAATAAATAAATAAAAAAATAAAGACAGTGAAGCGGGAGATCAAATGACAACAACCACCAACCACCCAACTGAAGCAAGTGCAGGCATTTACACAGTTTTTTGTTTTTGCAATAGAAATTTTTTACAGATCAGTACAGTTTTTATTATTAAACTGTAACTGCACTACAACAGTTAAATACAATTTTTTTGTATTTATGTTTTCTCTTTTATTTTAAGCATTTCAATGAGCATTAGAGCTAAAAATGTTACATATACATATTGCACAATTCAATTCTATTTTCTTGACACGACTTAAAAAGCTGGTAATGTAAAATGACCACAGGGTGGTGTTTGAATTAAACATTTATAACCCCCTCACACCCCACCCAGCACTAACTCACATGCTCCTCCTATCGCTCAGCCAACAAGCGTGGCTCTAAGCCATGCAGCACAGATTCAAGCCTCATTAGGAATGCCTCTATGGTGGACTAGAGAGCAATAAACATGTGCACTCACAGTCAGTCACTCACACATGCACACAGCAACAAAAAAAAAAAGACTTTGTGTGTGCTGATGAGGAAGAGCACATCTGAAACGAGCACACACTGCAGACAGTGATTAGCGCACAAAACAGACAAACTCTGCTGCACGTTTGCAGAAAAGCAGTAATGTAATAATCCAGCAAATACACCCACACAAACACACACACACACACACACAAAACCACCAACACTCTCAGACGGGACCTGAGCTAAAGAAAAGATATGAATATACTCTCTCACACACACACACACACACACACACACACACACACACACACACACACATCAGGTTTCAGTTCACTGCCCTTTGCAGCTCTATCTCCGTCCACTTTGCCCCCAGCGTGTTTTACCACAATCACACCGCAAGTGTGTGTTTATTCCTGCAAAGAGTTAGTTTTACCAGTCAAGCACCTGGTCTTAAAAAAAAAAGGCAAATGCAACAAAAATCAAAGCAGGCTAGACAGTGTTAACACTCTGAGGCATTCTGCCAGTCACTTCCCTCACTATTTTACTTCTGCATATACACACACATGTTTTTCTGTGTGCGAACACATGCTAACAATATGTGTCAAAGCTGAAGAGGCTGTGCAGCAATATCGGAGGGCCTTGGCAACAAGACTTAAAAATAAAACGACTAAATCAAATGAAATCCTGCTGCAACAGACAGTGTGTGCCTGCAGGTCTCTGTAAAGAATGCACAATACTCCCTATCTCTACACAAATATTTTTCTGTATTCCTACGGAGTGTACAATGTAGAACAGTAAATCAATTTTGACTTTTTTCCCCAGTCACTCAGTTTTGAATTAAACAGTGGTCCCATTGTGTATTTTATTCCATTGTTGGGTAAACCCAATAATCTGGACATTGATTTTTTTTATTAATTACATGAAAATACCAACTGTTCCTTTAAATTATGTCAGAATAAAATGAAACCAGAACATATACAGTTTATAACTTATAAATAAATGTGTTATACGTTTTCATAATGTCAGGAAATTACACGAGGAGGCGATGGAAAAGACAGATCAGCCCAAATGACGCTCCACAACAAACAGTCTCCAAAGAAGGAGGACTGTCTGAACTGGGCTGGCCTGCTATGTCACTGGGGAACTGTATACCAGTGACTGCAGTGGGAACCGATGCGAGCATAATTTTTCCATCAAGATCAAAGCTTTTTAAGGCAAATGTGTGGGAGCAGAAAGTATGAGATGGGCAGTGGGAGAGAGATGTGGTTTCTTTCAGCAGAAAGATGTTGAGTATGAGAACCTTCGCAGTGCTGGGGATTGACAGATATAGACACCGAGTGACGTGGCCACACACACTATTGTAGACATCTGAGAAAAACTGTGTGTAATATAAGCATTCCTGTTGTTTCATATATTTGCTTTTAATAGTAAATTACATATAAGTATTGAGTAAAAAGTGTTGTAGCTGTAAAACTTCTATATTTCTATGGAAATTATGTGTAAAACAACGAGATGATGTTAAAAATACTTTTCCTTTCCTTAAGACAAACACAGCTGTGGTCTGGATGCCAATCTATTGTTTCTGCTTATAATTTTCATTTCCCTTTAATTCCAGAAAGCACTGAGAAAGCCTGAGTGGGTAGAAAGTCAAATTAAGATTTTATTGACTATTCCAAGTACATACACTGTATCTTTGCCGAAATGCATTCATGGAGGTCTTTTTTTATTAAGGCGTCCTCGGAACTTAATGAACCCTCTGAATCTATAATGAATGCTCGGCCCACTCTCTGACAGCGAGTGGGTTATCTGAAAGGCTGTCCATTAGTGGACAGGGCCGGCGATTGGCACTGATCAACCAATTTGATTCAATTTCAGTTCACACGGCCCAGAACCAACTCATTTCGATTCAATTTGATTCAGTTTGGTTCTTGATGATTCAGTTACATCAGATAAATACCAGTGTTGTGTAAAACACTTCTCAGAATTTATCCTGGGAACTTCATTCTACATTCAACAAGTGCACAACTGTTGTTTCCTTGAATATAAAAACTATGTAAAGTAAACAGAATGGGCAAAATTGTAAACACATTTCCCAGTTAGGAAAAATGTGGAATGTAAAACGACTACAACATAGAACATTTCTATTTCTTAGGCCTGTACGTGCAAAACATTAGAGCCAGAATATATAAAAGAAACCCAAAAAAACAGCAGCATTTACAAGGGCGTCATCGGTATGCATATTTGAAAAAAAATAAATGATATCCCATACAGCTACACATGGACTGTCGCTAGCATATGCTTCCACTGGCACAGACAGGGCAGAAACTAACAGTCAGCTCACTAATTCATCTGCACTGTCTGTGTTGACAAGACCTCAGCCTGATATCTGCAGACAGCTGTTAGCTAGTGTTCGCTCCCCAGCAGGGACAGAGCGAATAAAGCAGAATCCACACACTGTTCAGTCGACTTCCACAGCTTCAACATCTCGTAGCCAGAGATAATATCTCATCAACAAACACAAGCCGAGAACCTCAAAGCTCTCGGCTTGTGTTTTGATTTTCAGTCTATCCCTCAACCTCTTTCTCTCTCTCTCTCTCTCTCTCTCTTTCTCTCTCTCTCTCTGCCAAAGTCAGCTAACCATCCTGAGTCATGACAGTTCAGTTTATAGAGCAGGCGTGACTCAAGGTGGTTCATATAGCAGCTACCATCTACATTACTTTAAAATAAAATAACGTTTTAATGCTCATTATAATAACATTAATGTCCGCAAAGTAAACATTTCTCATATCATGCAGCCCTAACTGAATCATTTACTGCCTACACATAACATTTAAAACAAGTTTGATCTTGGAATTTCAAATTTCAAATGAATATTAATGAATGAATATTAACTGGAAAATCTGTTTGTTTTTCTTTTCATACAGCCCTGTTTTTGGAGACTCAGAGAAGTGAGGTGAAATCTACATTCAAAAGGCAAAAGGCAAAAGGGTTTCTGCCAGTTTCAGCCCATTTTAGAGGTTTGAATATGTAGACTGGGATGACATTATTATGTTATTATTGTGATGCGTTGCTTATTTGTGTCAGTCAGGACACAAAAAGGCAACAAAAGTTACCGCTATTCATTTCAGTGGCAATATTTGCTCTTACACGTTTCCCACGCTGTTTTATCAATGGACGCTTCGCAACAGCGTTATGCATTGCAAAATTGTGGTATTGTGACACAACATTGTCTTCATAAACCTCATATCTCAAGTGATTCCTGCCTCTGAAAGCAGAAAGGCTATAACGCAGGGCTGCACCTAACAGTTATATTCCTCATCAATTAATCTGCTAATTATTCTCTTGATTTATCGACTGGTTGTTTTGTTTACAAAATGTGAAAAATAAAAAAAATAAAAAAATGCTAAATTCTAGAGTCAAAGGTGATGCCTCCAAATACCTATTTTTGGTCAACCAACAATCTCAAAGATTGTGAGTTTACGATGCCATAAAATACAAAACAGTAAGTCCCCACAGCAGCTGGAACAAGCAAATATTTGCCATTTTGGCTTAGGAAAATGACAATTATCAATTATAAAAATAGTTGCCGATAAATTTCCCGGAAATCGATCAACTGACTAAATCTTTGAGCTCTACTGCAATGGCAGTTAGGTTTAAGTGAACAAACACATTTCTCTATACAAATGAACCTTGTGTGGTCCGCGGACAATCAGCAGAAATCAGCCACTGCGGTAAAGCACTTCATTTAATTATTATTAAATATTTTTAACCCCTGTATTGTGTGAAGGAAAAGAAAGCAGAATTCAAACATTCAACAGGATCCTGATCAAACTGTAAACCAGTGGACATGCCGAGTGTAAAAAACACATTCAATTTATATGCAGTGATGTTACTGATGTTATGTTGACAGTGGTTGCTGAATGTAGGTGTGAAGTATTCAAATAAAGCCAATTCTTTAGCAACAACTGTGTTTTTACAAAATGTCATTTGGTAATACTGTGCACCCCTGAATGCATATATTGTCATTCCGTTATGTAAAAAAAAAAAAAAAATCTTTTGCCTTCCTGTCTTTGAAATCATTATTGTGCAATTTCAGTGCTTTACTGTACTCTCCTCTTCCTGCGTTTCCTTACTCTCACGTCCTCTTTCCATCGCATCTGTCTCTCTCACCGCTTATTCCCCCTCTTCCTCCTTCCTCTTCCCCTCACTACGCCTCATCTGCCAAGGTTATATAATATTCGTATTACTGCTGCTGGGGCGGACTACACCCCGCCCACCAGCCCCCACCCCTACCCTGTGCTCGCCTCTCAGCCAATGGAGTGTCACTACAGGCAGGGAGTATGGAGGAGGTCAGGCGAGTCATGGGATTATCCAACTCACCTACCCAGAGACAAGCGTACACAGCGTATGTGTGTGTTTTCCCTGTGTGTGTCATAGGACACACTTTGCATGTGTGTGTGTGTGTGTGCGTGTGTGTTGATTCGGTCATTGAATTACTGAGTGGAGCCTTTGGTTGCTAGAGAGGAGCACAGTTATAAAGCTACCCTTGTTTCAGAAATCATCATGTGATTGTGTGATGGCTCCCTCTTTTCTTCTCTCTTTTTCCTCTCACTAAACTCTACTAACCCATCCACCCACCCACCCTTCCTCACATCTGAGTGTCTACATCTCCCACACACTGCTGTCACTTCAATCATCATTTTACTGCATCAGCCTATTCTTTCCTTCCAACCCCCCCCCCCCGACATAACTTAAGCTGTTTTCACTTGTTTTCTCCTGTGCTGTAGACACTGAGGCAAGACTGGGAGAAAAAAAAAAAGGACAGTGCTGGCTGTTTGTTCAAATTCTGCGTTGACCTGACTAAGTCCTTGTCGCCATGTGATTTATGACCCTTGCCTGTCAGAAGCAAAGGCGGAAGAAGTGTTGCTGTAGAGCTGCAAAACCTGTTAATGAGGAGGTCAGGGTGGATGGATGAGTCAACAAATCGTATGACTCGGGCAGTGGAGACTGCTGTTCACATCCGCCTCCCACCAAGCGTCATCACTGCTTTCTTTTAACCAAGACCATGATCTTTCTTTCACACAAAGTTGGTTTGTGCTTAAATATATTTACACATTAACCATAGCAACAGCGGATCACAAAACAACAGCAGCGCCAGATCAGAATAAACTCATATCTACATGTTACATGTCGGTTGAGGCAGTAAAAATTTATCCATTCCATTTTGTTTGCCTGTATTCATTTCAATTTCATCGCGGATTGCCAACAATCATTTACAAAACAGATGTAAATCAAGTCCTATAATCCAAACTGTTCTGACATGGAAAATGACCCGTTTCATATCGAGTAGTGAAATGTCCGCCGGGTCTTTCTGAGCCTCCGTGTGACAAAGCAGAGGCCAAAGTCAGTGAGGTGAGTCAGGTCACAGGAGAAGTGAAAGCTCAAAAAAGGGAAAAAACATTTTATAATTCAGCTAAGGACTTTGACTTCCTCTCACGCTCGGAGTGACAGTTGATGTTTGTCATTCCACTTTTCTCTTTTTTTTTTTTTTGTTCCCCCAACATTTTCTAACGTGTCTCTTTCTCTTGTCTGTGCTTCTGTGGGCTAAAATACACTGGCACAGATGCTCATAAAGAATCATTAGCAGAGCAGCATCGATGACATCTCATTAACAGTCATTTCCACTGTGGCTGGCAGTGAACCAGGGGACTTTTAATTCAGATTCTGAAATAAATCGGTTACTGCTGTCTGCTCCGCCGCCTTCTCTTCATCGAACCCCAACACAGTTTCTCCCTCTCTCAAATACGATAATGTGTAGATGGATAGAGCTCACACAGCGCTCTAAAGCTATGCTACAATAGATAACACAATGCAAAGCGCTGCAATTACTTGACATAATGCAAATTTGAGAATTATAAATAAAGAAAGTGTGTGGCTGAGAAGTGATTAGGGGGATCCAATTTATGTCCCTCTCTGGAAACCGACGAGAACAAAAGAACGTAGCATCAAAACTGCGAGCGACCCCGCCTCATGGCCGCATTATAATTCGTGATCACTGTTTATTTTCTTTGAGTGGAAACACATTGTGATGACCAGCGGATATTAAAAATATTGAGGATGTTGTGTTGTGTCGTCAGAACAGATAACAAGTGTACTGCATTTACAAACAGATAAAACAAAGTCATGAAACACGATAAGCAACATTAGAGGATTATTCATCATCACGCCTACTGTTATCTTGCTGTCTAATATGATGAAGATCAGTGTGACTAATTAACAACTGAGTTTGCTCAGGTTTATAAAATAAAAGCTATGACTGTGATATTGATTTCAGTCATACAGAATCAGCCAGCCTCATCCAACTTCAGCTACGCAGACATTCCCATGAGCAGAGTGTGTGTCGACAGAGCGGCTCAGCCCAGAAAAGAACAGACCGCGTTAAAGAGGCAATCAGCTGTAAAGTGTGTCAACGGGGCAGCGAGGATGACATGTTTCTATAACGTTGATGTACAAGATAATGGCCGAAAACAGAGGAGAGTAATTGAAAGCCGCTAAACGGAAGACAAAACGTCTACTGTTCCTCTCTGAGAAGGTTACAGTTTAGGCCAGATGAGGTCACATGTTAAATCCCTGGAGCGTAGCTATGCTATTGGAATGTGGCACTTCACAGGAAATTGGGCCACATGGTGTGGACCACAGGGAGCAGAATGAAGGGCAATGGCACAGTCTTTCAAGTTTATCCCTGTTTAACTCAACACAAGTTCTACGACACCATGAGTGTATGTTTATCATGGAGTTTATCAAACCGTCAAACGGAAATCAAGGACTCTGTGTTTTCTGCAGCTGAAATGTATACAAGCCCAGCAGCTACGTCAAGCTGTTGTCTGTCGTGTTTACACTGTTTTGTCCTGATCGGAGTGCACTGTTTCTTTCGCCAAAATACCACATAAGAAATGTGGTGAAGATTTTTTTTTTTTTTCTGATGCAATAAAACCTACGAAAGACGACTGTTGTGAGCAAGTGGATTTTCTGAGGTTTAAGGTAGCATTGAACAGAAAACAAAACGTACACTGCAACTGGAACTGAAGTGATTAGCTATTTAATGACATAGCTGATCAACAGAAACTTAACTGATGATCGATTGAGGTCTTTTTTTTATTTATTTTTTTTATTCCCTTCTCAAATGTGAATATGTTCGGTCCTCTATGATATTAAAATAAATATCGTTGAATTTTAGATTCTGTGGATGTACAACTACCTCTAAGCACCAATTCCATTATTGATTAAGAAATTAATTATTTTTTAGTAGTTAATTGATTATCTAATTACAAGGCTACATAAATGTAAAATGTAAACTAAATTCAATTCAATTAAAACTGTCCTTTTCCCAATATGAAAAAAGTAAATTGCATGTGCATACGAAAACAAAGTCGGATTATTAAGATGTGGCAGGACCCCACTGCCCCACCCTGCCAGAGCCTAAGTGGGCGGGGACCCTTATCCACAACCTGGGGGGTGGGGGGTGTGATTCTAACACTGCTGTAATAAAGCATGTGTGTATGTGTTGTACAACCTAACCTCAGCACAAGAAAATGTGTGTGTGTGTGTGTGTGTGTGTGTGTGTGTGTGTGTGTGTGTGTGTGTGTGTGTGTGTGGTGCAGGGAACCTTCAATTGCTCCCTGCAGATTCGATTTGCTGCTGACACATTGTGTGTCTTAAATCAGATAGATGGCCAGGGCCCGAGGACACACCGCACCCATTTCCCCTGGTGCCCTTATGTAATTAGCTTTCATTTAGCACCTTAATGCTTTGGCCCACCACAAATTACCCACAAGAAAGTCTCCTCTCCCCCTTTCACCCACTCGCTTCTCTCTTCCCCTCTCTCACTCACAACAGCAAGATGACAGAAAAGACTGCTCTACTCTCTCGCCAGTTCCTGATTTATTAACATAAACATCACTAATATCACTATTAATGTCCTAATGCTAGCAATATAATAATGTTGTCATACCGGTATTCAAAAGGGCAACCGTGCCAATGGAACTGTCAGCTTGTATTGTCACTTTCTTTTTCGTTGCTGTGAACAAGCAGCAGTGACATGCGGCATGTACTTGTGAGCCAAAATGGGTTACATAATAGAAAGCTTACCACAGCAACAAAAATATTCAACTACACCATAAACATGGAAATTCATAATGATCTATACATTTTGTCTAAGTTTCAAGTCTCTTTGCAAAAGATGAAATTATTACTTTAGAAAGAAAAGCCTAAACACATTCTCTGTGAGATTTTATATTGTGCTAAAGTGCATTAATTTGTTATATAAAAAAACAAAAACAAAAAAAAAACAAATGATGGGAAATTTCACATGCATATTTACATGTTAAACATGTAAATATATCAGTGGAAAAGACTTAAAAAATACTTGTATATCTGCCATCTGGGTTAAATAAAGAAAAAGGGAGTGGTGTGGTTTACTGTGGTGTGGTTAAGGGAAAAAAAAAAATCCACCCTTCATTCCACTGTTTGGCCTGAATTTACTGGACTTAAACACATGAAGGGCTTAAACACGCAACACTGCAGAAAAAGAGAGTTCTACGGGTTAAGCAAGTGTTGAATGTCAGCCCACAATACACAGAATACAGAAGAAGCTGAAATTAGATATTTGCACCTACTATCACCTTGAGGTCTGGGCCTGACACAGCTTAAGGAAACGGAGAAAGAGATTACAACCAGTAAACATTGCTGGCTGCTACCATGGAGTGAGCGGATGCCATTGACTCCAATCATTGAATTGGTATTATATTACTGCCCGCTAGCCACCAGTGAATAGAATCAGCTCTGACCTCAACCACAGTGTGGCAGTTTTGAATTGATCTTTTTTTTTCCTTTTTTTTTTTTTTCTTCTGTGCTGCATCTCTGTTAAGATTATGCACTCAAACTGCTGTTACATCCCTGGGATTTCAATTGGGGTCAGTGTGTGGGCTGGCCATTTCATTTTCATTCACTGAAAAACTGACTAAGCAACTTTACAACGAGGCAATGTGCAGCCTCGAAAGTGGGCTGTTATAGATGGCAAGTTGGCTGAGCCTAACCCTTCCGTTGTCAGTATTGTGGTCTCAGCCGCCAACAGGCTGAATGATGATGGTAAACAGGTCACATACACAAGCAGGCAGGCAGGCAGGCAGGCACAGATAAGAATGCAGAGAAGACATCCACAACAGCAGCAGAGGAGAGTGGTGACGGCTAAGGCTGACTAATGAAGGGTTAAATTTGCATACGCCCACCATCTCCGTCTGGAAAAAGATTAATGAAGTTGAAGATGCAAAATGAGTGTTGCTGACAAGACAATGAGAAAGCAATGACAGTGCAGGAGACGGTTGCTTATAGGGTGCTGTACAGGATTGGGTGTCGAGAAATAGTTCTTAAAGGAACAGCTTCCATATTTACAAGAACCTTTTTGATTGCAGTTACTCTACGGTGCCGGTAAGGCGTGTATCAGTGCACAATGCTACTCTGACATGTAATCACTTTGCCAAATTAGTTTCCTGTTACAGAGCAGTCTGTCTAAGATGACAAAGCATTTACTGAAGCATGTGCAGCCCAGAGGCTGTTCATGCTAACATGTCAAGCTCAAGAAGCTGTGCATGGAATTACAGTTTTCACAATTTTACCTTTAAACCAAAAACAATTACTAAATACCTTATCAATAATGATAATTGCTTAAGGCGGACTAACACGGCTGAAAATAAATGTGCTTTTTTATGTTCAACATGTTTCGGATTCCTTTAGTAATAATAATTTGGAATGAGAACCACTAACTTCAATATGCAAAATATAAAAAGAATTAAAATCATAAGCTCCAAAATCTGAACAATTCCCAATTCCTGTATGGTATGGTTGTGAGACACAAGCAGGAACTCTCTGATAAGGACTGACTTCTCTCCAACACTAGGTTAGATCCCTTATCATTAGCAGCTGGTAGAAAGCTATATCATCAAATAAGAGTTTCAGTGTGCAAAAGTCTGCAGTCTGAAATGTAGCTAAAAGTGCAGACTGAAAGAGAGGTCTCCCTTCATGATGCATTCATGTGCAACTGTAGATTGGAAAAATGACTTCCTTCCTATGTTGCTTCCTTCCTAATAGGTTATCAGATGTCAACATTGAAATGCATCTGTTTTTGCAGCCAACTCTCAAGTGCTGACTTACAGTATTTATAAGCATATTCACATACAGTATACGGTACATACTTGGCTTGTTAGTTCATGCGAGCAGCTGCGCTCTTACCAAATATAGCTCACAGAGGATTACAAACATGGAAACGCCGCTTTTCTGACATGTAGCTTCACCATAAAGCTGTGTTTTTTCTTTCGAGCATTTAAGTTTTAAGTCATTTGTGCATCAAAGTGTAAAAGAAAAAAGGCATCATGTCACACACAATTTAAGAAGTTAAGTAAGCATGAGCATGAGATCTTCCCGAAATGCAGCACATTAACTCACAATGTTATTTTTTCTGGACGTTACTCATTCATTTTACAAGCAGACATGGCTGACATGAGATAGAGTGTCCATTAACCCAAAAATCCTAACTTTGGCAGCATTTGGGATTTCCAAAGAAAAACAGCTTCTGCACCGCTGCAGTGGTGTTAACTTTTCAAATCTCCACTTCAGTATTACTACTACTCCATGGAGCTGCCTGCTGACACAGTGTTTCCACTGTGGTGGAGCGACAGAGGTGGTGTTTAGTTCAGTGGTTCCAAACCTGTCTAGTCTAATTTGTTTTGTTAACATGTTTGACCAACAACACCTCAACGTCCATAAGCATCATGATGTCTTACTTTATCTACATGCAATTACACCCTTACAGCACAGCTGATAAGAAAACAGTAATATCCCAACCAAGAGACAATTTTTAATGTGAAGAAGCAGCTTTAATATGGATGAAAATGATAGCAGATAGCAAACCCAGGATCATAATACAAAGTCAATAAACAAAAAAAAAAAACTTGATTGTTTTTTGATGACACAGACACCAGAAAGGCCTTAACATTTCAGTATAATAAAAACATCTATCATGATTAAAATCCTGAAAGTGACACAATCATTGTCAAGTTTACCTTCCTCAGGAAACTCTGTGTGCCCGTGACTCATCATGGTTTTTGTTTTTTTTTTGCCATCCGATTTGTAACAGACTTATTTATAGCTGACAGAAACATGGGCAGTCAAACCATGAGAAAACAGAGCCAAAACAAAAACGGCACTGCACAGCTCAGGCAGCCTGTGGGCAAAGCTTTGTGTCAGAAATAACCGCCGCACTAATGAATCAGAGAAATGTGGTCGCAAAAGGATAAGGTCAGGCCTAGGAAAAAAAAAAAAAAAAAAAAAAAAACTCACACCTGTGATTGCTCATCTCCTAAAATTATATAACTTGTCCTTGACAAAAAGGCATGCAAACGAACGTGTATTTGATCTGATTCCACCTTAGCCCAAGGCATACAGCAAACAGTGCAGTCTGGCGCATTTCAAGCCAGCTCAGTTAAATATTTATCAGTTATTAGAAAACTGAAGCAATGTTTGTTTTGAACAGCTGTCAAAGTGCCTGTGAAGAAGATGAAGCGAGGACCGAGTGAGGTTTTCTTGGCCTAAATTAAACTCAGTGTAAACCAATAGTGTTCTTTATGACATGACTGCAAAAGAAAAAGAAAAGTGAAAAAGTTTCAGAGAATGTAATCATAAAAAATTAAAATAAAAATCACACATTTGCACACACATAATACAACAGCCTAATCAAAAAATATATCATAATTATTTTTTGCAAAACATTTATGTTTTTATGAGTTTGGAGTTTGATCCCAGCTGCCTGCAGCCCCAGGTGGTACAACTTTACTCTTCTGCCATGTTTCTGTGGGTGAAAGAGGCACAGCAGACTTTTACCCTGAGTCCATAAGGGCACAACGTTACTTTTATTTGGCTACCCTGGTTTTAATGCACATAAGGTTGCCCTCTTTCCCTCTTGCTCTCTCACACACACACACACACACACGCGCACACACACACACACCCACACACATCCAACGCATGCACACAGACAAGCATATGAAAGAGGCCAATCATTAACTCAGAGAAGTACGCTAAATATCCCTTCATAAAGCCTCTTATCCATCCAACCCACCCTCTCCGAGGTGAAACCATACGAGGGAAAAAGATGTGAGGTGCGATCCGAGCGTTTCCACGAAAGGAGAGGGGAGAAAGCCAGGGGAGCATAGGGGAGATGAGAGGAAAGGAGTGAAGAGAGACAGTGAAAAGAAAACACGCGTTCTGAGATAAGATAAGATAAATAAATTAGGGAGAAAAGCACCAGATTGCACACATTTTTTCCCAGATTTCAACACTCAGATTTCACAAACAGCACCCACTGTTACGACCTTATTCCAAGACAGCAAGTGAGTGATGATAAAGGAGATAGGGAAAAGCAGGAGGAGGAGATGGAGGAGAAGAAATCAAAATGGAGATCTCAAAAGAGGCCACTGTAACAGCCTGAGACAGGAGGGTAGTTTGGTGGATTCTGGCTTTTGGTCCGTAGATTACCATAGGCGATAAAATCAGTTATTCTGTCAGGTGTTTCTGATGTGCTATGACACAGGAAAATGTCAAAGAAGTCAATGGATGTTGCTGTGAATAACCGGATATCAATAATGCAGGAGACTCAATTGTAGCAAAGGCATGTAACCCCTTCGCCACTAATCTTGTCACTGCTCAAAGACGTTCATTGAGTTTCTCCTTGCTCACCTCCCCGTCATGGCTGAAGAGAAAAAGGAGGTTCTGTAGTAGAGGGGGGGTCTCTGGTGGAGCTGTGCTCTCTGAACTCGTATCTAAGAAAAATGCTTAATAGAATAATATGTGGACAGCATTCGCTCACCTTCAATATAAAAGGTGAATGTCAGCTCATCTTTGTTTTTTACGTTTCTACTGCTAATGCTATTTCTATGTGGCGTGTTATTGTGGCAAAGTCATTGCCATTCCTTCAGATTCATGCCATGTTGAAATAAACGCTTCATCGTATTGGAGGTGCTTCCTCCCTTGCATGAAATATCCCTGCACCAGGTGTGGATATCTTTTTTTAGTGAAGCTAAGCCAAACTTTCGAGCGTTAGCTGCAGTCAGGCACAGTCCAGTCTCTTCTCATATGATTTGTGGCCGTTTCAAATTAGAACCAGTTTCAAAACGCCAAGCATTGACCACTCAAAAAAAAAAAAATTCAGTTCTGCTTATCAGTTCATACATACAGTATCTGCAAGGACGTACATAGCTATCTGCCAGGACTGTCTACGCAACAGCATGTCCATTTGTTTAGATACAAGCTAGCATACACAGCATGAGATAAAGAGAGAGCCCTGCGCAGCATCGGGTGAGTCAGAGCAGGTGTGGTATGTACAGCTCCAGTGGTTTCAAATTTGCTCAATCCAAATAACTTCATTAAAATGACCTAGCACACGTGGCTAACGCTACAACAGTGTGAAAGATGGACTTCAGTAAATGGTCAAAAGCGTGGCTTCACTTCACAAGGCAAAGTGCGAAGCACAGCGCTCATCTGAAACACTGTGCAGTGTTTGATGTCTTGCTGCTGCTGCTGCTGCCCACAAAGCACAGCTAATGCACATCTGTCCAGGCTCAATTCATCTTTGGTTCAATAAGATGGGTTTGACATTCACTCTCATGTTTTTCTTTTGGAGTTGATTTACTTCTGATTACAGTTTCATCGTTTGCTTTTGTTTTTTTCTTAAATACTTTTTAATTATTCTGTTCAAGATTCAAAATAATGCCTTTGATATTTGCTTGTTTTGACTGTTAGAATTACCTCTGGACGAGGTGTTTATTGTTGTGTGCGATGTCTTTGACTAGTAAAGTATAAGACAATCAAACAAACATTGATTCATGAGTTTGCCATGAGTTTGTTTGTAAAATAAAATACAAGAACTTAGTTTAATTAACTTCTCTACCTTGATCTTTATCTGTTATTTAATATTTTTTTAATGCACATCTGTGGATCACACTTTTTTTTTTAAATAGTTAATACTACTTACTTTGTGAATGTTCAGTTAATGCTCAAATGAATAAAGACATTTATTAATTTATTTATTTTTACCATTTTGGAATTAAAACAGGGAATCGGAATCAATAAAATTCAAATGATTCTCAATTCTTGTGTTTTATAGAATTCATAGTTCTTGGGCTTTGAAATCCAACCTCACAGGCTGAGGGAGGGAAGGATCCTCCTGATGCCAGCTTTCATTCAGGTGAACTTATTGACTGATATGAAGAAGAACAGGGAGGATAAAGGGCTTGATAAGAGCTCTGGATAGGTGATTTAGTTGGCACTGTTCCTATTATTGTAATCCAAACAACCACAGATAGCAGTAACAACAAGTTCGCAGCATGTAGGGGGGAAATTACCTGTGTCTGTGTCAACAGTGCTCAAAATAGTGCATGTTTGCTGGAACAGAATAAACATGATTGGTTTCATATTAGATTTCCAAAGGTTGGTGCCTTCTCAGAAAGCTAAGTTATTATTACTAGAGAGGCCAAAGCTAACGTAAATGAAGCCATATGGATTAAATTTTGTTCAGAAACGTAGAGTAAGGAAAGGTAATGAAAAAAGGAAATATTAGTTACACATGATCAACACTGAATTCCCCACAAATTTCCTCCTGTTGGCCCAGCAACTGAAAAAAAACAGCATCCGCAGCATTGATTTAATGGAGGTAAACAAAACGATTAGTGGTAAAAAGTAGCATTTTTCGCCACGGGTCAACATTAATGGACCAACCACAACAAAGCATAGACTCCACAAGGGAGTGCCTCATACACACACACACACGCACATGCACATACACACACACACACTACTCATAGCTTTCCATGCTAAACTCCCCAGGTGCTCCAGCTAGCTGAGCTCACTGTTCGTCTGAGTTTACCATTTCTACGATCTGTGAACAGCCAAGCAAAGATCTTTTAAGGACAGACCTCCCACTCCCCACTCCGCTACCACGCTCTACTGTATCTGAGAACTGTTTGGAGTACTGACAAGCACCACGTTAGCGTTTTTTAATTTCTTTTTTTCCATTTGACTGTACACTTTAACGGATAACAGGTGGGATGAAAGTTAAGATCCTTTTTTCTTTTTTTAAACTGCACTTTTCTGATGTCAGATGACCTCAGTGAGCGCCGGTGGGTGTTGTGTCAGATTGCTTTTGCAGTGTTTTCTGGGATGATAATACCATTAAAAAAGATCACAAAGCAGGCACACAGCAGTTTAAAGGATGTAGAAGTAATGTAACCCATATGCTGAAGCCTTAAAAGTGACCAGACAAGATCCTTAAAGTGAAAGGAAAACTGAGAAACACAATGTCTACCACTTTAATAAAGTCTGTCCAGCTAATCTGACAAAGTGGAAACATGACAGACAAATGACTCAAACCATAACAAACATTTATGAATATCTTTAAATATTTCCTTTCATTTACGAATAAAAGCCTGCAAATCAGGCTTATCAGCTGACGGTAACTCAAAGGTGCAAGGACCGACTGATACAGAGTCATCTTTGATGATATGGAAGTGTTAAGATCAGGCCGCTGATAGAATGCAAATTCTTTTTCACCGTGTATCATTTTTGACATTTTAATATCTACTATAAAATAGAGATTCATCAGTCTGAGTCAGGGCCGTGTGATTATCAACCTGTGCAGATCCATTTACTGGCAACACCACTTACAACAATGAGACAGGAGAATAATAAAATTAAATGATTCCCATCTTTTTCAGCTCATGAGGAATTTCTTTTCCATGCTTTTTTCCATGCTATTAACCCTGTCCATCACAGCTGCACAGGGATCAAAAAAAGATTATTCCGGCACAGTGATTGTAAGTTACAATAAAAGAAGCGATGGTATGTGACTAAGTATGATCTTTGTCAGGGTTGAGTCAACATTTTCACAGCATGTCATTCATTTATCAGTAAAAGGAGCTCATGCTATGATGCAAATTTAAGTTTATTCCAACATAAATTACATTACTATGAAGCAATATTAAATATAAAACCATATATATGTTTCCAATCACACAGACTTATGTTGCAAAGGAATTATATTATCTTAGTGACATTTTATCTCTGGTGATGAAATCTGAAAAAGAAGGGTTTGATATACACCGCCATTTGACTGTTTCACTCCACATGTGGGGGTTATCAGATATCAACTGTCAATGTCAAATGTGTCAAAAAAGTGTCTGTTATTTCTCATGGTATTCAAATGTTTGCAGCTGCCAAGTACTTCTTCTCATATCTGGCCAGCTACAGATAAGAGACGTCTCTTTTTACATTACTTGGCAGACTAAACTGCCAAAAAAATTTCTTCCTCAAAAGGGAAATCAAAGCAAGGTTGATTTCTTTAACACACGCATGGAGCCGCTGAACGCCATTCCTACACTTACTGAGAACATTAAAAGTTATTTTTCCACATTACAAATTACAGCTTAGTCCAACAGTTACAGGATACAGAAACAACATGCTGCGCTTCAATTTTATTGGTGTGAAACAGACCAGATGTACTTTCTTCAGGTAGTTTCTGGATCCTGCCTTGTTTAAAGCTGCTAAACTATCAGCTGCATTTTGGCTAATTCACACGCTAAAGCATAAAATAGAGCTAATTAACATAAAACAACAACCGTATAGCACTTCCAAGGCTCAGCACAAAAAAGATGAGGCAATATGCTAGAAAATATCTTCAAAATTCAAAAGCTGCTCCTTGTTCTACAGCATGAGGTATTCGAAAGTGGAGTCGCCGCTCTCAGTCTGTGCTAACAACAAACACAGAAAATTAGTAAGTCCTGCTTAACAGATAAGCGCCATAGACAGTAAAATATGAATAAATGTAGGCTGTTTGCTGACTTAGTAAAATTAACATCACAACAAATTTGACATCACGTGCTAGCTTGTCGCTAAAGTGAGACAGTAGTAATCCCAAAATTGTTCAGGTGTTTGGTATAAGACACTGTAGCCAACTATGATGTCATGTATGTACCTTTCAAAATTAATTAATCATTGTTAATACCATTATGCACCGCATACCCTGGAGAAATGTTTGGAAGGCAAGTATGTATTAAAGTATTAAAATATGAAAATGCAGGCAATGGCCAAGCCTAAACTATAGTATAATCACATTATCCAAGTAATTCCTGTGTTTCTTCAATGATGAACATTTGGCAGTAAAATTAATTTTGCACAGTGAGGAAAAAATATTTCTGGCCCCAGCAGCGCCTCCCTCTGTAGGTACTGCACTGTAGTCGTTCATAATGTAAACAGCTGTCTGATTTCACACCTCCACCAGTAGCACCAAATTCTTCTTATTTTTATTGGTTCAATGCCAACTTCATCTGAAAGTGCGCGAGATTTCAGAATAACAGTGATAACATTGACCCTGGAGATCAGCGCCAAAGCAACGGCACTGACTGACTAGCATGACTAAGCCTCTAGGCGCAGTGAAGCTGCCTCACTCCCAGTGTTGCTTTTTCACACCGGCATCAGCCTGCAGACATACACAAGTCTGTGAGCAAGGTAGTCCTTCCTGTTAATGCCCACCAGCTTCTGACCAAGTCACTCAGATCAGGCTCTACACCATATTTCAAGCATCCATCCAACTGTGTGATGTTGCAGTGGGGGACTTTAGAGGGGAAGAGGAAAGCAGACAGAGATTTAATGTCTTGCTCAAAGGTGTGATAAATGACTGTTGCCTACAAATACTGAGGGGTTAAGCTTGGAGAATATTATATATGTACTACTACTATATGTAAATGTATATTTAATGATGTACCTGGGACTTCATAAATCCAACTTTATTCGCACAAATAAAAAATGACCTTTAGCTGTAACATTCACAACCAGCCTTCAAAGTAAATGGCTTCCACTGACAACTTGTTTTTGATTTTCAGAAAATGAAACTAACAACATTTTACCCAGTAATAAGATGTTACTTGGTAAAATCAATCAGAATAGAGCCGACCGAAGGCTAATGAATTCTGGCAAACACCATTTGCCATTTCGGTGCAAGAGGGAGGAAGAGGAGGGAGAGGAAAGAGTGATGAAACAGCGCTAAGAGATAGAGAGAAAAGAGAGGAGAGCAGAGAGCATACTGGGGAGAAAGGGAGAGAGTGTCAGCTTTAATGAATGCATAAAAGGTTGATATACCAGCAAGGAGGGAGATGTGGAGAACAGCAGACATTAGAACGAGGGCCTCAGGCTGTCGAGGCAGAGGTGAGCACACAGAGCAGGCAAGGCATTGATCATGCAAGACACAAAACAGCAAAGTCCAAACGCGTAAAAGTGAAACACACCCGCGGAGGTCTGATTAGTATGATTCATGTTTTCTAGGTGCAGTGAAGCACTTTGAGATGCATCTCACCTACGAAAGCTGACGCACAAAGTTTA
Organism: Seriola lalandi dorsalis; assembly: GCF_002814215.2. Taxonomy (NCBI): domain Eukaryota; kingdom Metazoa; phylum Chordata; class Actinopteri; order Carangiformes; family Carangidae; genus Seriola; species Seriola lalandi. The sequence goes on along the minus strand of NW_019525445.1, from coordinate 1,207,278 downwards.
TTATTATCTTTTTTATCACATCAACGACAGCCGAGGAGGTCTGATCATGTCACCCAGGGATGTAGAGAGTTAATCATTCATGTTAATCAAGCAAAAAAGTCAATCAGTGTTGGTGACAACTTTTCAGGGTGTGCTGCTTTTTTTTTTTTTTTTTTTTGCTTCATATCATTGAGCATTGAATATCTTTAGGTTGTGGAGAAGACAATGTGTGTGAAGACATAAATTCATTTTTTTGTACGTCTGCTACAGCAGTCTTCCAAAACACTAAATTATTGAATCCAACTTCCCCATGTTCAAATGTCAACAATCAATAGATTTTGAACTGCTCCTCCTGGAATTCTAGGGCTTTCTATTTGCTCTTATTTGAACTTTTTTTTTTTTTTTTAACTGTTTGCAAGAGATCACCCGAGAATGTGCGCCATATTTCCTCTGTGCATGAAAGATGTGAGAAGAAATAGGTGACCTAAATGCGGCAAATAGGAAGCTTGTCAGGAATTTCAGCGAGAGCAGCCCTGGTTCGGAGCTTCAGAACAATAACAAAGTTAGAGCGGTCTCTCAAACAACATGAAAGCACAGTACAAATAGGAAGCTTGTCAGGAATTTCAGCGAGAGCAGCCCTGGTTCGGAGCTTCAGAACAATAACAAAGTTAGAGCGGTCTCTCAAACAACATGAAAGCACAGTACACAAACAAAGCTGAGCCTTGCACAGACTGGCTTTGGCCAACATTCAGCAAGTCTGATAAAAAAAAAAGAAAAAAAAAAGAAAAAAAAAAGAAACGGTACAGTAGTTTCAGAGAACAGCAAACAAACTGGAATTGCAAGAGGGGAGAAAAAGATAAAGAAAAAGAACGAGTTAGAGTGTGAGAAAGACCAGAAAGGATGACATGAAAAAAGAGTGAGAAAGAGGGAAGAGTGAGAGAAAGCATCATGCAGAAAGAAGCCCAGACGGATATAAAGTGAGACTGTGGCCCAGCTGGACTATGGCCCATTTACAGTAGAGCTTGTCGAGCTCCTCCTTCTTTTCCTCCTCTCTCAGACAGTCACAGAAGGAACAAGGAGGAATGTTCCTCAACAGAGCCAGAAAAACAGGCGGCACAGTTTTTGTTTCTGAACCATGTGAAAAATGCCTAAATGGCAAAATAGAGATTAGCGCTTCCTCTTCTGTCGCTCAAAACACCAGCACCGGCCGTTCCCTGCAGTTAGTTACAACAGTAATGTGGGCTGTATACTTGGGGGCCTGCACGTCTGAGCTTTGCCGGTCAACAACAAGCATGAGTAATGGCAGCTGCAACGGCTGCAGACGATGAAATAATACTAAAGAAGCAGAGTCATGTTACTTCAGTGATATGGACAGGGTTCTGTTTTGCAGGGTCTGTAAACTTTGTAAAAACTATACCACATTTCCCACACATCGGCTCCTTCCCCCCCCCCCCCCAACCCCTTGCTTCACTCTTGTCACACTCATTTTTTGGCCACACACCTGTCTGAGTTGCACGCACTGCACCGAGTAGTTCTCTGTGTGCACCCTCCCAGCTAGCTAGATCTGTAAATTGTTGGTACAAAAAATAACCTGGGTTATCTAAAGTGAATGACTGCCAGCCTACACACATGGTCACATGCCACGCCACCCAACATCACCAAGTAAATTCTCAACCTGTGTGCACCGCTAAGCTTTCTCCTGCACCTCAAATAAAAACAATGCAATGGGAACAGGAGTGTGTCCCTGCTCGGTCCTGTCCCAATTCCAAAACCACAACTAAACAGCAGCAAACTCTAGCTACCTAATTGTCTAATGTCACCACATATAACAAGACAGATTATTGTTGTTATAGTTGTTGTTTGTTGATACTGCAAATATCCAGCATATAATTTTAATAAAGAAAACAAATCATGTATCATGTTTTGTCTTGCATTCATGCAAACAGAAAAAAAAAAAAAAAAAAAATCAATTAAAAATCAAGAATCATCCATAACACATCTAAACTGTCTGACTCTAATGCAATAATTCATGCTATGGTGTTATATAATTTTAAAGCACTGGTTCAGTTTTCAGCAAATTAAGCCCCCTATCATTGTTTAATTTACCATAGTGGGGCTCTAGGCAGCTGACCGTACTGCAACCATTCTGTTTTTCAAGCCACATTAGAGAGGAAATGAAAACTGCATGGTTTAAATGAGAAACAAATGGCTTAGTTAGCAGTTCTCTTAACTTTCAAAGAATAGTGTTAGAACTGATAAGAGATAAATGCATTGAATAAGACAAATATTAACCCAAATAATTACATTTTAAATAATTATAACTAAGCCAGTGTGGTCATTACATGGATATTATCATATCATTTAATACAAATGGGGAACATGGTTCTCATTTTTATTGTAAATATTTCTTGAGTCAGTGTAATGTATAGTAGGAAAAAATTAATATAACAAAAGTTAGCAAAGCAGATAGTTTCCTGTTCCTGACAAAATTAAGAGTCATGCATGATTCAGTGTTCTTGGGTTTTCTTAGTTGCAGAGGAACAGACCGACTACAGCTTGATCTCAGTTAGATAAACAGCTGTAGGCCCTGCTCTGGACTCTGCTTTAATTTTAAAAAAACACACACACATCGACTTATAAGAGTGTGAAAAACAGGAGCAGTTGTGTGTGTGATTGGATAATGTGTGCATGACAGCTACAGGGAAAGGTTTTGTCCAGCTATAAAATGACACTATAATTAATAATTAAGTCTTATTTTGCTATATTTTTATGTCATTTTGCACTTGGTTAATTCAGCTTCCAGCACATTCATCAACATTAGTCAACAACCTCAACTTAGCTACACTCCCCTGTTGTCCTAGGATCAAAGACCCCCTGCTGGCTAAGTACTCATGAGGAGGCAAACTTGTAACTGCCAATCCCTGACATGTACACAGCGGTTACTGTACTTACGGCCCAAGCCTCAATGTACATTTGGATAAAAATATTAATGGCATGTGATGGATGCATAAAAGAATAATCCAATCATGCATGTTTATTTGTGATGGATGTACCACTTTGTGCTAAAAAGGGCCACCCATGACTCCAAGCAGCTAAATCATGGCTTTGTGTGGTGTGTTAAAAGGTATGCATGACAGGCCGACAGCTAACCTCCAAAAATGAGCTGCTCCAGTCTGCTTGAGTACAGCTTTGAAAGATGTTACATAATACTGCTGGCTGGCTCCCAAGCATGAGCAAAAGGACATGAAAAACCAGATATGGAGGAGCTGTAAATTGCCCATGACTAAATTCTTAGAAAACACTTCCAACCAATCAGTAAGTAAGGCAGGATGCCATTTTTTTTTTTTTTTCAGTATCCAGAAAACCGGGAGCCTATAGTGACAGGAGCTTTCTGTAAATGTGTTTCAAGCATCATACAGATGTCACACACACTTTTATATCTGAATGCGTCTTAACATATTTGTTCCAGTTGTCGCTTTCTGCTACAACTGCCCACAAGGAAATGATGACAGACCTATGCCTAAGTTCAGGGAGCTGCTGCAACAGTTAGCTGAGGTCCAGCTGTATACAAACAAGCTGCTGGTTCGGAATTAGAATCACGCTAGAGCAGTGCACTTTTGCAGCACATATTGACATGCAGGGTATAACTGCAAAATGGCCTCTGAGAATTCAAGTTCAAGAAAGGCCACACTCTTGTTAACACTGTGGAAGCTATTTCTGCAAGGCAATATGACCAGATTGTGGCTTCAGCTGCCAGCTGTCAAAATAGCCTGGTTTATGCACATCAAGCTTCCGCTAAATTGCTCCTGAAGGATGAAAAAATGAGGCATTTCCAGTCAAATAATGTCACATCAAACAACACATGTAGCTTTCACTCTAAATGATTGAGGGAATAGCCACCGTTCTATTTGTTTTCCACTGTAGCTTGGCGAGAATGAGGTCCAGCTATGGGCTATTCAGGAAAGCGGCGCGAGTCTAGCTGCTGGATGCCTGATATGTGCCAGGGTTTCACAACGCGAGGCAGTGCAGGGTTGCAGTCCAAATCAGGATACTCTTCTCTAAAGAGACAGACAGCAACTGACAGAAGAAGAGAAAAAGAAAGAGCGAGCTGATGCTGCTGTTGAGCCGTAATGGAATCATCATTTACATTTCTGTGCCTGCGGAACTGAGACCACTATTCAAAGCTGAGTCTGAGTTCAGAGCTGGTGACCGATTTAGCTGGTGGAGTGTTGACCGAGGCGATGCGTGGTTTTTCCTGTTACAGTGGTCTAGCACCACTTCAAAGCAGCTCGAGATATATTTACCTTCATTTAAATCATTCACGGAGCACCCTCTTCTTCGTCACTACGGTCTGTTTGTCAGAGCACAGTTGTGCCCATAATTTTCATATTATACATGAGTAAATTAAAAAACATATCGACAAGAAGCTTAGGCTATTATTGCAACTCAATTCACTGACAGTATCTGACCCAAAAATCCAATTTTTAGTTGTGTCCCACTTAAAAGTCCTCCACAATACAACTTTCCCTCACACAGACTCACTCTCTTTTCCTTATCACATACAATAAAGGAAAGAAAACAAAGAGGGCGGGGACTGTAAATGGTCCATACCTTAGTGCTGCAGTAAATGTCAAGTGGCTGATTTATTGCTGGTAATCAGTGAACCTGTTCAGCATGTTTGACAGATATAAAATGTGTGGTGGAAGAAAAAAATCCTACGGTTCTCACTGCCTCTTGCAGAGAATCAAACTCACCACTACTTTACTGAAGACAAGTAGCCTGATAAGGGCAAGGGCATGGGTAATAATCCCTACAGTGGCCTGTGAGAAATGGAGGATCTCTTGTGCAACATCTGGGCTTAGCAGAAAAACACAGAGAGAGAGAGAGAGAGAGAGAGAGAGAGAGAGAGAGAGAGAGAGAGAGAGAGAAAGAGAGATACCTGAAGAGGCAAAAGAGACATTTAGACAGGGGCCTAAGCCAGACATCAAAGAAGGAAGAGAGTCTGGAGGAAAAGGAAGAGGGTAAGATGTGTGGGTGGGTGTTGGTTATATAGCTCGGCACTTTTGTTAATCATTCTGTGTTTGAGAACTAAATACGTGTTCTTTAGTCGAGGGTGGAGTGGTGGATGTGGTATGTATGTATGAATGTATGTGACTTTTACACAAAGGGCCTGAATCCAAAAATGATCTGTCAACAACTTTGAGCAGAAGCAGAATGTTGGGTTTTTCTTAGAGCTACACAGTCTTTGAGCTAGGACCAGAAAAATCATCAACAATGAATTCACCCATAATTCTTTTTCAGTTCATAGATAATATCCAGCTTGTAAAATGTCAAAAATAATGACAAAAAACCCACCTCACATTAATAGAGCCATATCTTGAAATTGTGCATTTTTTCTGACAACCATTAGCCACACTAGCACCTCAGAAGGGCTGTACTTAGGCACAGAGGTGCCTAATGTCAGCATGCTAACATGCTAACATGCCAGTGTCAACCTGTTGACCTGCAGCAGCGATAATGTTGTCACCATTCTGATTTGGCGAATGACAGAGCACTGCTGGTTATTACAATCCATCCTGACAGTGAAGTGAATGCCCCCGTACCAACGTTCATGTCAATCTATCCAATAGTTGACAAGTTTTTTCACTCAAAACCACATATGTCAACATATTGTTGGCAGTTCGGATTCACTGTCTGGGACTCATGTTTGTGCCAATCCATCCAGTAGATGTTGACATGTTTCAGTCTGGACCAAAACGGTGGACCTGCTAAAGCAATCCCTAGATCCCAACTTAAGTTACTAATTTTACAATTGTTATCATTTATTTATTACTATATTGTTCCATATATTGTTTTGAGCAATACTATCACTGTCACCTTTAAAATGCAACTGCGGAAGCAGTTTGAAATGAATTTCTTTTTCCTGCCCAAACATAAGGCAACACAGACCTGTGGGAGCCACTTTAATAAGGGGACGTGGACATTTCAGTTTTGTTCTGTCATTTAAAAGAAGCTGAGCTCCAAAGCAGAAGCTCTGCCAGAATAATTTCAAAGCTGCACAGTGTCCGTAATGGTGTATCTCGCTGTCTGGAATGTGTTTGTCTTGTTCATTAATTAATGGCAGAAAATCACATATTACAGTGAGAAAAACAGCTCTGACCTCAGCTAGACTGTGAGCAGTAGCAGGGGTAACCCTAAACCTAACAACAACTTAAAAGAGGCACAAGCTTTGGAAGCCACTGGTGTTTTCCCCACATTTGAATTTTGGCCAACTTATGTCAATAAATAAGCAATAAATATAACATGGCTGGCACGTTGCTTCTTCCACCACACAGGTCTATTTCCAACATTGTTTTGGCAGGACAGAAATTGGCACATCGAAAGTCACAGCAACGCATTATCATCTCAAGCTAAAGCGCCTTTTAAAATAGTAGTCTGGCCTTAGCACTAGCTGAGCTGAAAATAGACAAGCTCCAGACACAGAGGGGCTTCTATTTTAAAGAATGACAGAATGGTGGCTGAGAGGTGGGTCAGTATTCCCATACAAATATGAATCAATCCATGTAGCAAGAAGGACCAGAGTGAGTTGGCTTCAGTCACTGCAGGGACTGAAAAGTTCTTTAAAGAAAAGAAAATCTTTTGGCAGTTATTACATCAGTTTATGAAATTGCCCAGAACAAGACTGAGGTAAAGGAAAGAGAAGGAGAGACAAATAAAACAGACGCAGAAAGAACAAGGGTCAAAGCACACATCTAACACACTATCAACCCTGCAGCCAACCCCATGTGTCCTGCACAGACACCAATCAGTGATAAACAGTCACCAACCAGCCTGTCAACCAGCTGCTTTGCTTAGTCAGTCTACGTCTTAAACAGAGTCTACATCCATTCTGGTGTTGATATCAATGCAGACTGGAGCAGCATAACTCCACCCATCTAGACTAATAGAATATTTTTCCCCATCTCAAACTTTAGGCTAATAGTGGTCTGAGATCCCTTCTTTTACAAAAAAGGAGTTTCTGTTATTTTATTTCTGGACTTTCATCGTCTCTCAAGAGCTGAGATCAAATTTGCTCAAACTCACATTTAATCTGCCCAGTTCTTTAAATCGTGTGGCATGGTTTTACTACTTTATGTCATTTCTTTCATTGCCGTTAAGCTGCAGGATCGAGTGGACGCTGTGATCCACATTCACTGGAGGAGCATGATGCATTAAAAGCCGGGGGGGGGGGGGTTGAGTGAGACACTGCTTTCACAGCAAACCACAACTTCTCAAGTGCTTCCCAGTATTGACTTTGGAAAAACTAAACTGTAGCCTAGATGTCGGTCACAACCAGGGTTACACTTTGAACAAGCTGGCTCACTGCCTTTAAAGCAATGGCCCGGGCAAGGCCGTCTAGTTTAATATATAAACTCCTTGTGATGACAAATTCATGCTGTCCTAATACCAGAGGCTTGACTCAGATTTTACCGACTTAAACTACTGGAAAAAAAAAGATCAATGTACATTTCCCCTGCCATTCAACTGAGAGGGGGGCAGCCCTATAGCACTTGTTGAATGTTACTTCTTACTTAGGAAAGTCTTTACAAAGTTTTAAAGGAAATAAAAAGTCTATTATATGAAATATACTGTAACTACTGACAGTTTACTATCCGGTCACCAACTTAACAGATCCTGCTACCAGGTTATTATTGGAGTGTATTTGAATTTTCTGGATAGAGCCTGATTTAAGTGCACAGCAGTAGCTCAGCAAACATACAACAAGAAGTGGGTCAACTAGGAGTATAAAGGCCAGACCCGCACTGAATCTCATTAATGGTGTTTTGACCGAGGCAAAATGAGGCCATTATCAAGTTTTTCCTCGAACTGGCTGGAAAGGATCTTAAGATTACACAAGGTGTAAGTCTGAAATAGCAACTTCGGGGGATGAATGTTTGCCTCCACATGTACAGTAACCTTGGTCAGGTAAATCATTGATCGGCCTAAGGCACAAGGTCCTGCGCGTTGTCTGGTGACAACCTATGACATAGCCAGCTGTACTCATGCAGCAACCAGGGCTGCAAATGCATGCTGACCGTTTTTTATTTATTTATTTTTTTCTGTGTGTGTAGATATCGTAGGTGCGTATTTGATCGACAGAAATTTGATCCAGAAAATAAAATAAATTCCAATTCATTCTAACACAAAATCAAATTAAACATGGTATTGTCTAAGCAATTTTTATTTAGCTCAATCTGGCGGTGTGACAATCCATCTACTTTCACATTATTAGCAATCACATCCGAAAAAGTCTTCAAGGAAAACATTTTACACTAGCCTGACAAAACTCTTAGAAGCAGCTCAGCAACAAGCTAAACAAATAACATATGAATAGCTCCTAGAAATCAGTAATTGATAACAAGTAATCAGCAATTAGGTAACAACTTGTCGGGGCTTTGGCATATGACATGTGTTCTTCTGGGCTCCAGCAGATGTTCTGCAATTAACACTGTATGTTGTATAAATACCAAACTTAACATGGTGTTGAAAGTGTCTTCAATTCTTGCCGCTTTGAAGCGTGAAAGATCACTTTCATCTTACAGACAAAGACTCTGTACAGACGAAGACTTGGAATTTTACACTCTTTCTAACCCCGTCTGAAAAAAAAAAAAAGGCATTGAGGATATATTTATTGTATTCCACCTGGCAGGCTAATCTGCACTTCACCAACAGCTCTAAACTCACATGAATGATCTCCAGGATCCAAAAGACGGCCGGAGAGTGATATTTTACTTTAGCTATAATTAAACAAACCCACGGCAAATCAAAAGGCACTCAGCTCTGAGGCTGGAGGGATTCATCAAGTTGCTCACACTTCAACAGGCTGGATGCTCACTGCCAGAGGGGCGTGAACCTGTGGCCTCCTGCGGACAGTCTCCCAGGTTACTCTGCTACCAATCCGACACAGACGGTGTCAGGTGAAGGGAATACTCCTCTTATGTCTTGAAAACTAACCGATTGCGGTGAGTAGTGAGTCACCAACTCTGGCTGGATTCTTTACCGCATGTCATTCTACTCTCTATTCATGCATTTCCTGTCAATCTGTCAAATAAAGACACAAAAATGCCCCAAAAATTACCTAAAAAAAGATCATTTAAATCCATCAAGTCCTCCAACCTGAACAAGCTTATACAGGAGGCTGTTTGTCTCTTCTTGACACCATAGGAGCATCTACTGAAACAACGCCCGTACCACGCCGTCATCCTTATGGTTACAATCCTAAACACCTGCGTGTCCCAGCAGGCGGGCTACCAGACCTCTGTTGTCATGGTTACAATTATAAACACACGGGTTAAGCTCATTTAACTGTCGCAATTTGGTTAGGTTTAGGCACAAAAACTACACGGTCGGGTTTAGGAAAAGATCTGGGTTTGGGTTGAAATAAGTACTTCCTGAAGGTTAGAGGCCCTCCGTCGTTAGGGTTACGGTGGTTAAAAGAAAGACCACTGACTGACAGTTTCACATGGGAAACAAACAGTGGTCTCCTGCATCAGAGTCATGTTTGTTCGACCCATACATTCACCCTAACCCTCTCTACCTAAGGCAGCCTTTGTCGCTTTTTATACTATCTGACTTGCTCCTGTCGTAATTACTAGAAATAATTACACTAGAGATCGCCTAACAATAAAACATAACTATGGGTCGTAAGAAGCTGCTGGCACAGGCGACCTGTGGGTTCGTTTTTCACAGGGAGGACAGTCTCATAAAATGAGCTATGCTTCTTAAGTAGCACTGAAAAAATCTATTGTGCAATCAAACAGATAATTTCAGCATGATTAAAATCACTGATAATTGCATTCATGGACTTTATTAGCTCGATTTACACAGAGGTTAAAAAATTAAAAATAAATCACACATTAGTCCACTTCTGTTTGTGGGGAAGATTAACAGATGAACTAACAGTGATCCTTAAACCTTGGCAATAAAACCCAGTCACACCCAGACTACTTTTCCTTTAGTCCAATCAGGACCGTCCAGAAGGCAAGGGACATGTGTATTCCTTCTATGGATTAAGGGCATTCCCCTCCTTGCTGACTCGGGAAGAAGGGATTAAACATCTGTGTTACAGATGAGAGACAGACAGGGAAGAAGCGACGACGACCCACATTCAGGCAGACAGGCTGCAGGACGCAAACAAGCCAGCAGTAAAGAGTATAGAAAAGGGAATGGCACAGTGCCCAAGTGCTCTCAGGGTTTTTACAGTGACAGGTCATCACTGGAAAGCAGCAAAGACAGGAAATTCCACCAACTTGATTTGTCGATCAGAACACAAGCCGCAACACGTCAGAGAATTTACAGGACTTGTAGTAAAACACAACACAGTCCTGTTATAATGTTTGTGTTCCTGCCAGACTTTTCGATTTCTCTCTGCACCAGCGTCATAAAGACAAACCTCCTGAATGTTTTTGCGCCTGTTGTCTGAATCAATTCAAACGGCGCAGATAATGAAACTCATTCATCTCGCAAGGCGAGAAACGACAGAGCGATGGTGGAAGGGTAAAAGATTGTGACCCAAACCGCGGCAGGAATGTGGGATGATACACTTTTGATGCAAAACATTACATTTACGTTAGATTTTCATTGTGAAAAAACAAGGGATTTGTTTTCATCCAACTTTACACACAAAATTACAAAAAAGTTGTGATTTCTATTCTTTTTTTTTTAAAGCGTTGCTTTGATTACTTATTAAAGCTGCAAAATTATAGAGATAAAAGTATTTATTTTTTTGTTTATTTCACATTTTGTTTGAAGGGACCAGATTCAACTAAAAACTGAATAAACCACTGTCAGAGGCAGATACCTGCAGCATATTACAGCTGAGGCTGATGTGAGAAGACATTATTACACAGCTAACATCAACCTTTAGGGAAAAAGAGGTGCTGTATCACATTGACAAGCCATATGTTTAATGAGTGAGCGAGGCAATTGTTTTATGCCATGATCTAGTTAACTGATCTGATCCTGAGAGACGGATTAGGATCGCCCTGTTTCAGCCTCTGAACCTGAAAAAAAAAAAAAAAAAAGTATGTCTCCATTGATTAAGCTGGTGACAGATTAAAGGAAATAAACCAATAAATGGTTGGAGAAACATAACAAATGCAGATGTTTTCAGACAGACAGAGCTGAATTGTTTGAGGGCTATGAAAATGATGTGAGTCATATGATATGGCATTTGCAGTCAACCGCGCGCTCAACCCAACTGAACACCTGAGGGAGATTTTGGAGCAACATGTTACCACCAGCATTATCACTATAACCTGCACTGAAGCTGCCAGGCTCTGCTGCTTATTCCTCTTTAAATTGTTACCCAAACATATGCTCAAACTTTTGGGGTGGAGAAGCATTTTTATTTATTTTTTTATTTTATTTCTGGTGGGGCTGGGGGCGTAGCTGACCACCTCCACTAACCAGTTTACTCAGGAAAACCATGGCATGTGTCAAACTGCTTTTAACCTTCTACATGTTCTTTTTTGTTTGTTTGTTTGTTTGTTTGTTTGTTTGTTTGTTTACCCCAAGCACCATGTTTCCAAGATTTGGTACACTGTCACACGGCTTCAGTAACATACTGTTGATGAAAGCTAACACTTGCAACACAGAGAACACAAAGCAAAAGACACACAAAGTTGTATAGATGTGCAAACCAGCCTCATCTTCTGAGCAAAGTACCTTATACTAAAAAAAAACAAAAAAAAAACAATAATAGTAATTTTAAATTACATTTAAATTTTTAATCCAGAGTGGTACAGGGGACAGAAGGGGCAGCAGTTGGAGCCACTTTAGCCACCAGACTCCACACTTCCTGTTTCCTGACTGAGTTGTTGCCAAACATAATAACCTCATTTCTCTGTTTATGAAGCACAGTGAGTTGTTGCTATATTTATGCTCACCCCTGTCATATCACAGAACTTTTATATATATATATATATATATATATATATGAATGTAGCTGAGGAAGCATTAGCCGAAAAGGCACTGCCATTATCATCTTCACGTTGTCAGTTTCAGGTCCTACTGCTGCGAGCTGAGCTAGGTTACGCTGCTAAGTAAGCCATCAAACGACAGAGGGGGAGGGGAGTTATACCATATGCACAAATATGCACTGCCAGGAACTTTCAAGCATATTACTGAAGGCCATCACATAATTCACCACACAAGGATATGTTAAGAAAGAATCCCGTTTGAGTTACCCAACAAGGCCCTCACACTCAATTCTGAGTATTGTTAGTCTAAAGCAAGACATTCCTCCCAGCTAGCTGTGCTGACCATACACAGTCATCACATGATGTGCAACCAGGCATTTGTGACTGTATGTGTTTGTCTGCTCCTAATGCACAGTATGTGGCCATTAGGTTCATACATTACGTAAAAAACAAATGTGAGGAACATAACAGTGGGAACTGTGTGGGAACATAACAGATCCCCTCAGTGGCAAATCAATAGCAAAACGAAATATGAAATTATATGAAGTTTAAAAAAAAAAAAAAAAACACTACTAAGTATTATGCCATTCACAAAAATGCTGCAGGACAGTTTACATACATTGTTCGCATCTTGTTATGAATAAGGAACAATGTCTCACAAAGTCAAGAAGTTTAAGTTGCACCAGTTCTGAATGTGGGTTTTTTTTTTTTCCTATCAGACCATATATGATAACACGTCTGATCAAAGATGACAATGGAGCAAACTTAAAAAGCTCTAGAAAAAAAAAGGCTAGTGACTAAGACTAATATACTGTATAGTGCTGAAACAATTAACTGATTAATCAATTAGCCAAATGACACAAAAAGGTCAAAATGAAAAAAAAAAAAACTACAACACTTTAAATAGAGTTTAATCATTCAAGTCATTTTTTCAAGCAAAAGTATTAAACATCTGCTGCTTCCAATTTCTCAAATTTAAGGATTTGCTACTGTTTTATATGAATTTTTATCATTATAAATTAAATATGTTTGTATTTTTGGACTGTTAGTCAGACAAAGACATTTAAAAATGTCACCTTGAGCTCTGGCAAGCTGTACACAGATATTTGTGACTAATTTCTAACATTTTGTAGACTAAACGATTAATCAATAAATCACAAAAAAATAATTGACAGTAAATAATTAATTGATAATAAAAATAGTCATCAATTGGAGGCCTAGTCTGGTCCGGTGCACAGACCGGTCAAAATAATGTAAGTTAAACCTGGTATGAGTGTGTTGTGTGGCTGTCTTTACAGGTGGTGGATGTACTGAAAAACATCATGAATAAAAGAAATTCCCTTTGAATAGATGGCACAGTTGAGCAGCCACAGTAAATGAATATTAAGTAACAGGATAATTGCACTACAAACAGCCACTCCAGAATTTAAAAGAGTCGATTCAACACCTTTCTAAAAAGCTTTGTAAAAATAGTACTTTCTGTGGGGTTATTATAGGCCTAATATTGTTGGTTCTATTTTCCCGTGTATTTCTTCTGTCTTGCAAAAAGAGGTTTAATCCATCATGTGACCTGTTACATAGGCCTCGGATATGTTCGCAACAGCTAACACCAGCGTAAACAAGCCCTCAGCCACTAGAGCAGCCTTAAAAACAGCTTGGCTGCTAAGAGGCCTAGACCTCCTTTGGTTCTCTGCACTGCAGTGACCCTAACCAAAGCCTACTTCAAAGACTCAGTACAGTAGGCTCCAAAGAGAGGGGGGGGGGGGTTAAGTAAGGCAGAGGGAAGAAGAGTTACAAGATAGAGTGAACGAAATAGCATCTTGCTGAGAAATGCATCTTGGCTGATGATCAGAGCTGATACGTCTGCTCTGGGTTCAGGCTGCATGTATCAAGCCCCTTTCAGGGAAGAGCACCAATACGGGATCGGCTTGATCTTTCAGTGCAACAACGAGTTAAACAAGCTGGAGACACTGTGTTTGAATGTCTGCCTTTGCACAAATCTTTAAGGGTATCCAGTAACAGCATTATGGTACATCTCCACACATTGTAATACAAGGAATCAAGGAGCATGTCCACACAGTCAACAACACTGCCTGGATGTTTGTGTCCCGTGAACGTTTAAGGCCTGTCTGGCAAGTCCTGCAAACAAAGACTGCATCAGCACCTGCAAATGATGAGGGATGGGGGGGGGGGTACACTAGAAAGTGGTAATTAAACTGTGAGATGCAGCGAAATGCAGCCTTGCATTGCAGCAAAGGTTATCAGTAAGCCTATTAAGCAACAGCAACTCAAACAAACAATGTGGATTGAGGTTGGCATAATCTTAGAGATTACAAATCCAGGAAACTGAGTCAACAGACGTGAGTCTGACCTAGTTTAGTTTCAGGTTTGTTTCATCGACCTTTTGCCTCGGGTAGCTGTTGTGAAATAACTGCGGGTCACTTACAGCAGGACATGATCCCTATATGCAGTTTATAAAATGTATATGCATGGCACGTTAAAGACGGAGATTTATCCAATGTTGTGAGAATGTTGACATGAAATTCAAGCAAAAGGAATTTGTTAAAATCAAGTCAATATTACAATATTCATTCAAATTTTGTTTTGACCCTGATATATAGTAGAGATGGGCATTTTCAGGTTCAAGTTCTCTCATTACCTTATGAACAAGTGCTCGATTACTCGCAAATTATTTAGTATTATTTCTATTTTTATTCATTTATTTTTTTAACCATAAAAAAAGAAATACAGGAGGTCCTTGTCCAACTGGAAACACAAGTGGAACCAATGTTAAGCTTGTGTTTCCAGTCGGACATGGACCTCCCCAACCAAGCCTGCTGTGTGTCTGTCTGAGAACATGATATGCAAGTTTATCGCCACATGTCTTGCACTGCGTGTTATTGTCGTTTATTTTATCAAAGTATTTCCAGTCATCACTTTTCCTGGTCACGGCTGCCATGGTGCACGTAACGCCAACTGAGATGAACTACTGGAGCCAAAAACAACACGTGCGCAGGTGCGTGAGTAGTGAAACGCTACTCGAATAACGACGTCAACAACTCGAGTACTCGAGCTCTCACACCCATCCCTAATACATAGCACAACATAGTACTCACAAGCCAAATCCCATCATATAAATAATCACTTTGATGTTCAGTGTTCCATTGTTATTCATCACATCCAACATAACATTCACTCATTTTGATAGATTCTGGTTATGATGAAATTATTCATCTGAACAGCAGAGTTGTGTAAAATAATTACATGATATGATCAACCCAATGTAAAGTTAAAGCCAGTTAATGATAATGCTGAGCTATAACCTAGCTCTTCCACAAAATGATTGTGTTCACAAATGCCAAACGTAAGTGACAGATTATTTTAATTATTTCATTTCGATTCAGTTAAACAGTTTAGCTTTAGGGCGTTTTCACTTCAGTAAATTTGTACCACACAGCTAGAAACTAAATCCTGCAACAGAGTCGCAACTTCCAGCAACAACAAAAGATGATATCTCTGTTACCTACAGTTCCCACAAGCATCAGCATGTAAAAAAATGCAACTGTAATACATGAAGTCGGGCAGGCAACCGGAGCACTGCCCTGAGACCAAGCTTTGAGTGTGGCTGAGGGGGGAATTATAAGGCCTTATTCTGCAGCTTCCATCCAAGAGGAAGACCAGACCGGCTTTAGATTGCAGCAGGTTCTTCCTCTTTATGCTTGTTTTACTCAAACGATAAATATCTCCCCTTGCAATAAAGCATATGCGCATTGACTTTAGAATATTGCATGCTGTGCGTCATTGCAGAACCTGTTGTGGCCTCTTTCGTTTTTGTTTTTTTTCCACTACTACTAATATTAACATTAAAGTGTCCTAAGATGCCCCCGTCAGCATTAGGTTAGGCTCTGAATGAGTAGATAGTCGACTGCACCCGTGGGAACAAACCACAGACAGGTAAATAACCGCAAAGTTGGCATATGCTGAAAAGCTTTATGGAGAAGAAGACAGCTTGAGGCATGATGAGTATCAGCAAACTAAAGACTGGCAGCATGCAGTAGCAAAAAATATTAATTTGGAATTAAATGCAGATTTTAACACATCCAAACGTGAAGCATGCGTCTGTGTGTGTGTGTGTGTGTGTGTGTGTGTGTGTGATGTCTTCGTGTGCACAGCTTTCGCATGCCTCTGTGAAATATGCAGAGCTCACGGGGGCCTATCAGGGGTGAATATAGGTGAGAAGAAAAAAGTGGCTGACTAACAGTCTAAGGAGAGAGAGGCAACGGCACACACCAGGGCAGATCTGTACACGTGGCCGACGAGCCTCTCTGTGCGTACACACTCACACTCACACACAAACACACACACACACACACACACACACACACACACACACACACACACACACACACACAGGCTCTGTCTTGCTATCCACGGCTCTGCCTTGGCACACACTGACGCATGTAGCACAGCAGCAGAGAAGAGTTTGCATCAGCTTTTCAACCCCGCTTTACAGTCAGCACGACCCAGAATATTTTATGATGAGATTTTAAACTTTTTAAAAGACGAAAAGATTAACATGTGTAACATAAAGAAAGAAATCTTCTATGATTAAACGTTATCTACTGCGTGCAGAAAATATTCACTTCCATATGTAAAAATGATGAAATAAGGCACGAGTAAGTAACTGTATGTCTACTTAATGAAAGGGGGAATCATGCTGCTTCAAGAATTTTTAAGAGCGTATCAAGGGCCCCACTTCACCCTGAGCATGAAGCATCGACATTTGTCTTTTTGATTATGGGTTATATAACGAGAGGCTTGAGCTGAGCAACATGATTGAGCCAAATTGTGTTGCAACTGTGCTGAAAATTCCCATAGCACATCTAGGTGGGCTCGATGATACAAAGTGCAGTACATGGAGTCGGTTGCTATGCTAACTCGTGTGGCAACCAGGAAGCCAGTCATTTTTCATTGTTACTCTGCGATAAACTCAAATGCAACATCACTGCAACAAAGTACTACAATTGGCACCTTATAATATAGTGCACAGCACACTGTGTCAGAGACCTGGAGGATTCATCACAATGCTTTATTTATTTCCAATGATATGGTTTGTTATGTTGTATTGAATTCTGAGTATTGTGTACAGCCCCTGTGCATTTCCCTTATGTAATTATCTGCACTGGAACCCATGCATGTACACGTGTAAAAGAACAACAGCCGTGGCTATGAATATCACAGTCCGCACCGGAAGATACAGACTAATTATTGTCATGCAGAGATGAGACAATCTGGATTAGTCCATCAAAAATTAATCAGCAACTACTTTGTTAATCAGTTAATTGTTGAGGTTACTTTTCAAGCAAAAACACTTTCTTGTTCCAATTGTGAGGTTTCCTGCTTTTCTTCTTTGAATGTTAGTCAAACAAAACAAAACAAGTAATCTGAAAATGGCATGGAATTCATGGACATAGGACATTTTATAGACTGATTCATTAATTGTCAATGAATAGAATCATTAGTTGCCCCCAATGTATAATAATAATTCGATTTTATTTTGAAAACTAACGTCCAAACTCTTAATATGAAATCTTATTATGATGTCATCGTCAAGTAATCTAATCTTGTGGGATTCTTAAATCTTAAATGTGATGCAATAATTTGTGTATTATAATAAAATCAATAGGATTGAGAAATGAGAATACTTAATTGTGGCTTAACTACACTCCACTGTTCAAGTCCTTTTGTTAATGTCATTTGTTTGTATGTGAAGTTGTTTGCACTGTAAGGATTTCTGCATTGCACTGTTTAGGCCTTGCAGAGCATCGGCGCCGTGCTTCAGAGGAACACATGAAAACACACCACTCCATTCTGGTGCAACGAGCATCAACATACCAGGAAGTAGCTTGGCTACGACAGCAGTATGGCTCAGATTATTGGCATTACAAAACTGGGATTTTTAAAAACAACACTAATTGCAATTTAATGAAATTAGCAAGTTGTAAAACACTTTTTCACTCAATTAAAAAAAGAGAGAAAAAAGGACATTTCATGAAGGGAGCAACAACTTAGGCTGCTATCTGTGAATTTTTACAAGCTTTGTCACCAGTGTTTGTGGAATTAAAGTCTACTGTCTGATATATGCATAGAAAAGGTTTTAAAATAAACAGCGACTAAAGGAGATAAGGGTTGAACCATAACAAAGAGACTTGTCCACAGTTTAAATTGGTTAGCAGCACAACAACCCAGGAGCCTATCAGTGTGACAGCAGAGAGATAACAGTAGCTGACACCCATGTTCATCTTTGACTTGTTTACAAAGCAGCCTGAGCCAAACACCTCAATGGCTTCCTTTCAGAAGTACAGTACTGCCTCACTATATTACCCTACATTTATCATACACCATCTTGGGATCTGCTCAATCAGGCCATGTTCACAAAGAAGCTCACAAAAAACAGAAAAATGATATCTCTCTTTTGACGCTGCACTCACGGCCAGTGCAGTTATCAGGTAGTGCTTCCAAGCTGAAGTGAGGCAGGGCCCACCAGACACCTCTCATTCTCACTGCCCTGCACACGTGCGACTTCCTCACAGGACTCATTTCCCCTATAATCAAACATGACCACACTGCATCCTCCAGAAATGCATACATCATGTTTTCTCAATGAATCATTTCCTGCTGGATATCACATTTACGCAACTCTGTGATATCTTTACAACTAGCACCATGTTACGGCCCAATTTTGGGAACACGGACCAATTACGGTAAGTTGTAGTGTACTAGAACAAATTTCACAATTTTGCCAGAAAATTACAGATTTTCAAAATAAACTGTGGAATCGTCCTCGGCTGTGTCCTTTTTCATATAAAATGGTAACTCTTCAAAAAAACTCATCCCCTTCCTCTCACAAAAAAAAAAAAATTTTTCATTTGTGCCAAATGTGATGTGATGTGAATGAATTGGAGCAATGTGTGTGTGTCCTGCTGCAGCGGAGTGTGCCTATTGGAGGCGATAAGCGCCAGATGCCTTCCCCTTAGGGATGCAAGCAATCCCTCCAAAAAAGAAAAAAAAAAGAAAACTAATTGTCGAGGACAAACATACAACACCACCTGAGCACCATCTTTTTTGGCTCACTGACATGATGTTTCTGATTTCACACTGGAAGACCCATTTCCCAAATGCACACCCTGATACATCACTCTGAACTTGATTCGATTACAAGGGCAGTGCAAAAAAGAAAAAAAAAAAAACATTTTATTTTAAAAAGAAAATCATTTGGATTTTCTATCTTATGAACGCCACATTTTTAACCAATTTGCAACTCACTTTTACATATTACAGTAAATATCATTTGTCACCTCTTCAAAAAGGTTAGCAGTGTTTCTAATTTTATAAAATAGCGAGGTTACATTACACCTATTCATAGAATTCATTTCCTGCTACTAAGTGAATGCAGGGTTGTAACCTCTAATGGTTTTTATCCTGACTTTCAGATTTTTTTTTTCTTTTTTTTTTTTCAGAAAAGGTGCCAAAGATAATGAAAAAAAAAAGACAGGTTACTGAGTCTTGATCAGAGTTAGTACTAAGAAACTTATCACAGCTGAAACTACAGTACAGTATGAATCATCATCCACTGTCTTTCCCTCGCACCGAAACTTTTACATATTTTAACATTTTTTAACACCCTCTTTGCACTCAAATACAAGGTCAAGAAAACCACGAACGAAAGCACCAAAACTTGCCACAAAATCTGCCACAAAGACAAAAGTAAACAGAGCAGGATAAGGTAATTTGAGGCGACATACCTGGAGAAGCTGACAGAAAAAGGTGCCAAGGCTGTGGCGGAGGAGAGCCCATCATCGGCCCTCTGTATCCCCGATGACTCTCCATACCTGTTGCCCCTGGCCCAGCTCTCCCCCATTGGAAGTAGGTTTGAGTACATGCCAAAAGGCTTCTGGTCTTGTAGGCCCACTGTGGAGGACGGGCTGGCTTTGATGTGGAAGCCAGCTCCTGCGCTGACTCCCATGGGTGAGGTCAAGGGGCCTCCGTGGAGAGAGCTCATGCCACTCTGGAGACACTGCGACTGGCAGAAGCCAGCGCCGTCCTGCTTCTCCTGTTTGACCACACCCGGAGTACGGATGTGGGTGAAAGAGTCGTCGGGATCTTTCTCTTCCTTGATCATGACAGTGGAGAGAAGTGATGGCGGCTGCTGATGTTGATGGTGAAGCGGATGTTGCTGGTGCTGTAGTAGGTGGTGATGCTGCTGCTGCTGCTGATGATGGTGTGTGGGGTGCTGCTGGTCCGTGCCGTTCACATTGGTACAGTTTCCTCCGTTACCCACCAGAGACTTTGTTTCCTTGAGTAAGCCACCTTCAGGACCGCCACCACCGCTGCTGACATGTAGGATGTTATCCAAGTGTGCCACTTCTGAATCCAACTCAAAATCACTGATTTCTGGCAACGAACTAGGAAGGTCCAGGTCTTGCCAAATCTCAGTATCCTCAAGCAGGCGACTGCTGCTGCCATCCAAATCACAAGGACCAGCGCCCGTATGTCCGCCGTAAGTTCCCAAGTCCTTCTCCAGAGAAAAACTCCCCTCCTGCTTGATGTGCTGGGGGAAAAGGTCGGGCAGAGGTAGGTTGCCCAGGACGGAGCTGTCTGAGGTGCTGATGACAGAGGTGGACGTCCTGCTCAGATCGGAAATACTCTGGTTCAGCAACGGCACATTGTCCTCCATGTTAAACATACCAATATCCTGATGTTGCTGTTGTTGTCGTTTCTGCATTCTGATCATTTTACCCTCCTTTGTGTCGGACCCCTCACACAGGGCATGACGCTGAGGGGACTCAAAGAGGCCTCCGAACTCCCCCTGCTCTTTGGTTCCAGCCCTGCCATTTGGGGCCACCGTGGGCTGGGGCAGAGACCCAGAGCCGGGCAGGTGCATCGCAGACTGGAGCAGTGAACCAGCTGTGTCACCTGTATCTCCGCTTACTGTGACTCCTGTCTCCCCAAATGTCAGGCTGTCGTCTCGATTACCATTGCGCTTCAGTCCACCCTGATCCATTTCTTTATCCTGACAGGACAGTGAGGGTGAGTTTTAGGAGGGCACAACACACACACACACACACACACAAAACCACACAGTGAGAGTGAGAGAGAGAGAGAGAGTGAGAGAAAGAGGAGACAAGGTTAGCCTATAAAAACAAGAGCTGATGGATATAATGACACACGCAGCTATTCCAGAGGAAGAAGTTATAATGCTCATTGGAATATAGATCTTTAACAGGAATAGGTGTATGGAACATCTGCATTAAAAATACGTTATGGAGCAGTTTAACAGCACTGTCAGTTCAAGGCTCCCGTCTTCTACTATGCCTCTGCCTACACTCTTCTCTTATTTATTTTCCTTTTTCAAGAAATGACAGCAGCCAAATCAAACAGGCCGTCTCCTGCTGCACACTGGCAGCAACAATACGGAACAGGCACAAATGGCACAAACCAAGGTGAGTGAAAAAAAGAGGAGACCATGGCCTTTTCATAAGATACATCACTGTAATGTTCATGTTATTTCTTTGAACTGTGCCCTTGCCTCAAGGGTCAAGAGGTCCAAGACATGCTCAGGTATAACACGTGTTAGAGGCAATGAAACTGAACAGCAAACATATGTGCAACAACAACACATCTGTTGAAAGAGATTACCCCACTATGGGCCTCTGGGCATTTTTTACAGTCACCACTGACTTTCGATCTCCATTTGTAAGAAAGAGCAAGTTATCAATTCAGTCAAAACTCTATTTAAAAAAATGAAATATATATAAAAAATGTTTAAAAAGAGGTTAAATTAGATTCTTTTTAAGTGTAAGAAAATAAAATGCAACCTATGCAAATGAAAGTTCTTTGCATGTAAGGGCTCTACAGTTCAACCATTTATCTGGTGATCATTAACAATGATAGCTGTCATATCTTGAGGGGCAGAAATGAACTATCAAAGCAAGCTGCGGTAAAAATTTCTGTTTCAAAAAGCATTGCCATTGAATAACAATTACAAAAGGCCCACATCCTTTTTTTTTATGCAAATCGTCGATCAGTTCTTTGACTCAAGCAGGGGGCTTGACATTCTTCCTAGAAGACATGACTCTTTATGGATAGATAGAGTGTGTGGAGCTACATGGGCAGCTCTTTACTGCACTTACTTTGCGCATCTACTGCTGCACTTTGGTGCTTATAATATAGTCCAAGAACTTTTTCGTTTGGAAAATTATTTGTCATTTTCATTACAGTCCTGGGGGAAAAATTAGAAAGACATTTGTTTTGGTTATAGGTTTCACCACTTTCCCCGCCCACATTGTAGTGTAACAGGCTACTGCATTTAGAGTAGGCTATATAGTAGCCTACACCCCCCCCCCTTCCCTCCCACACACACACACACACACACGGACACATACACTTGGTGGCAGATGCATTTAAGAGGAAGTAATGGGGGTCATCGGCATGTTAAAGTTGTAAAACTTTGGGGTTTCCATACTGTACTTTTACTACTGAACGGCACAACACAACATTACAGCATTAGTGCAACCTGTTGGCGGTGATGGGAAATGCGCGGATCACACGCCTACAGCCGGAGGGGCTGATAAGCAGCCGCCCCGTGGAAGTTTGTGCAACATTTTCTCTGTGTTACACAAAAATTAAACGGTTCCTGCGAGCGCTGCTGGTGATACTGTCAGCGTGTCACACGGTGCAAGGGCTGCGAGTGCGCCTTCAACGCAGCACCGGGGACGCTCGTTGTTGGCCTACATCGGCGTGACAACCAGGTTCTTTTTTTTTTGTTGTTTTTTTTTTTTTTTTTTTTAACCTCTCTCTCAACATTTCTGCAGCGAAATCACAAGACAAGTGTTTGCATATGAAAGTAGACCGTACCTGTAGTGAAAAAGGAATGCACTCCACCGGTCAGGTCATCTCCCGTCAGTCCGAGTTGGAAAGAAAAATCGGAGAAATAACGCAATGTCCACACAGTCAAGCTCTCAAATAAAAGCCCTTCCTTGCTGTAATGTTGCGCGGTGAAATGTCAGCTGGATTTGTCGCTGCCCCTCTCCCCGTATGGCAGGAAAACATCGTCCGCAATATCAACTATTTTCTAAAGTCAACAACGTCGCTGACCTCGCTGGGAGGTGGCGATCCACCGTGTGCGGCGCCGTTTCGCCGATCTGTCGATAACTTTTAACGCACGTCGCCGGTAGAGGGTGAAGAGAGGGAGGCGGGGGAGTGATCGATCGGTCACTAGTTCGCAATCTGCTCACAAATCCGCAATGAATCGACAGATCTGAGGCGCAATGTCCCGCTGTTGCGCCGTTCAACCCGTGAGTACATTAAAGTTATATAATTCAGCCGTGCTGCCCTGGCGCACTCAACTGCAAACTCAAGCAGGGCAGGGCGGACAGTTAGGGAAATGCTGTCAAGTTAAAGGGAACAGGAGGAGCACTTCTGCCCTGCCCTTTAAGAATAAAAGCTTTTTTTATTGTAATTGTCCTTATTAACGTTACATTATCCTTCTTCGTGGAAAATACTAACGTTTAAATCCCAAAAATGTACAGGACCTGACATTTTTATCAAACCGATAATGCAATTTAACATTTTTACTCATGTATGTTTTTCAAAGAAAGCTTTTTTTGCTTTTATTTCAAGTCGGAATAGCTCAGCTTCCTGTTGACTCGTGACCATGTGCTGCAGCTTGACGCAGCTGTTAGTTTGACACTTGCTGGTGAACGCCCCTTTCCCCACTGAAACTCTCTCTGCTGGGGAATCTGTCAAAACGTGTCTCAGTCGGCCGCTAACCTCTGTGCATGGTGGGATTGAGGAGGCAGTTATAGGTCGTCACTTACCTTGGGCCACACCTTCTTCAAACACCAAACCAAGCATGGTTTATGTAAATCCCTTTACAGCTTTGAGTCCCCAAGTTCAATTCCCATGTGGGGGTCCTTTTAGGGTCAAATACGTTTCTGAGTAAGCAAGAGGAAATATGTTTTTTTTCCCTCCAGATGAGAGCAAGTAATAGCTATAGAGTCTCTTCTTCTTCCCTAAAAATGTATAAACGTTAAGTTGTTTCATGTTATCTAAGATTTCGATCAACCCAATCCATGCCTGAGCAGACTGCTGACGACACACACAAGGTATTTAATGTGACCAAAAGATATGAAACCAGTTTGTCTTGACAACTTGCGCTGTAATTTCAGTGCTTTCCATTTAGGGTTGGGTCTAGCTGGGCAAATGGCAGTCAGTTCACCTGCAGCAAGCAACTAATAGAATCACTCTGAGAGACAAGAGGTGTCCAGTTAATCGCTCAAGAAAAGACACAGGCAGTGCAGGAAAAAAAAAAAAAAAAGTCCTTTTATGCCAACAGCAGAGGCGAGAACAGCCTCCAAACAGAACTGCCTTCAGCACTTTCAGATCAAGGACATTAATCATTCCTCAGGCCAGCACTTTCTCTTTTCTACTCTTAACAAAGCAGAGTTGAAATTAGGGAACTTAAAGTGCTTTTTCTGTTTTAGCAGTGAGTGAGGGGTCAAAGGGCAAGTTGACAGCCAGTAGCACTCTGGAGACTTGAAGCCTATGCCTGATTCCTAATCTTTAACATGGTAAACCTCCTATATAGATAAGCTGCACATAGATGATTTCTACCTGAGGGGCCATTGACTGAGAAGTGCTATTGGATAAGATGGAATGGAGTAGACAATCATTCACCTTCCACATGTTAAAGTTATGAAACACAGTATTCCTTATTTTGCTGCAGACCCCGAGGAAGACCCCCCAATCCTGCACAGACTATTCAACAACACAGAACTAAAAAAAAAAAGAAGAAAAGAGAAAATGATGACCTTGCATACAGCTTTAGGAGAATTACTTTTCACTATGATTTAACCTGTCAGTAAAAGTGATCTTTGCACATGTGTATTCCAACAGGGGCATAAGAGAAGAAAAAAAAGCTGGAAGGGAAAAGATAAGAGAAAAACACTTCATTGGCCCATTCTGGTAAAATCACATAACAGTAAAGGAAATTACAAAATGAAGATATATGTTTAAAAAACAAGATTAAGTTATAGTAAATAATCTTTAAAAGAAAAAAGAAAACATGAATAGTTATGACAATAAACAGATTTACACAAGATGTCTGATTGGGACAAAGCAAATAAAAAATAAAAAAAAATTTCCTGATGGCACTTCAGCAGATCATAACAAAGATCCACCAGCTTAGGGTGAAGAAGAAGAAGAAGAAGAGAGGATAGGAAGGCAAGCGGACAGTGCAGGCTGTGCAGACAGGCGCAGACGCTCATGCTGTTCCATCTGCAAGAACAGAAACGAGGATGGGCAGACGAAAACCAACAGCCAGAAGAAGAAGAAGGATGGAAAAGGAAAAGGGGTGGGGGAAAAAAGAGAAGGGGAGGGGTGCAGGTGTGGCCCTCAATGCAAGTCTTTCGATTAGAAGGAGCAGAGTGTGTCCTGTGCATGTGGATGTCTCATTAAGAGCTAGTGTGGCTGGAGAGAGGCAGGAGCTCCCCAGGGCCTGAGAAAACCGCACTGTTCTCAAAACATCACAGGGAACACTGTGAGTTTTTAAAGATGGGTAACAATGGGTGATCCTATTTACCAATAGATAATAGAACACTGGACATGCGGTGGTCTACGTGCATGTACGTGCAACTGGGAATTCATGGAGAAATATGTTACTGTGGTTGTGTGATACACATTGCTCTGTATGCATAGTAGGTTATGCTAGTTTCAGTGCTGTAGAGACAACTACTTGTGAATATTAGATAAATAACACACTCAGGTTTCAAATGTTGTTGAACTTTGAAAAAAACAACAGAACGGTTGATTAATTTTTTGCCTTAGCACTGGACCCAAGCAGAGGTACACGTTACACACACACACACACACACATACATATCCAGTATCTGGGCATGTGGATGGTGCAACTCTTTGGTATTATCTGATGAGGTTTTGAGATATCTGTCTCTGAGATGTCTGCCACAGTATACAATGGAAGAGAAAGGAAGCTTGAAATGCGCTAAGAAATGTTTTTTAAACTAAATAGCGCAGTGTTTCAGAAACAATGTGACATTTACTCTTCTCAAATTTCACTCAGTGACAATGTTTTTTGTTGTGAACTATTTTATAAACTTCAAAGAAGACCATTCCTTGTCCAGATGACCAGGTTCTGCATGGGAATGCAGACAATGTGAGGAAGACCCTCTCCAGGATTAACCCTCACAAAGCAGCTGGAGCACACTGAATCTCAGTTGTGCCGTCAAGGCTTATGCTAGATGGCTGGAAAATGTCTTTTGTTGTAGTATTTTAAACTATTAAAGTTAAAACTGTTTAATGATTTATACTAGTGGATATTTAGGTGCTAAGGGTGAGTGGTCATTTAAACATCTGCCTCAGGGAAACTATTTACAACCACTGATAAAGATCACCCTATGGCCATGTGTAGGGGGGCAGCCGGAGGTAACAGAGGTAGATTAGTGGTAATTTATATGTATGCATTAACTGTCTTCCTTTGAGCGTGCTGAGCTTTAGGTGACATTTAAGGTTGGAGTCAGATGGG
>NW_019525445.1:1168103-1180691 GCF_002814215.2 Seriola lalandi dorsalis | reverse complement strand
CCAACACTTGTTATTGGTTAGGAAAAGGCACATCTGATCCAGAATTCTGTAATTGTTCATTGCTTGCTGAAAAGATTCACTAAACAATTTGAACTAAATTCTTTGGTGTGGACATTCACTGGTCTTTTGAGTATTTTGAACACTGCACTCACCCTGTGGGGGTGAGAGTTTTTTTTCTCTAAACAGCAAAAGCTCCTTCAATTTGCAGACAACTTCAACATCTCTCTGGCCCAAGCAGTCATCCCCACATACTTCAAGACAACATCATCCCAAAGAGAAATGGGAGCAACAGACCAGGAACAGTCCTGGTCAAAAATGAATCCAAGCGTCCTTACAGCAGAACTGGAGGCCAAATTTTTATGTTTCTTCCTGATAATATTGCCTAAAGGATGCATATATAGGGTGAAAAGTATTGGTCCCAGCACAGAACCTTGTGGAACTCCATGACTAGCTTTTGTGTGTATGGAAGAGTCATTGTTAACGTGAACAAACTGGAATCTATCTGATAAATATGACTTTAACTGGCCTACTTTGGTTCCTTTAATGCCAATGACATATTCCAGTCTGTGTAATAAAATCATGTTATTGATGGTATCAAATACAGCACTAAGATCTAGCAGGACAAGTATAGAGACGAGTCAATTATCTGAGGCCATGAAAAGATCATTGGTTACTTTAACCCGTGCTGTTTCTGTGCGATGATGTACTCTAGCCTAAATCCTGACTGAAAATCTTCACATATCATTCCTATGCAAATAAACACATAATTGGTTTTCAAGAGCTTTCGAAATGATTTTAGAAATAAAAGGGAGGTTAGCTATAGGTCTATTGTTGACTAAAATATCTGGATCAAGAGCAGGCTTTTTAAACAGAGTATGTCACTGAATCAGAATATCATCATTATTGCCTCCATTGGTAGTGGAAGAATCAGCAGTGGATATCTCAGAATCTCTGCAAATAAAACAAAAAATATCTGGAGATCCCTTGGGGTAAGAAGGAAAATATGTTGTTTTGTGGTTTAGTGAGGCCTGATCTTTTCAGTAAACATGGTTAAGGCAATAATTCAATTTCAATTCCATGTATGTTTTGGACATTTTATGCCTGTATTAGAGTTGACAGGAAATGAGGGTAGGACTTGAACAAGGATGCTGCTATTGGTGGTTGATGCTTTAAACCGCCATATCACCAGTACACCCTGTGTTCAATATTATCCAAAAGAGCAACGTTTCCAAACCCTTGAATGTAAAAATATAGGAAATGTGAGTGAAAGGGTGCAGACAAGTTGATCATACTAGAGGCTGGAGTCTGATTAATTTTACTTCTCCCTCTGCAAAAATCTCTAAAGCTCGCTGGTTGACCACTTGCCAAACTTCGTCCAATGACCAAGCTACTGGTGACTTGACAGGCCTTTTGTTCCCTTTGGCCTTTGATCCCTGATTTGTAATTGGGAGCCTGGGATGTACAGCCTGAGCAATGGTCTTTTAGACAGACTTTGCTACAGGTTTTCAGTTATGATCTTTTAGGATAGCTGAAAAAATCCAAATTCTTTTAATGTATTTAAATGGCCTTCTTGAGTAGGCTACTACACAAAATGACGAGTGACCTTTCAGTGACTATAATGCTATTATGCAATTCTGTTGGTCACTTCCACTAGACAAGGTCTTTAGTTAGAAATTCATTTTCCTGATGGCACTTCAGTGTATCAGAACAAGTACCAATTTGAGTTGCGTGTCCAGCAGAATCAGCTCAGGATGAATAGGAAGAAGAGAGGAGAGGACAAGAAGGCAAGCGGACAGTGCAGGCTGTGCAGACAGGCGCAGACGCTCATGCTGTTCCATCTGCAAGAACAGAACCAAGGATGGGCAGACGAAAACCAACAGCCAGAAAAAGAAGAAGGATGGAAAAGGAAAAGGGGTGGGGGAAAAGGGAGAAGGGGAGGGGTACATGTGTGGCCCTCAATGCAAGTCATTCGATTAAAAGGAGCAGAGTGTGTCCTGTGCATGTGGATGTCTCATTAAGAGCTAGTGTGGCTGGAGAGAGGCAGGAGCTCCCCAGGGCCTGAGAAAACCGCACTGTTCTCAAAACATCACAGGGAACACTGTGAGTTTTTAAAGATGGGTAACAATGGGTGATCCTATTTACCAATAGATAATAGAACACTGGACATGCGGTGGTCTACGTGCATGTACAGACGGATGACAAACCAAAGAGAAAAACTAACCTGAAGTGTCTTAGTAAGGTGTTGGGCCACCATGTACCACCAGAACAAGCTTCAGGGCTCCTTGGCGTTAAGTCAACAAATCGCTGAACTCTACTGAAGGAATGAACACCATTCTTCCAAAAGATATTTCCTCATTTGGTGTTTTGATGATGATGGTGGCAGAGAGCGCTATAACAGTCCAGTCCAAAATGTCCCATAGGTGTTATACTCGGTTGAGATCTGGCGATCAATTTTACACTCATCAAACCATTGAGTGACCCCTGACCACCTGCAAGAGACCATTCCCATCAGGATAGAAGTGTTTCATCATAGGATAAAGGTTATCACTCAGAGGAACTTATTGATTTGCAGTGACCCCTACCCCCCTCTATGTTATTGTCGACAGACTGTTCTTGCTGACACGTCCACATTTTCTGTCACCTGAGGAGGAGCTGCTTTCCGTTTTTCCTTACATATCACACTAATGCACGAGAATCATGTGCGCTGTCCACCGCAATTTCCGACCCTATTTACTGAGGTCTTTCCCCTAGATCAATAAATGCAGAAGACACTTGCGTCACTTCCTATTGAAACACGAGCCAGTTGAGCAGTCTTAGTGACTGAAGCTCCTCCCATCAGTGCCCATACAATGAACCCTCTTTCAAAGTCACTTAGATCTTCTCTAATAGCATGCTTAGCATTTTTATACATATCACAGAGCATGACTGGATGTTAACTGCTTAATTCTACCATGCAGTGCACCTGTGTGCAGGCTTCTGCATTTGTTATGTTTCTCCACTCATTCATTCAGGTGTTTCTTTTCTTCCTTGTCGCCGTCCTTTTACGTGCAACTGGGAATTCATGGAGAAATATATCAGTGTGGTGGTGTGATCCACCTCGCTCTGCATGCATAGTAGGTTACACTAGTTTCAGTGTTGTAGTACTTGTGAATATTCATTGAATGACATACACTTGGGTTTCATGTTTTTTGACCTTTGTAGAAAAAAAACAAGAAAAAAACCACAAACCTGGTTTCAATTTCTGCCTCAGGAATTAAGGTGCATGTTTTAAAAACACACACACACACACACACACACACACACACACACACACACACACACACACACAGACACACACACACACGCATTCAAGGCTAATAAAGGTAAGGTGCCTGAAAGGGTGCAGACAAGTCTACAATATTAGAAGCTGGAGTCAGATTTGTTTTTACTTCTCCCTCTGCCAAAATCCCTAAGCTTGCTGGCTGACCACTTGCCAAAGTTTGTCCAATGAACAAGCTACTGGTGAGTTGACAGTCCTTTTGTTCAATCCCTGATTTGTAATTGGGAGCAGGGACGTGCAGCCTGAGTACTGAGGCTCAAACGTATGCTCCATTTTAATCATGCTACAGCATGATTAAATATTTGTGTTATTGTTGGTTTTGTCACAATTGTTGTAGATGTTAGAGTTTTTATTGTTTAAAAATGTTAAATGTTTGATGAACAATAATGTCATATTCAGTGTGTGCATTCATTTTGTTCAGTGACTGACTTGGGTCTCTCCCTCAACACCCTCTTTCTTTCCTTTCTTTGTGCACAAATGAACATTGTTGCTAATTTGCTTGCCCTTATCATTCTGTACAGTATTTGATTTTCTTAGCAGCTGTGATTGATTTGCATGTTTGTGCCAACCCTAACACTGAGAGAACGGCATGGCTGGTTTGCTGTCTTGCAGCAATTGATCTTCTGTGTTTGTAGTGTGTATGAAATTCTGGGAAACTTTACATTAGAAAGGACTAATTGTTAACTGTGGTTGGCAAAGGCTAGAGCAGCCTTATAAATGAAGATTCATGTTGGGTTCTGTTAAAGGACCCTTAAAATGTCATGATATTAAACAACACAAGTCAAATATTATTGTGCAGCAAATGTGAACTTTCAGGTCAAGGTTCAGGTCAAAAAAAAAGAGAAAGATAGCCAAGAAAAGCAACTTTATCAATAGATTGACTTGCCAAATTACATTAGCATAATTTAATCTGCTGCTGTAGACTTGTATCAACTCAAATTACTAGCAATACTACTACAATACTAGCACTAAATTGCAACTAAACAGCACTAAATTAGTGATAGTATTTTCCTCATTACTTCAGAACAGTCGCACTTTCCGTCAAAAGGATTGGTAACATTCACACAGCAGGGCTTACCTAACACGGCCGAGTTATGTCAGACTTTGAGGAGAAAACACAGAGAGGAAGGAAGAATTTCTTTTAAGAAGGAAGTACAAAAGGAAGGAAGGATTTCTTTTTAAAGGTGAACAGGCAGTTCACACCCTTTGGTATTTCTTCTTTGAGACAGAGGGAATGCTGAGTTAGACAATAGGTAGTAAACATGTGGAAGGAGAAAGGAATGAAAATGACACAGCAAGGGAAGGATTTCTAGACAGAATACAAACAAGTCATTGCTCTGTGTGATGGACGGGCCTGTGCACATGTGCATATGCTGCTCCACTCAGTAGCAGCCGCTTGTGTATACAGCAGATTTAGTCTCATATGAGCACATATTGTACTGTGGTTCCTATATAGTCAAACGCAGCTGCATCGCACCCCTGTCAGACAGGAGGTCTGGATGATAGCTTATACAATTCCTGGATTTGGATGGCACTTGGCACATGTCCATCTTTCTGCCTTGACAAAGAATGTAATATGTACTTATGCTTATGTAAGTGCACACCTCCAAGTCTACAGGAGGTTTATCTGTCTTATCTGGATTAAACCGTTACATGTTGTTTTTTATAATGTTTTTGCAAAGCCAAGATACATGAGGAGCAAGATGGGTGTGGTGTGTCAAATATATGGAAATACAATGAAAGTCATGAAGTTAAGACAATGACAGGAAATCTATTTCAAATAGTCAAGTTACTTCACACAGTTGTGGAATGTAAGTATATTTACTCAAGGACTGTACTTTAGCACAGTTTTGAAATACTGGTACTGTACTTGAGAATTTCCTTTTTATACTACTTTGTAATTCTACTCCACTACATTTCAAAGAGAAATATTGTACTTTTTACTCCACTACATTTATTATTAATATACTGCTAACATGTAGGGATCAATGAATGTTTCTTGAGAAAAATTCACAAATACAGATTTTAAGTGATATCTCCTAAAAGAAATTTTTTAAATTTCTCCTCTCAGCATAACAAGTTAACTTCTTACTGAAGCTGAGCAATGTTTTGAATTGTGTATTGTATATGTGCCACACCATCATTTATTTGCTTATTTGATGACTGAAATCCTTCATTCTCCACTGACCTTATATATAAACTGTAGGTGTAGATGCAACATTACAATGGATGCTAGATGTTCTACAGTTTAAAAAAAAAAAGTCTTTGTAACTCTTGCTGAACACCACTCACTGTGGCCAAAAGCAGCAATTACAGGAGGATGGTAAATGCCAAAATGTAGCATAACAATAATATAAGTAGGGACGGGTCTTAAAGTCACCAAACTGGCTCAGAAGTGACAGTTATACAACAATAACTTTGTGTACTAACATTAGCTATAACTGGTCACAACAGACCAAGCAAGGCTGTAACAGAAAAAAACCCTGAGTGCATTGAATTGAGCGAGGGTGCATTTTATTGCTTGCAAACTTAACATTTCATTTTTAAGAGGAAGATTATGTTAATTGTTCTTTCTAAAATTCCATATTGCTTTAATTAAAGTGTTTGCTCATACAGCATCATTATTGTGCAGCTTACATCCATAGCAATGTGGGGGGAAAAAAACTCCAATTCAGTACACGTATATAATAAAACATTGCAAAAACAGTATAATAAAAGCAAAGTTAAAACCAAAAAATACAGTATAAGGTTTAAAAAGAAATGCTTGATTTTAAAACTGATACTGAATGGGGGACTGTTCCATCATGTCAGAGCGAAGGCAATAAAAACATGGTGGCTGTGTTGTGAGGTTTGCCCCATGGAACATTTAACAGCACATTAACTATATGAGTTCAGATTTTTAATGCCATGTGTTTAATACTGTGTATTAAATTGTTTTAATTGTTGTCTTTAATTGCACTTTTATAGATATTATTGTGTTGCCTGCGCCCTGGTACTGAAGTTTCTTTGCAATAAGATATTTGGACTTGTCTCAGCTTAAAATGAGCCAGAAAGACTTGTATGTTTAGCCAAAAGTAGATGTTTTTTAAAGCCCATTTGCCACACAGCTGTATAGATGGCAGTTTAAAAGATTATATACTTGGTTGCAATAACATATCATGTCAATGTTTACCTCTAGACTTAGAGTATTTGAAGATAATCTATCCTAAATCCCAGTATATGAAAAACTATAGATGGATGGAGCCTGATAACTGCCTGAAAAATGATATAATGCTTATTACATAACTCTACTTCATGTAACAAATGTCCTCCTCGTCACCTTCTGTGCATTCTTTTAGGATCCGACTGAGCAACTGTTAACTCATAATCCACTGATCATTACACAGAGTTGCTCACTGATTAGCTGAGTATTTTCCTAATGTCATAAAAACAAAATGTAGACTGCTTCCTGTCGCATGATTTTGAACAAAAGTCTAAAGAATGTGGCGACTTGTCTGAAGTCGTTCCATCCCACTCGCTAATTTGTTTTGTTGTTGAGCTCCCTGCGTCTCCCCCACAGTGACATTAATGTCAAAGTGCAAACCGCCACCATGTCTGCGATACACATCTACTTGTAATGTGTGAAAGCTTGATTCCCCGCATGAAAAGCAAGAGCAAAAGATTTCGATCTTCAGTATCAGTATCTGCTTTGCATAAAGAGCGAGGCATGAAGCTAACCTTCAGGTCCACTGACCACAGTGACCTTTGGATTCAATAGTTCACAAGGGAATATGATCTATTAGCTGCAGAAGAGGGTTTTAGAAGAGATCAGCCTTACAAAACACCTACTAGCTGACAACAAAGTGGCTGCAGAGCAGACAGCTTTACAATCCACAGGCCAATTTGCCAGCATTTCACTTTTCGCTGGTACAATACTCAGCCCCTAATGATGAAAAAGTTGTCGTCTATACTTTTCATTGTTACTCACGAGGGAAATCTTCCTATAATATATTCTAATGCACCAATTTTGTGCTTACTGTGTGACAGAACCTGAGCCACAGTTGTGTGAAGTGCAGAAACTGTACTGACCCCCAGTGTGTTCAGGACACATCGTTCTTTCCGTATATGCAAAGAGGATTTGTTGGAGTTGGACGAGGCAAAAATAAATTTTGCTCACAAATTAGAGGTATAACGATTCAAATTGCACATTGTGAGAGGTAATTTGACTCTTCAGAGAGTACAAATCAACACTACACCAGTGATAAGTGACACAATACGTGTCTAGGTGGCATTTAAAAGATGCAATAATATAAAAAAAAATATGATATTACTGTGTCTCAGATATGTGTGGATGCTGATTTTGTGCCGGTGAGTTAATTAAATTAGTAGGTTGTCATGTATAATGGATCTCCTATTAGCAAAACAGGGACAGGACAGAGCTGTAAACTTGCTCTTCAAGTGTTTAATCTGAGCACCAGCTTGATGAGTTGACTGCAGCCAGTGAATGAGGTTAGCTGAGGTGAAGGTGCTGTTTGTATTACCACTGAGCAAACTGCTGACATCATTGGTGGCATAACATTTAATCAGATGTACAGCGGAAAAGAGAAAGAGACATTTAGTTCAAGAGAAGGGCAGAGAGGCAGCAACATGAGCAGGGTTTCACTCTCAGTGCACACTGCGTGTCACATCTGCATGATGCCACTAATAGTTAGTGGCAGAGAGGAGAAACATATTGTTGCTGGCATTCCCTCTCAGAGCTCCGATGAGTGTTTCCTCGACGTAGCACAAGACACCAGCTTTTTAAGGGTTATGTGAAATGCAAGATCAGAACAGACTGTTCTCCTTATTCTGCTCCTCAACCCGAAAACTCAATTTTGATATCTGATGTCAGGATGGAACACACAAACACCCACGGTAGGGTGAGACAGAAAAATAAAGGTAAAATAAACTTCAGCTGCCACAGCTGCTGTACATTCAAACCAGTCGTGCTGATTGAGGGACTTTACTGTACTTCCCCAAAAGGATCTTGTTGTGGTAAAGTCAAATTGAGAGTCAGTGCTTGAATGCCACATTTGCACTCTAGTGATGTACGTATAATTTCTGATAACATTTAATTACTCATTAAAGATCTGTTACGAACAAGAAAAGAAGGTCAACTCTTAATAGATCTTAATCATGTAGTCACTTCAGGAGCGGTTGTTGTTACATCTCCTTTACATCCTTAAATCTTTCTTTTTCTTTGCTTTTATTTTCACTATGAACTTTCTCATGAAGCCATGAGAATCTAAAGAGGTTCTGTGAAAGAGGCCTTTCACTTGAGCTTCATCTGGAGATGTTTCCAACTATCTGATCTAAAGGGAAAAAAAAACCAAACAAACAAAAAAAGAAAAACAAGTCATGATTGATAATTATTAATTGAGCTTCCGATCTACTGAGCGGTAAATTTGTTGAAATTATTCAACTGGGGGGCGCCCCGGTGGCTCACCTGGTAGAGCGCATACCACAAAGGCTTAGTCCTAAACTGCATGTCGTCCCCTCTCTCTCTCTTTCTCTACAAAAATTACTTTCAAAAAGTCATTTAATTGGTTTTCGAATCAGCTGAACTTCCTGGCAAAAGCAAAGAAAAAAAAACAAAGAAAAAAAAAACTGTTTCCTGGGTCAAACACTGTCTGACCCAGGAAACTGTTGATGAGGTATGTTGGGTTTGAATGGCCCGGGTGTATAGTGGGAAGACTGGGGTGTAGATTGGTTTACTGACCTTGTAGTTTATAGCTTAAAGCCCCATGTGATCAGCAATGAATGAAGCAATGAAACCTGAGGTCACCCCACCCCAGCCTTATTGTAAAGTGTCTGTAACTTTACACTAATGTCGTTGTTTTCTTGACCTGATTACCTATTTGGACGACACTGTCTAAGAATAAAACCTGCGCTGCTTTTTTTTTTTTTTTCATGCAGCAATGGAGGTTTTGTGTGTACACTGCTCCCTTGATTGTACTTTTGTATTCTTGTTCATTTATACTTTGGCCAGTGTGAAATTAGATGGCCAAAAATCCCTTAAGCAATCTGGAGAGATGGAAAGCTGAAGGGACTGTGTCACTTTACCACAAATCTCCCAGCAAAAAGCTAGTGCTATCATGGATGTCTAATGGAGAGATACAATGATAATGCTTTAAATGAAAAGAAAATGATTTTTAATATGTTAATATGTGAATTAATTAACTTATTCTAACTAAAGTTAATGATCTGATGAAGTGATGATGCATCTACACCTACAGACTGTTAATGCAACGCAATTAAAAATCTGGTTTATGGCCTTTAACACCAGCAAGATTCAACAGGCTTTAAAGCAAATGAAACTAACCGTTGAGTTTCAGCAGTGTGGCAAACACATTAACCCAAAGCCAATTATGTGTTTGATGTGTCAATAGCCAGTTATGACTACTATGCATGACGCCACTGGAAACTCTCAGGCCAAATCCAGACCTGCTGGCTGCCCTCTTCACGTTTAAAAGATATGCTGTAGTTTCTTCAACTTTGTGTAGCTGTGTTGGATAATTGGACAATTGAAATGGATGTGAGAGAAGGACCTAAATTAACTTTTATATCATTAGGATAATAAACAACTGTGGAGCCAAATACACATGCTGAAAAAAAAAAAAATATATATATTGAAATTAAGGGAGAAGAATATGGTGGTGAACTGTTTATACAGTAAATTCAACAAATGACATTTCAGTTTTCTATTTCACTGACATATTTTGGAAAGCATGCATGAGTAATATCAGATGAGGTAAAATGGGTGTTACCGGACAAAGCACTGTTTTATATTTTCCATATTGTCCTGTCGTGATATCCGAAGGATATTCTTACCGATAATATCAAATTAAGAGACTCATTATATCTTACTTAAAGTTAATGTTTTTCAAAAGAAGGCTGAACTACATAAGGACAGTGTGTCCAGACAGCGACCACTATATTGGCTTATTAGACGCTCTGATTTGATTGGAAACAATCTGCCGCAAATGAACAATTGTGTTAGTAATGAAAGATTACACAGCAGCACACAGGGGTATATGAACATAGCACTGAGATGTTGTTTAATAAACCAAGTTTTCTATGAAGTAAAAAAAAAAAAAATCCACAGAATGTGTGTGAACATAACGACGGGAGGGAACTAATTGGGATGATCCCGTCTCACTGGCGCGACCCTTGTTGGGTTCTTTGCTTATTTTGTTCATAGGGTTTTAACCAGCTGTTGTTTTCACAGTTGATATGTGACACACAGATGTTCTATTTAGCAGGGTGACTCACTCACTCACCTGGCGATCAGAGAGAGAGAGAGAGAGAGGGAGAGACACAGAGGGAGACAGAGAGAGAGAGAGAGAGACAGACAGACAGAGAGGGAGATAGAGAGAGACAGAGATCCCACTCTTTTCTTCTTTTATGCAAGAGAGAAAAAGAGTGAAACAGGATCAGGTAACAAATCCTCAGTTTGATTGTAAATGGATTATAGCGGTTTCACAGCCTCTGCAGCTAAAAAAAGACGATCCTTCCAAAACACCCACCTCAAAAACTGATGAGGTAGGAATAAATTAGAAATCATATTTGGATTTACAGTTTTACATATTTTGTGGTTTGATGGGGAGGGAGAGCTTGTGTGCAGTTGAAAGTAAACTGATTATAAAAACATCTAGTGTGTCTTCTGCTAGCTGATAAATGAAGTGCACAGCAATTCTTGCCGAGAAATGTCTGTCTGCCTAAACACTATTGCCTTCATTTACAGTAATCTGCAGTGTTTTGCCCTGATAGGATGATTTTGTTGGCGTAAGTTAAAGTATTTTCTGTGCAAGCTTGTATATTGATATAACACCCTGTCATTTTTTTTCTCTGTACTGCATAAACAGAGACAATCTCCACCAGGGAATATGAGGGGATTGATTGTGATCCAGATTCAATGAGGAGAGCAGGGTCTTGTGTTAAAGTGTTTATAAAACGGTGTGCTATGCTTCAACTACCGTTTATTATCTGCAAAGACAGAAAATTCACGGAAAGTGAAGACATATCTTTATATGAACGAGATCTGAATATGAACATTTTCCAAGTAGATCCCTGCCTTTTTTTTTTGTCCTGTAGTAGTACAAGCATTTATGTGTATGTTTGGATTAAGGATCAGGACCTTAAAAGCCAAACAGGTAATTGTAACCATGGCAACATAATGCGTGTTCATTGCAAAAGCGAGTTTGAAAAAAAAATCTCTCTCAACAACCATTTGCAGTATTTATCCAGACTGATGGCTGAAGCTCGCCCAGGTGCTGAGGTCTGAAAGAGAAACAGAAGAATCATCTTTAATAAGAGCGTTTTGCGGGGAACAGCTGACACATCTTTTCAATTACCAAAGTCTATAAAAGAGCATGCGTACATGAAGCAAACACGCCTGCCGGTCCCTCTGCTCTCTGCAGCTCAGTGAGACTAAAAATAAAGAAGGAGTGGAGGATCTCAGCAGAGTGCTCAGTTTAAAACACCTTTCCCTCGCCCTTACTCCATCGCCTCCATCTTAACTCATTCTCCTCCTTCGTTTCCAGCGTCCTTCGCTCCTGACAGCAGTGTGTGTGTGTGTGTGTGTGTTTATTCGGTTGCACACATAGATTTGTGTGCTGATTTGGTTTAGTTTGCGGCTCTGATCCCGGCTCATTTTTCTACTGACCAAGCTGTCACCATGGCTACATGCTGTGTTGTGACCTTTTAGGGTCGACCTATCATGTGCTAAGTGGTTGGTATACACTGTGCGCTGAGGATACGGCTTAGTGTAGGGTTGTGTTCACACAAAGGAACACACTCATATACACACATGAGCACAGACTTGCTCACACACCCAAAGTGCTGCACGCTCATGCACAGACAGGCCAGGCTTTAACCTTCGTGATGTTTTAGCAGTGCTTACAAATTCAAATCATGAAACTACAGCAATACACTGTCATCCTCGCATACTAAAATGTTTCCAGCTAGACTGGTTGGAAGCAACAGGATGTTATTTGAAAAGCAAGCAGCTGCTGATTTATAAAACACCAACCTTAGGTTTCACAACAAAATGACACAAAAGATCACAACTGTTTCCAACCAAAAGATCTGAGCTGACTGCTTCCTGCCAGAGGCGATTGTCTCTACTCTCTCAATCTTAAAAGCCCTGGCTGCCAAAAGCCACCTACTGCATCACACAAACCAAATATATATATATATATATATATATGTGTGTGTGTGTGTGTGTGTGTGTGAGTGTGTGTGTGTGTGTG
>NW_019525445.1:1128172-1166933 GCF_002814215.2 Seriola lalandi dorsalis | reverse complement strand
GGATGGGGGGGCGTGAGGGTAGGGAGGGAGAGAGAGAGAGAAGGGGGTGATGATGAGCAGCAATGATGCGATGTGATGAGTCAACATGGTGGCAAAACCCACACCAACTGAAACTCAACACCGCTGTTTCCATCATGGATCGAAATACGTCTCATACTCAAGTCCAGCAGTTCCAACACATTCACACATTTTTTTCATCTGATGCTGTGGATCAAATGGAATAACCACGTACTGCTCTTCCAGTCTGACTTTACTGTGCACTCTACAGATTTGTCCTTGTCTGTCATGTGGACGTTCTGTGGATTCTTGCTGTTTGTTCTATGTATCAAGATTTTTTTTTTTAGCTGCATAAATTTGCCCCCTGGATTGTGGTTGTTTTTTTTTGTTGTTTTCTTTCAGACAGCTACAATCAACCACAACAGATTTTTTAGCTGTATTCAATGAGTGGAAGTGTGGCGTGTGTCTCTGTGTTGACACCTTAGCTTCATCTGGAAATTCAGTTTTTCCATTATTTTTCCAACAGTCTCTCTACACACATGAATGAATTTGAGTCATAGAGGTTGGACTCACTTAACATGCACACATTGCTGCCTCTACACCTTTATGCCCCCAAGGGTAAAAAATAATATGTTTATTCATACTTCATTCATTAGTGCATCCTTTATGTGTTTATATTCCTGAAAATCGTATTTTCAGGAATGCGTCATTGGACCAAAAGATAAACCCTGCTGCATTCTTCAGCTTACGGAGGAACTGAAATGTCGACGAGGTCACAAGATTGCACGCCTTGTTAATGAATATATTCAGTGATATCCAAATCGCCTGCCTCCAGCTCACTGAACAATCAGGCACAAGTGCTGTGATGCAACAACCACAATAATAACATCCGCAAAAGATGATTTGCAAAAGAACAGAAAAACCATCTCCTCGGGTTGTCATGTATGAAGATGATTGCGGTGGTTAAATCATAGCTGCAAATCTGTAGCTTTCTGTCAGTCTGTTGCCTTGGCGATGCACATATAGGTACAATGGCTCAGATCTGAGAAACACACTGTGAAGAATAAACACTAGGCACATGCAGTTTTAAGGCAGTGTTTACATTCTACACTGATGGCAAGGAGTGCTTTCATAAACTTAACTGTTGTTTTTCCCCCCCGAAGAGCCAACATCAAATTTCTTTTTTTTTCATAATATAATTCACTTCAGTTTTTTGCTGCAATCAGTTGTGAAAACTATGTTACAGTAGAACTGTAGCAGTAAGTATATAGTCTAATATACATTCAGTGGAATCAGTTACTTACAAAGTAATGCATGATCTAAAAGTAGACAGAATTTAGGGATATCTTTGAGGAGCCTCTAGATGGAAAATAAACATTTTAGTCTATCGTAAATCTTTTTTTAAACATTGGATGTGTAATCATAGCTTTTATGAGCTCAAAATATGTGGAAAACACATGTTTGGGTCTGTCTGTGCATTATGAGAAAGTGAATTTCACAGCGACAAATATAATTTCAAATATAAAAACCTGGAGTGAGACTTTATTGCTTCCGTTGGTGGCCACTATCCATGCACCCATCCAGCCATCCACCCATCCATCTATATTTAGCTCTACCACTGACATTGGGTGAGGGCAGGGTACACCGTGGACAGGTTGCCGGTCTATCACACGGCTGACACATAGAGTCAAAAGTGTTCATGCTCACACTCCCTCCTACAGGCAATTTTAAAGTCGCAAATTAAACCTAACCCGCTAGTCCTTGGACTGTGGGAGGAAGCCAGAGCACCTGGAGGAAACCCGTGCAGACACAAGGAAAGGCCCCCAACTGAACCGGGATTCGAACCTAAAGCCTTCTTGCTGTGATGAAACCATTGCACCACCGTGCCGCCCCCTGCTGGCCACTGCACTATATCTTAAGCATGCACTGGCCAATGGGATGATTTTGATGATTAAAATTTTTAAACATTAAGTGGACATGAAAACAATAACCAGAAAGGTGCAGATCAGCCCAGCCTGTGGTTACATACCTGTCTGTCACACGTCTCTCTGTGGTGAGTCACCACTTCCTAACGCATACGTCGATGAGCTGTGAGTGTAGAGACAAACACATCATTCAGCACACTAAAGACTTCTCTAAGATAGAAGAGTCCAACTGAAATCAATGTCTGCCAAAGTGGCAGAACAGTAAGGGGCAAGAGAACACTGAAGTCAGCCTCTGCTAACAACACAGACAAATAAATACAGTACATTCATATGAAATTATAAAACTGTTATTCTACACTAGAATGGGTTGGTTTCTCTTTTTTTCTGACGTGGTACTAATATGCAGCACAAAACTATGTAAACTAATCAGCTGAAATTATTTTTTTTACATGTTCACTGGCCAAAATATTGCTACATGTCCGTGGGTGTACTGCATTGTACGCCAATCTTAATAACAAAATAACATTCATAATGAGTAATTTGTAGAATGATATTTATTTAAGTCAGTGTAAGCAAAGCGTACTGTAAACATGACTAAGAACTGAAAAACACACACTATGACTTATCTGAAAAGGTACAGTGAGTCATAGCAAGTGCACATTACCAGCAGTCAGGTCATATTTGCACTATAAAAACAAATAAACTAAAAAAAACAAAAAACGTCATGTTGAATCACAAACCCTCAGTTGACACCTGATCAAAAGAAAAAAAGTTTGCAAAGTCTGTTCATTTGAAAGTTTCCTGAAGACAGGGAGATTAATGCTCCTATGGCTGCGCAGAACCCAACGTGCAAGAAAACAAATCTGCTTTTCAAAATAAGAGCCCCCTTTACAGAGTCAAGACATTTTCCCTCATGCGCCCTTTGTTCAGAGATGTCCCTGTTACCTAAGAACTGTATTTTATCTTCATCTGTCCTCTTCCCTCTTATCATTTATGACACTGAGAAGTCATCCAAAAACAAGGGTTTCATTATCTGGCTAATTGTTGCACTAATGAGAAGCTTGTTTATCCAGGAGGAGTAATTAGATGTGTCAATTAGCATCAATTACACCCATGGTGTTTTAATCTGCCATTAAGATGCAGCCAGAGAGAATGTACCCATGCCTACTCCAGGTTGGACACAGCTGTTATGATGGATGTGTACAATTTGCCCCGAAGATGGAAGGTTGAGTGCTTCTAATCTGTTTAGTGGACAGAGAAGATATTGCAGCACTTATTCCAAATATTAACACAGAGAGGGTCTTCAAAGCATTAGGTGAAAACAGACTATAATATGTATAGAGTTGATATTTATAATAAAAAAACTCGACACCTGAAAAACACATTCAATCCACTGCCTAACTGCAGCTTTTATGTGTAATGTAGTGTGTGTTAAATGACCGTGAACTCTTGTGGTCCCTTGACGATAGCCTATTTCCCAGGAGGAGTGTCAGGCATAAGTAAGTAAGAACTGTGTGTGGGCTGAACACCTATGTGTGCCAAAAGCCATCCTAATTTGCCATGAAGGCAGAATTACAGTGGAATAATTACAGTGTATAAATGGAATGTGTGCAAGACAACAGTTAGCCAACATACAGCATTATGCTAATATGCTTTATTTATATGGCTCTTACTTCCCGTAGCTATTGCCAATCACACCGACACAAGCACCAACTACACAGAGTGAAGGCATTGATTTATAATATGC
The DNA here is from genome assembly GCF_002814215.2 of Seriola lalandi dorsalis. Taxonomy (NCBI): domain Eukaryota; kingdom Metazoa; phylum Chordata; class Actinopteri; order Carangiformes; family Carangidae; genus Seriola; species Seriola lalandi. The sequence goes on along the minus strand of NW_019525445.1, from coordinate 1,163,264 downwards.
ATAATACACCAGACAACATACACCAACACTCATAGTAGCTCTGTGGAGTGAAACAGTTTTCCCTCAGCAACTCAGCAAAGAACAAACCTTTTGTTCCAGATTGCCCGTAGCAGAACAAGTAAATCTACTTGAAGAGATCTTTGAGGCCAACAATTGATGAGATGAACAGAGCTGCAGAACGCAAGCACAACCTCTCTCTCCACAAAGGATTTCTGAAGACTTGTTTATCAAATGCAACAAGTATTCAGTCATCAACAGACAGAATGACTGTGTTACCTTCAAGTGTTGATGAGGTACTTGTGGGGAGTGGACGAGACTTGCAGGGCTTTGATGGGAAGACTTGTGTTGGGAGCAGCTGGGACAAGCAGCCACAAGCTCCTGTGTGTCCTCTTCCATTGAGAACCACCAGAACCACTGATGGAGGAGGGCCATCAGGGTGGCAGGCCAGATGAGAAGAGTGCCGCCACTAGAGCACCTGAGAGCAGAGATGATCTGGGACAATTACTAGGAGCAGGAAAATCTGAATGAGACTGTTTGACCTTACCCCAATGTCCCAGAGATCCCACCTTCTGATCCTCTGCTTAGGGTTGGGAGAGGCCACTACAAACCTCCTGGAGGGATCAAGGAGAGTGAGAATGAGGGTAGAGGTGAAGCATCACTTGAGCTCCTGAAACGCTGCCTGAGGGAGACTCTTACAGGAAGTAAGCCACAGTTTTGCTGGGCCAGAGAGCAGGGAGATAATGTATTCTACCTTGGAGATTTCAGTGGAGAAGGGTTTGAAGGCCAAGGATCAGTGAATCAAAAAAAAGCCCGGCAGCCGCCAGGTTTTATGGAGTAGCATTTTTGGGGAAACAAACAAACCGGCATGGCATGCAGAGGAAGTAGGCGCTGGAACTGGAGGTGGTTAAGGTTGTGTGAGAGAGCTGCCGAGCCCCCTCTTGGAACTAGACATGTCCGATGAAGAGATCTTGTATCTTTCACATCACTGACGTGAGTTAATGCTCATGGCAATGAAAAGCGTCCATCTGAGCCAACAGCTACTTACTCATCGAGTCGCCTGGGTTCATGGTGGCCAGATTGTACTCTCATGGTTCATGGAAAAGGAAACCAAGAACGTGAGTCAGGAGACAGATGTAAAAATAAAGAGTCTTTACTTAGAAAAAAGCAAAGATACAAAAATCCAAACAGGCAAACAAAGTACAAAGGGTCGGGCTGAGGTAAAATCCAACAAACACAGACAAAAACATTGATCAGAATGAAAATAGGCAAAAATCAGGGTGTTGGAAAACTAATGCAAACAGCAGAAAGACAATCTGGCAGAGAACAAGTACAAACAGACCTGTATATATATATATATACTAAGGTGCTAATTAAGGGACAGGGGAACAGATGAGCAGGTGAGTGGGGAGGAGGAGCAGGTCAGGTGATTCTACTGGCGGGAAAGGCAGGCAGGTGGGAGTGGCAGGATCTGAAATGACAGCAGAATTAGAACATGTATACATGCACAAACAACTGGACCGAATGAGTGAGGAGACTGAAACTCAAAACCATGACAGCTCTCTGCTCTGAGTGATTAGTGCCTTAACAATTAGAGCACAATGATCTAATTTGCTATTAAGCTGTGCATCATGAATGCGTGGCTGGAGACAGAGAGGCACTGCCTGTACAGCACTGTGAGGACAAAAGCAATGAGAGAGACAGGGATAATGATGAGGAAGTGAAACAGTCAAATGATTGACATAATTGCATTTATGCATTGTGTTAAATATCAAGAACAGCCTGAACACTAAACTGTTGTATATCTCCTCTCATGCCTGTTTCCTCATTTATAATCAATCAAAATGTCGGTAGGAAATGTTTTCTGAAGCTGATGTTCCTACCAGGTTGTACACAATGCATTTTGTGTGTGTGTGTAATTGGGAAATGTAATGACCAGTAAGATATGTGCATTATTTAGGCTATGTAGTTATATCTACGGGGAAACAAATTTTCGTGGTGTGTTAAAATCATAATGTGTAATTTTAGCAGTGGACAGCTTACTGGTTTCAGGCAATTTCTAAGACAGTTAGAAAAGGTCAATAAATACCTTCAGGATAGAAGTATAAAATGTTGAATCACATTTTTGAGTAAGAGTACTATTTTTAGGTTGTTACCATGTGTGAGCCCTTTTTTTGATTTCAGCTGACTTGACATTGCACTGTTCCCAGGAGTATCTGTACATGAGGTAGGAGAAATATGTGTCGGATACTGCACGATTTGGTGCTACTAAATACAGTTACTTGACTATGTGGTTATATAATTATCAAACCATGTTCTCCTCATAAAATTATTAGTAAAATGTAAAAACATGAGATGTGCATGTCACTAAACAAAACAAAAAAAACAAAAAAAAAAACACTATTAGCACATCATGTGCAAAGACCCTGACAAGCATGTAACCTGCAGCACAAACAGAATAATTAGTTTGTATTTTGGTACATTATATTACTCACTAAATATCAGGTATTTATTCAGCACTGTTTCTCCACATTAATTAGTGATCTTGTACAGTCTCTCGTAGGTTGATTGGAATGCAGGGAATAACTCACTGTGGGGCGAAAGCAGTGCAATTTGCTTTGTGCTCTTGCGTTCATGTATTTTCATTCAAACATACACACACACACAACCGAGAGTAGATCTGTGTGTGCCAGTTCAGTATATACATACTGCACAATATACATTAGACATAGTCACAAATGTCTTATACTGCAACTAAAAATGAGATCAGATTACTCAACTGATTCAATGCCCCGTGGTCCAGTGAATGCCAGCTGCCTGTCACAGTGAGCTGCTTCCACTACAGTCTGGAAACTCTCCATCCATTGTGCAGTACGTGCTATATCTGAATGCTTAATGCCCCTTGACATACTGAAAACAAATGGCTAACAAATGGCTGGCCAAAGGTTGTTACTGTAGCTATTTACATTACACAATGTGGGTTTCCTGGAATTAAAAAAAAAAGAAAGGAAACAGTGGTTTGTATATATCAGGATGTACTACCTTTAAACCACCCTTAAATAAAAGCCTGTATCTCCTCCCTGTTGATGGGATGTCTATCTATCTAATTAGAGATGGACCTCGCAGCATTAGTTGACTGTATTTATTTTTCTCTTTTTCTCTCTCTCTCTGGTTCGTCTTTGTTTCATACTCTGTGCCTTGGTCCAGCGTGTCAAACCCAGCATTACATTTGTCACTGGCCATTTCATGAATAATTAAAGCCACAAGGTTATACAAGGCCCTGTCAAGAATTTTTTTTTCTGCTTGAGCTCTTCCCTTTGAGTTGCAATGAGGTCCATGCGTCTCTCTGCAGCTCTACGACATGATGCCAATTACTTCCAGGATCCTGGAGGGAAGAGAGAGTGGTTCAAACTACCGCTGCCGTGGCGTGCGCTACTTTTAACTACTGAACTGATGACTCTTGAAATAATCATTATGTTATCCTTACCCCACTGAGCAGTGTAGATTAAACTGGCTGCTATACAGTATGATGGCCAGAGTTACAGAGAAATTGCGTTGGGGATAAAAGTAATTTCACCCATAGAGTAAAAAATCATTATCATGGATTATACCCTATTATATAAGGTGTTGGCACCAGGATCATACCCCTATACACCAATGCTGCGATGAGTATAATAAAGAAAAAAGATTCCAATAATAAGATAATGATAACATATTTGTTAGGATGAATGTTCAAAATATATCTAGCATGTATGCATTAAAATTTCATAGTAACCAGCAGATCCTGTGATTATGCACCAGTGGTGAGTCAGTTGAGCTTTTATTTATTCACTTTGTTCATTCTTCTCTCTGTGCATGTATATAGATTTTGGTCATTCAGCTGTAATGGCACTGGGTTGTTGCATAATTTTACAGAGACACACCACCCTCTCTATAAATACAGTGAATAGCTTTCATTGATATAGTCAAGATGATTAAGTAAATTTAGATTTTATTACGCTGGGTACTGGAAGAAAACAGAGAGAAAGGAATGAATAATGCCAACATTTGCAGCCTATAAACTTAAAACGGGGATGAGCAATGCTCTTTTTTTTTAAGACTATTGTCCACAAAATATACAGAGCCAGGTGTGTTTTTCTTTGCAACACTAATTTTCAATACAAATTCTCCTAAAATGGAATAAAATTAATCTACACAGAGTGCAAGTCATCCTTTAAACACGACATTTTGGTGTCATTCTGACTGATTTCCTTCAAGTCACGGCTGTGAGGAGATTTATGTATCCGTCTCTCTCCCACTGGTGCAGATACCGTAAACATCTGAGTAAAATTCAAGGGAAAAACACAACGATGGAAAATAAATGATGAGTCACATTTCTACTAATGAAAGCACAAATATGGAATGACGTTAGTTGCTGCTTGCTGTGGTAAGCTGATGTTCTAAATTATTATGCTTATGTCATGCATATTGAATAAGAACGCCCCCCCTAGCAAGACCAGATGGGTTTCCAGTCTTTGTAGCTGCTCTAATCTGAAGCTGCACACAATTTTTACTGCCCACAGTGCACGGTAAAATCCTTTTATAAAGCATTCAAGCAGATTAACGAGGTTAAACTATAGAAGACTGACAAAAGGTTTCAAATGACGGAGGGATTATTGTCATTCAGTATGTCAAAGCAAAAATTGTTATGGGTAAAATATAACATAATGATGCAGCTTATACAAATTATTACATAATACTGTGCTTTCATTGTTCCTTTGTCATCCACCAGACTTTGCTTGATTTATCCAGCATCAGGTCATCTAGATTATCTTTCTTTATTCCTCTGTTTGGGTTTTATATCTCATGATCCACTCATAATTCTTTCCTTTGCAACACTCAAAAGCCCTTTTTGTAAGAGAGCAGAGTACTTTCACAGACACAACCATACAGACACACACTATGCAGCAAAAACACACATTTTGTGAAAAATCAAGACGAGGAAGCAGAGATGCTGGCTATAGGGAATCGACTGAAGGAGTGAAGTGTCTCTTCTTCTAGACTAGAATAGATGGTTCCCAGCAGCACAGGGAGTTGAAAGAGAAAGTACTTTTTCTTTCAAAAATTGGATTGGTGTCTCCCGAGTGAATTTCTCGTACATCTTATATTTCTCACTCAGACAGCGTGGAGAATGAGCACCTGAAAATCTGTCTGGTTGAATTGGTCATGATTATTGTTTCATTGCTTCAAACCTGTGCGCTGATATTTTCCAAGTATTTGTTTGCCTAGTTGCAAAAAAAAAAAAAAGCAAAAAAAAAGCATTTTAATTCAGGTCAAGATTTAACATTTTCTTAGAAAAGAAAATAGCTGCATAAACTCACCAGTTCTACTAAGTCTTTCCCTATTAATCCCAAGTAAAGCCTTCAACCAGTTTACACACTGTACTTCAAAGAAAACTAAAACTAAACCAGCTACGGGTGTAGATATAGTTGGTTTTTTTTTCCCTATTCCTGACTTGAGGAATTGAACGCAGCCATTAATAAAATTATTCGTTATGCCTCTGTTTTTCCTGCACTGACATGCCACACAGTTTGCTGTGAAAACAGGCTGCAGGCAATATCCAATTTCTGGTCTGACTTTTTTGTGAAGAGTGATAGGTTAATCTACAGATGTCATATGTGCATTTTTGTGTCCATGCGTGTAATTATGTTTCCTAACAAGTTATATTTCTTTTTGCAGACTGCAATTAGATCAACATCCTTTAAACGATCTGCTGAGCTGAGAATGATTATCTCCTGTATGCATTCCAATCAGAAACACACAAATATACTGTATGTACATAGAAGTGCATATACAGCTTTGCATGCACACGCATTAAATTCACACCCACTCACACGCATTCATACACACACACACACACACACACCCATCATTTCCCCTCAGCTGGACTCTGCTGATCGTCCCTTGCAGTGTTTGCGTTAGTTCATTGAGTTCTGAATCAACTGTTAGAAGAGTCCGCGGTGCCATGAGAGGGGACAATTAGCCTAATGAAGTGCAGGAGCAAATCACACTCAGTGCTGTGCTAACAGTTGCTCAGTGAATATTCATGTGCTGTTGGCTTTGCAGATGCATTAAAAGGCGGCACTGCGTTGCTGAATACCAATTGTTACATTTCAACCTGTCGCTTGTCTGCTCCCTCACTGATGATAACACCCTAATCAGCCTTGTTGCTGTTAAGATTTTTTGGAGCTCATCTCCACTCAAACACAGGCCACATCTGTTACCCAACCCAGCAACATCTGCGGCTGTCTGTCATTTAAAAACAGAAGCACCTGCTCATCTTTAAGAAAATAATTAAAACATATCACAGTAACTTTTAAAGGATAGAGTAGATGCTGTCAGACCAGGCAATTTCATGTATATGTATATGTATATTTTACTCCCAAATTTTTTTTTTTTAATGTAAAAGCCCCTTTTTTTTGGATGAGTATTTGGACATCGTGTTTTTTAAACTACCACTAGGATTTACCAAAGTCACAAATATTCTACATCGTACACATGCGCTTTAATGAGTCAGTCCATTAATTCTCCAAAATTACACAGCAAAACAGTCAATACTCTGTTTTCCTTTTTTATTTCGAGTGATGAATGTAGAGATTGTCTCTGCTCATACTAACCAACCACCTGTTCTTCTGTTTATTCTAAACAAAGTGCTGTCGCCGGTAAACACAAAATACATAATTTCCTGTGTGGCTGGTTTTTCACGCAAAAAATTTTTTTACTCTTGTTATATATCTTAAAATCTGTGATTAAGAATAGAAAAATTTACTTGACATGACATATTAATCTCCCAAAACGTTATTTTCTAAAAGTAGCACGGTGGATGGCAGACACCCACAGCATCTCTGTTTTTCTAACCAAAACAATGAGCTAAATGAGAGTAAAAACTCAGTACTGAGGATAATTCTTAGTGGGTTTGTCAATACTAGCATCACCTTTCATGTTACACACATAGACTGTATGGTTACACATAGTTTGATTAATTATGACACATATTGCTAAATGTAGGTTTCAGTGTTTTTGGTTTCACCTCTATTTTTATCTGCATTTATATGATGCAATTCAAAACACTTATGCTGATATGGCTGATAACTGATATGGGATTTTTGCAGCTCTAGGGACCTAATAGAATTCTGTCTGTCTAAATTATTAAATTTGATGGATAGATGGATAAGCTCTGCTTTATGTAGCAGTGATCCTCCTAACGTCTGACGTTGCAGGAAGTGCGTTTATCACTTCCGGTCACCGACAAACTGTGGCGGTAGCATGGACGATAGCAGTAGCTCTGTTTTATATCGTTTAAATTACGATGTACAGCAGCGGATTGAGCACTGTGTATTTAAACACACGCTTATTTCACCCAGTCACCCTTTTGGGACAGTTTTCACAAGCTTCCTGTTTGTTAATGTGTTGTTTAGTTGTGCTAGTTAGCAGTTAGCAATGGCTGCTATTTCTTTCTCTGCTTCTCCATCCCTGTCCTGCTCGGTGGGTCAGATATTTAGTTATTCCTCTGCCTCATTTAACGAGAATGGTATCTTTGTTTAATGTAGTTTATTTACTGCTACAGGGGCGCGGCTCCACACCATGATAAATACCTCTTTAGCTGCGGCAGGTAGCCAGACCTCAGTAGCCAGTGCGGGAACATCAAGTGTAGCTGCTGTCAGCTGTCCGCCTGCAGGTCCCGCCGGGAAGCCAGGCCGGCCGGATGCCAGTCCGTAGGAAGCCCCCGGTCCACCACCAACCACTTCACATCTGTAATAAATTTTCCCCCATTCACCGGTTGATCAAACTCTGGTAATTGGCTCTTAACTAAATCCCCATCAGTCAATGAATTGATGATTGATCATCATATTTATTTATTCTGAATTACTGAAACTTTGCTGCAGCAAGAGGAATATGTTATTCTAAAGGAATCAATGCCCACTACTCATGTTGATTCTCACAGTCCTCAAAGCACAGAGGGAGAGAGGTTGCAGCAATTTTCCACTCCAGCTTATTAATCAACCATAAACCTAAACTTAGCTATAACTCATCCGAAAGCCTTATTCTTTTCCTTTTTATACCTAGACTGGAAAATGCAAACACCAGCTCTTCACACACTAAGCAGAGGGCAGTGTGAATAATAAAGCCTCATTTGTCTGACTTTTTTTTTTTAGTAATGTTTGAGTTCACAATAACGGATTAGCATTTGGGGAAAAATCCATTACAGTAGGTGTCTATCTGATAATGCTGGGCTAGCTCCGTGGCTGGAAATGATATGGTGTTCAACTAATCTTGAATAATTTGCCTAGCTTGGGAATAGATAAAAAAATAGCCCTTTGTAATACGAAAAACTCCTATTATTCATCATTAGTACAAGAAAATAAGAACCACTCCGGGTTTCTTTTCACTGCCGTAACCAGGCTGACAAAGTCATAGCTCTATTGAGCCATGTATTCCTTTAATCTCAGTAGGTTTATGTTTGAAGATTTTCAGTCAGGATTTAGAGTCCATCAACTTAGAGAAACAGCACTGGTGAAAGTTACAGCTCTACACTTGTCCTGCTAGATCTTAATGTGGTGTTTGAAACCATCAGTCACATAATCTCATTACAGATGCTGGAAGATGTCATTGGTGTTCAAGGAGTTGCTATAGCCTGGGTAAAATCATATTTTTCAGATAGATTCCAGTTTGTTCATGTTCTTCCATGTACACAAAAGTTAGTCATGGATTTTTCTCCAGTTCTACTGAAAGAACATTGGGGTCATTTTTAACTATGACATGTCCTATAACTCATACATAGTCTCTGGGACAGCCTTCTTCCACCTGTGCAGTATTGTGAAAATCAGAGACATCGTATCCCAAAAGGATGCTGAGAAACTAGTCCACGTATTTGTTACCTCTAAATTGGACTGCTGTAATTCCTCACTATCAGGATGTCCCAAAAAAGTTGATTCAAAATGCTGCTGCATGAGTAGCTACTGACAGGAACTAGAAAAAGAGATTATATTTCTTCCATGCTAGTTTCTCTGCACGGGCTCCCTGTAAAATCCAGAATAAAATTCTAAATCCTTCTCCTTACATGCAAAGCCCTCAAAGGCTCAGGTGAGCCCATGCCTTACTTATGCTGCCTCAGGCTGAGGCTGCTGGGGGAACACCCATGATGCACTGAGCACTTCTCTCTTTCTTTTCTCTCTCTCTCTACATTTATATCACATGATGATGATGATTATTAGTTATTATTATTATTAATTGGTACTGTCATCTTTGCTGCTAATATTAATAGTGTCACTATTATTGTTACCATTATAACAATCAGTCTGACAGCTGTTCCTGGTCTCTCCCACATTTCTCTCTTCTCGATGTTTATGCCAGATTCATTAGAGATTATATAATAGTTATTGTGCAAATTCCATTTTATGCTGTTTTATATCTAAAAATGTAGGTTAAGTGTCTGTTCCCCTCTCTACCTTCGTCCCTACAGCTTGCCTTGACCCGTGTATTTCTTTCTGGCAGAGCAGGAGACGATGTCATCATTAGCTGCTACCCACCAGTCGGTGTGTAGACAGCTGAACAGACTGAGGCTCAAGCCGGCCAGATGGTGGTGAGATTATCCTCCATTAGATAACATAACGGTATGGTGGCTCCTATTCACAAGCAGACCAGTCAACTAGTCAGCTATTTCTGGTGAGGACTCTGATGATCAGTTGCATTTTCAATCCTATGAGTAGGAGTAGACAAGAGGAACTGTAGTAGCAGTATCAGTTTAGCAACAGTAATGGTTTGTCTTGTGTAATAGGTGTTGACATGGACAAAATTAGAGACTGATGTGATTTCTCAGGGCCCACCCATGTTAAAAGAACATTATGTGTATTCAGTATACCTGAGGCAATTAATTAAAAGTGTCCACCAAATGGCATGTTACACTGCGTTATGCCCATAAACTAGCAACAAAACAAAGAGCCATGCAAACATATGTGTAAACAAACAAGCAATAAAACAGTCTGAATACTGAGTAATGGGTGAGGCTGAAGTGACTCACACATGTTGAGTCAGCCATAAATTTTCTGATAATGACTGTAAGGAAGTTTAAAAAAAGAAAAAGCAATGTAGTCATTGCTCCAGGGGAAATGTCAGATTGCAGCCAATGACCACAGCGAAAACACACCGTTTAGTCAGCCCGAGAGGACGGACGATATGCAACTCAACACTGTCCTCTGGAGGCACCTGGGTGTAAATGTTTCAGGAGACGATGACAAACAGGAAGACAGCTCTCTCATTCTCTTGCATTGGTGCCTTTTCGGTCGTTTCAGCAGCCATCTGGCTCCCATCAAAAAAAAAAATTCAGAACGTTCAGCACAGTAAATACTCCACATGGGAAAAGGAATAAAAATCCCAAACAGTCAACTAGTTTAATTTCAATTCTGGCTTCAAGCTTCTATTATTGGATCCATCTTTACCACGATTTAGTGATAATGTTGTGAAAACATTATGGGTAAGAAGTTTCTGCCGATGCTAAAGCTCGGCTCCCAGCAGCACATTCAGCAAATTCTGAACCCATATTGGTCCCATGAATGAATAAAATAGAGCAATATGTGTCAAAGTAGGTAACCAAAATTTAAATGTGCATCAAAATTAGGATGCATCATGAATTTGGCTGAAAACGACTGTATGATAGCTTAAAAATGGTTTTAATCAGCTAACCAGTTATTGTAGTTTATACTATAGAAAATGTTTATGAGTATAGCTATATCTAAGATGGGAACACAAGGAGAGACTTGCTGTTTGTTCGATTGACTGCTGTTTGTTTGATTGCCTGCGTCATAGTGAACGTTGACCATCACCAGCAGTACCTACCTGTTCATTTTAATGTCTCTCAGTACAACCTGCCTTTGCATGGATCATGTAACTGTTGTCTGTCAAACCAGTTTACTGCGTCTATATATTTTATTATTTGAGAAGCAATCACATGTCAATCAAACATAAATAATAGAATGTAACTAAAATGTTTTTTAACCTGATTTATTGAAAATGCAAGCTTTTGTTATTCTCAACCTCATCAGCTGATGATACGTTTCTGAAAAAAGTGGAGAAAAGTTTGACCCGATTTTTAAATTAATTTGGAAATTTTAGGGCAGTTTTCCTTCCCTACACATCATGATAAATGCATTTTTCGAAATTATAAGCTTTTCCTCACATCAGCACAGACTGAAATAAGTGACTGTCAGATAGTGATGAGGACTGAATCATTGAAAGGAAAAACATGGTATTTTAGAATGAATTCCTTCTCTAGGCTCAAGAGGGAAAATATGAGATGCCCCTGAATAATTTCTGATGCAAGATATCAAAACCCCACATGCTCTGCAAGCTGGCTGGAAGCAGATACTGTACATACACAAATGGTGGCATGAATGTCAATATCCTGCTGACTTATATATACCAGAATATCAACTGTTTCAGAGATCCCCTGGGCTGAGATGACACAGAATGACAGAATAATTGGAAGCACTCGAGATACTCACCACAGCGCGCACTCATGGAATGAGTTGAAAAAGCAATTTATGACACTTACAGGCAATGCTTACATCCCTGTGAGAGCTCAACACTGGACACTTTCATGCATAAAAAGAACCTGACACTAAAATACAAGTTGATTTTACTTTCTTTTTAAATGTATATACAAAAACGATTATAGTTACATACAGAAGACGGCTCTGTGAGAGCAGACTGCTCCTGCTAGGTTTGCTTGAAATGCAAAGTTCCTCCTTGATGTTGAGTTTGTTGAAATAGAAAAAGCACTCCATTTTAATTTCTGAATTATTCATCCCTCCTAAGTGGGTTATCATCCATTTAAGGAGCCCCCCCCCTGTGTATGTGTTTTGTGTATGTTAGTGCAAAGAAAACCCAGAGGGAAAATAGAGGCTGGTGTTCTAACCATAAAAATAAACATCCCTTCTTGTCAACCTTCTCCTTAGATTATGTGAGTTCTTGTATTTTAAAGCTTTGCTTAAGAATAATAAAGTCAATCTATGTCTTTCTAGCGTAGGCTGACCAGTTTAAGAACAGTCAGAGTTGTGGTTTTCATTCTGCCAAACACAACTGACCTTGGTGGCCTGTAGTTTCATCAACATGACACAATTAGACAATCCTCCATAAATATTTTCAAGCAAAAGGCTGCTGTTTTTTGGTAATATCAGTGAAAGCTCATCCTCTGGTGCTATGGTTAAAAGGCAACATTTGAGTGTAATAAGATAATGTTGTGTATCATAATTACACCATTAGAGAAGCATCCTACAATACATTTCTTGTCAAGTTACTGTATTTTTATGAATGTTTAGCTCCTGTATTATGTGTCAGGATGTAAAGACGGTGATGTTTTGACTGAGGAACATTTACATGCACATGACACTAACTATTCCGGAGTTGATGAAAATAAATGTTCAGCAGAAGCACTTAATGGCAGTAGCCAATTGCAGTGATCAACTGGCCGTGAGCACATGAGGGAGACAGAGAGTCTTCAAGAGTACCTGCAGCTGATGACTGGTAAACTCTGTACACAGTGAGGCGGGAGGTGCGATGTGAGGTTAACACTGCCTTCACCTGCCCAAGCTTTAGAGCTGGAGGTGCAAACACATCCTGCTGCACTCACTTCTCATGCAATTACAAACCTTGTTTTAAACCTGAAGGTCCTTCCATATCTAAAAAGTAATAAAAAATGACACTGATGTGGATCAAAGTGTGCAGATTATTTCCTTTGATATCTAAACCACCTGTGATAGCATCTCCCCTGGCTGCTGAACACTGTCATTATGTATCAAACACCCACTTCTTCCAGTGCACGCTACCCTTTCTTCTGCCACACAACAAACACTAAAGGTCAACGGGCCAAATAAAATCTCTGTATCAGTCTCTCTTGAACAGAGGCCATGCCACTTCTTACAATTATCTACTTCACCATACAATGTACCCTTGAATATCAAAAGGCAGATAACCTTCAAACAACTTTAATGTGCATGAGAAGACATGAACAACAGATGACACATCAAAGCATACAAAGTGAACTGACTCTAAAATAAAGATTTAAGAAATGCAAGGGATGCAAACTACAGCAACATCCTATGTCTGTAACCAGACACATACAGTATCTCTCAAACTATTCATTTTCAATATCTAATCAAATGTGTTTGGTTTTGAAAATTAGAACAACGTTCATGTGCAATCTGTACTTCTGTCTTCTTGAAAGGCATCAAAACTTGAATGAATCTCCAGAGAATATAATAAAATAATACATGTGAAGATATAGGAGAGCTGCTGATTCTACATCAAAGATCAGATCACTTCTGTGCTGAGCAGATGATGGGTTCATGGCTCCTCAGTCCTGGAGAAAAGAAAAAATATGGAGGAGGAGACACCCGTTTTTTTTATTCCACCCTTTTCTGGGTGGAGGTGTAGAATGAGCTTCTGTAGTCTTGCGCAGAATGAAAGTGGGTGTCCCCCTTAGTCTAGCAGTTGTAGAATCTATGGATGCTTGCCAGAAATGGCTCACAACAGCTTTTTGCAAAAATCTTGATTTGAGACGTTTCCACTGGCTCCAAATGAACCTGCAGGGTTTGCTGAGCGTTGGTTATCGGTCCGTCTTGGAAACTGAGAACCTTTTCCCATCTTTGTCCAAATTGAAGTGTCTCCTTGGGTTTCCATTGTGTGAACTACTTGCTCACTTCCTTCCCCTTCATCTTCTTAAAATCATAGGACTGTACTAGGCTGTTTAAGGCCCAACGCTGTCCACAGGAGAGTTGTTTGTCACCAGGTTTATTTGACAGCCATCTCCTTTAAGACGCATGAAGGGAGCAAGGTGAGGAGTAGACATGAGTGACACTATTCAATCCAACCTGCAGACGGTCAAGTTGGAACATTGTGAGAGTGGAGGCTCATAAAAGAAAAAAAAAAAGAAAAAAAAACCTTGGTGCCATTTTAGACAGCAGCTCCAATTTTTCTGTAATAACAGTGTAATTAGCCAATAATTACACTTATTACACTGACACTAATTAGACTGATATTACAGAAATTGGAGAGCAGTATTTTAAACTGTTACTCAATGATTTTTTTTTTAGAAGACGGAGATGAGTGCAAAGACCCCATATAGGAGAGCGCAGGGGTAAGCAACCAACAGCTGCTGCCCATCCATGGCCAACGCTGAGATGAAGATCTTTGAGGCTGAGAAGCTGCACCAGCCAATGATTGCTGCTGTTAGTATAATTCCCATCATGCCCCTTGGGAGAACAAAAAAGGAAGAAGGAGGTTAGCTTTCATCATTTTAACAATTAGCTGTATGATTGCAGCATTTATCCAGTTTTATTGAATGTACAACTATCAAACATACACCAAAAGTTACACTGCCCTACACATTAATCAAGATGGGAAAATATCACAGTTTAGCCAGTGTTATTAACAGAGGTTGCACTATACTAATACAATAAAACCCTGTCTGGGAAGTTTATACTACTACACACTGTCTAGTAGGATGGTCTATATACAAAGAAAAGCATTTGCTTCATTTACCGGTTATATAAACACCTTTACTGTTATTGTGTACTCACTGTAAAGAGAAGACGACTCCAAAGCTGGAGAGGAGGATCATGGGGAGGAGGCAGTATCCCAGCACGCTGGCCACACAGCCGAAGGAGACGCCCGTCATACTCATAAGGTTGAGAAGGCAGTACATCCCAAGGCATCCAATTGCACTGATACCATATACATAGCCAAACTGGATCTTACCTGACTGTGAATGGAAATTAAAAAAAAAACAAAAAAAACATCCACAGTAAGATATGGATGTGGACACACCTACATGATAGATGTACAGGTTGGTGTAGAGATGCAGTATACTGTATGTGTGTTTTTACCAAAAGCCGTAGAAGGATCGATACAATTTTTCAGAAGCATTATTCACCAGTGTTAACTAAATGATTTACCAGGAGGAGTGTTGCGCCGAAGGCCAAACAGAAGACCATAGGGCCAGCCAGGTCTGTCTCATTCATGATGCTGCCGTCTGCTACTTTCATCGGATGGAGCACGGTCAGAGTCTTCTGCCAGATGTGGTCAAAGTTGATTCCTAATTCTAAGAGAAAGCAGAGAAACGAGAAAACACACATTAGTTATGTTGGATACTAGAACTATAATAAAACATAGTAAGAAAGAATCTCATAAAATAAGTGCACGAAGAGTTGTATTAAAAAAGCTCAGAGATACAATTACGTGCAGTATTTGCTACTAGTCTGCTACATAAACAAAAAACCTCTGGACAAAAATCTGATTTTTCAGTTAGAGCTTTTTTTTCTCAGAACAGCCTTGACATGACTTCAGCTCTACAGCTTACATTTATTTTAGAGTGAGAATTAGATTTTAGGTTTTTCATTTACTGCAGCTCAACTGTAAATCTGTCATTGAGACATAGCTGTATGGTGCCACATGTATTCATAAGCACAGGAATGGACAAGGCACAGCAAGAGCCATGGTCAAAGTGCTCCCAGCTGGATCTAACTGATAGAGAATCTAGTTTAATAGAAATGCATCCGATTAACATCACGTTCTTTATGTTTTTCCACCTTGTTAGCTGTCCGTTTGCCAAAACATGACTTCACAGCAGTTATGACCAGATGGAGCAGCGTGTCAGGTGGTGCTGGTGGAGCTCTCTGTTAGATGTGTCAAGAGCTTCAGCTATTTCATTTTATGTATTATAGGTCGTTACACTATACTTTAATGTCTCTAATGTAAAACACATTTAAGAAGTTGGCAGTTCTTTACCACTGCAGACTGATTAGACACAGGTTGATTGGCAGACAAAAAAGTCGAGATATGTTAAGATGCCAATGACTGAATCCAAAGGGTGAGGAGGATCAGGAGTGTCAAATATTGCTGCTGGTGCAGTTCACACCGGAGAGCTTTTTTCATTACCATGGCAGTCAGCATCTGATAATATGTGAGCTCCCAACATAAGGTATGTATGAACTTTGGAGGAGCACGTTCCAGTCATTGGGGCCATATAAATAGCTCTAGCTTTCTAGGATCTTTTATTAACTTGCTGTATAAAGTTACTGAGAAGATTGAAAAGTGCTCTATAAAGAAAATGTATTATTATTATTACTGTGAATAGAATTAATTACAGAAGAAAGCACTGAACAGAAAATAAATCTATATGAGCTGATAAGAGTGAATTTAAAAACAGTAAAATGGCTTATTTCCCAGCATTTTGTGTCTTACTATACTGCATCAGGTCAAACACAAAGTGGAAAACATATATCACAGAATTCAATTTTAAATTAGTATGCTGCTGGTTTGTTTGTAACTTCACAGCGTTTATGCCAATGAAAAGCTTTCTCGTGTGTAATTACAGGGAAAAAATTTAAAATTTTGGAAAACTAAGGTCTGCCAATTTTGCAGTGACTTTGGCAGATAGCCTTGCTTTTATTCATTAGTCCTTCCTATTCTATCAAAAGTTTCTTGCAGCCAAGAAATTCTCTGACTCTGCTAGACACTGCAACAGATGAATAAAATTTTCATTTCACATCTTTAGACCAGAACTCACGTCCTTGAGGTGACTGCAGACCGATATCAACAGGAACACTTTATTTTTATATTTCAGTCATATAGTGGTGCCTTTGCAAAAGTAACTGGTAGCTAGTAAACAGTGCAGCTAATGATTACCTTCATCAAACTGATTATTTCTCCTCTTCAGTTTGGAGTAATATGAAACACAGCACATAAAGCAAATCCTCACTTCTGAGAAGTTGTGGCCTGATCTCACATAAAAGTTTTATAAGTTATAAAAATAGCAATAGCAATAAACTAACAGAATAACAACAAATCACTATATTTAGAACAGTTATATTTAGCACAGTTAACAACAACAAATATGAGAGAAATCAGAGGAATTGTGTAAGAGTCAAAGAGCAATGTAGAGGTGGTAGCTTCCAGGTTGTGGCTCACTTACCTTCTAGCAGTGGTGGCTCATCATCAAAGCTGCTACTATACATGGATTGTGATGGGGATGGGGTGTAGGTCTGTGTGGGCTGGAAGATTTGTCCTGTGTATGGCTGCTGAGGCTGCATCACCCCCGGGGAAGAGTAGCCCATGGGCTGGGAGTAGTCATATTGACCGTATGGCCTGAAAAACACATAATAATAATAATAATAATAATAATAATAATACTTAAAGGGAATCTTTGACTAGAAGACTACCCAGTTCTACTTAATAATTGCAAGTTGCTTCTCAAGGATGATTTTCAATCGGGCACAAAAAATATGTTAACACTTACAAGATGTTAAATGAAGAGTTAAAACAGGTAAGAAAAGATTAGTCCTCAGAAGCTGAAACAGCACATAAATGAGTAACAATGCTGCGCTTGAAGGTGTCTACAGTTAAGGGAGAACCAGGTAAGGAGGGCTTTTTTTTTCACTTACTTGTTGTATGGGTTTTCAGTGTTGCTGTAGCCATAGCCAGCCTGGCTTTGGTCATCTACACTGTAGCTTGACTGGTAAAAGTCTGTGTTGAAGTTGTCAAACCCCGACATCTCTCACTCTGGCAGAAACACAGGGACAGAAATAGAAGTATAACTTTTTTTGTCTGCAATGAGGCATTTATCTTAATATCCCTATATATACACACACACTACCCTTACACTACACATTGTACACTCTCAGCCAACCTTGTTCCTTTCCTGTTACATTGATGATCATGTTACCTGGCTTTATTGAATTGTATTGTCATTTACATCCAGTATTTGCTGATATTTAGTGGAATCCATTCTTCCCTCCATGCAATGTTTCCTGTGCCACATAACCCCAAAGTAGAATATTTCCATCCCCAAGCTTAACAATTGGCAAAGGTGGGGTTACCAAGTGCTGACTTGTAAGGGGGCCCAAACTTATGCACAGGCAATAATTACTACTTAATAGTTTTCCGTTTTTTAGGATCATTTCTTTGGGGATTAAACACCTTAAAGCCTGAAACCACCATGAGGAGCCTTGACATCGTCCTATCGAGTGAAATCCCGTCATAAATTACAAATCAGTCATGAAACATTACCAGGTTACAACTCGTAAACTCATAGGCTGGGACCACATTCTTAGTTTAAGTAACGGTAGCCAATGCTACGTGACAGGAATTGTTGTTGTCTCCTATACACCAAGTCAACGTCCATATTCATAAAGTTAAAGTTGATGAAAGTGTTATTACTCACTACAAAGCACTACAAAGCTACTGTCATTAGGATAACGTTACCTCCGTGTGATTTAAACACAACTGTGAGCTAACGTGGCTAACGTATAAAGCTCCACATACAACACAGAGACAAATTTGTATATTAGTAGCCAATAATTAGAAACTGCACTAATTAACAAATGACTCGACAGTGGCAGTTACCAGAAAGATAACCAATCTTGTCAAAAATACATTTAAATAGGCTAATCTTTGGGTGGCTAACGTACCGTTAACTCTGCGGCTAGTTAATGCTAATGCTAGCTATATACCTGTTGTGGAGACCTGGCTTGCATATTTCGCCCATAATATCAGCGGTAGCTTTAATACTCCATTCAGCCCTTTCTTACAAAATCATTATTCTTGAGCTATAAACGCTGAAACTTACCTGTAATGTTTGACAAATCTACCCAGAGCACTGCCAACTTGGTTGCGGCTGCTACGTGTCAGGATAAAGGTAAATCTTCCGGGATGATACGTAGACGACGGGAAGCCGGTAGGGACACGGACAAATTGCCTTTTGCAGAAAATGTGGCGCATCCTATAGATGAATAGTGGTATTACATAACAGTCACCCATTGCATTAATTTACCAGCAGGGCTAATGTATGAATGTACACTCATTGAACTCTACATTAGGAGCACCTGTACACCATGCAATTATCCAATCAGCCAATCAGGTGGCAGCAGTGCAGTGCATACAATCATGCAGATACAGGTCAGGATCTTCACATCAAACACTAGTAAGCGGAAAAAATATTTCTGAACCTGCTGATCTCCTGAGATTTTAATGCACAACAGTCCTTCGAGTTTACTCACAATGGTGTTAAAAACCGAAAAAAAAAAACCCAAAACATCCATTGAGGAATATGGTAACTCAGATAACCACTGTTTATTTGTTGTGAGCAGAAAAGCATCAGAATGCACAACACGTTGAAGCTTGAAGCTTCCACTCCTGTCTGCCAAGAACACAAATGAGCATATACATTTAATCATTTCTTGGATGAACTGCAAATGTCACAGGAATAGGTTATTAAGTGATTTTATAGTGATGCATACAAAATGGATTCAAAGTACCAATAAAGCACTAAAAGGTCACTCGCCACTGTTGACAGAAACATTTTAAGTTATTAGCAATACACAATTCTTCGTATAGCTATGATTAATAAACAAATACAAGACTTAGAAAAAAACCCAAATTGAATTTACAAAGAGATATGGTTAGACATCTCAAACTACTGTCTGTTTTGCCCACCACAGGTAGGTATGAGACCCTACTGGGGTCTGATTCATGGTTTGAGAAAACCACGGTCTAATGGTAACAGAGACATAGGGTGGAAGATGATTTAACAGGACAAGTGTCGAGCTCCAGGCAAGAACAAAGGTAGTCTCTTTCATCGGGAGGCAGAGGAGCACATCGATCACTCTTCCTGTGCTGGAGAGCTGCACTGCTCCCAAATACTGCAGGCGGTTCCATCCTCTTTGATGATGACAGATAATGAAAAATAATAGGCTGATGACCTCTGCTGAGAGGAAATAGGAGCAGGCGGGAATGACAGGCAGAGACAGCATCACAGATGTGGGTGTGACCTGAAATGAATGGCAGACTACAAATGAGGAACAGAAACAAAAAAATCATGTTGATCCCCTCTATACAGTGCAATACTTTCTTCTTTCACCTTTATATTTTCTATAGTAAAGAGAATATGTGACACATAGAAATTACAAAATAGATATGAATTTTGATGTTAAATATAAAATGACCAAATTGATTTTTTTGTGATATTTGGAAAACTTGGAAGTTCAGATTACCCGATGCAACATCTGTAACAACTACTATCTGTGCCTCTTACTCAAGGCTTATTAAAACTGGGATATTTCTGCCTCTGCTCTGAAACAAAAACACCTCTGGCAAACATAACAATAAAATGTTTGAATTTAAGCCATAGATTAACTGGTGCTGTGTTATTAGAAACTAAATTACACAGACTTGGCTCTGCTCCTAGCCTGGAGTTACAGAAGGAGAAATGGGAAAAAAATAATACAGTGGAAAAAGACATGAAAGGAAACTTTCTCATTATTTATAGGAGACATATTGAGCCTTTTCCAGAAACTCTGATCGAGTTATGGGTCTCACACAAAAATAAACCGAGAAACCTTTTGGGGAAAGCTGCAAAAAGCAGTTGCCTCGGCAAGGTTGCACGGGGTTCGGAGGAAATTTTCTTGCCAGGGAACTTTGTGACCATCTGTCACACTTTGTTTTCTGTTGAAGGCAACACTGGCAACTAGATCTATTGTTCTGTTGAAGGTGTGCTTTTATGCTGAAGGACCAGCAAATGCATTTCACATGAAAAAGTTGGAGCTGGCTGAGTAAAAAAACAAACAAAAAAAAAACAACAAAAAAACAAAAAAAACAAAACAAAAGAGTATCATTAACAAACCTCTCAGCTGTGCAGGCCCGACATGGATCATTTCTCTGCCTCGTGATGAACAAAATCAATTTGATGCACGAAATATGAATTCATACAGCAAACACCCATGACTAATCATAAGCAGAAATGAGTCGCCTCCTCTCCATTGCCTCTCATCTTTCTTTAGACTTTTAATCATTTCTAAACTTGAAGAACATGCCTTTCTTCTTAATCCACTTAATGAAAGAAAATTGAAAAGTGCCTGAGAGGGTAATTGAATTTAGGGCAGTGTATTGCCATGTGCTGTCATAATTGCCTTCTTTTATAAAGTCTCTGCTGTAATCCTGCTGTCACTGCCTGGGTGGATGAGTGGATTAAAACTACTGAATTTTCTCTACTGCAGCAACCTCTCGTCTCCAACCACCTACTGTACCCTCAATTAAGATTTCTCTCTCCGCCTCTCCTGGATCAAGGAGAGAGGAAAAAGCATGTGATATTAGCTATTTTATTAGAGGTTCTTCTGCACATACACAGAAAAAATGATGCAGATAGGAGTTAATTTGTCTCCCTCTGCACACAACACACTGAGCATGTGAATGAGCACAAAACACACACAGCTCTATTTTTACAGCAGACACACATTTCCTCAGAACATTTACAAGATGAAATTCCTTTAATTCATCTAATTTGATTTCCTGCCACCCCATAATATGACTGCTGCACAGATCATAAATGAACAGGCATCTGGTTCTTGTGTGAGCCTTTCTCAGGAGCAGTTTTCCTCCCTCCCTCTGTGAGCGAGCTAAACAAGCACTAAAATAACAATCAGCAGCTGAAGAGTTTGTGAAGTTTGTATGTTCCAAATTGAGATTTCCACCCACTCGAGACCTAACAGCTTGTGACACAATGATAGTCAACATGAAAATACATCTCGTTCCGGAATATATTGATGATACTGATTTACCCAGGACAAAAACATCATGTAAAGGTACAACTGCTCTTATGTAAACAACAACAACAATTTTGGACTGAAATCAGGAAATAATTTGTCTTCAAATAAATGTGGTTTTGGGTTTTCCAGTGATCAAACTTTCAGAGGCATTACCTGAAAGACAGAAATGTGCTACATGCACAAATACACAATAAAGTGCATGGTGTAAATGACAAAAAATTATTTCTCTGTTTCATTTCTTAGTCGACATTTTGTCCTAAATGAACTCAGGCACCGTTAAGGAAGTGTCATTTCATTTCAAGCCTCGATTCGCAAATGGGAAGCAATCCCTGATACAGGACTGATGATTTCTGGCGGAGTACACTGTGGAGTTTTGCCATCCTTGTCTTATCTGCCTCTGGCTGGCATCAGGGACAGCACCAGTCGACCCACGAGTGTTCTACCTGTCAAAACAGATTTAGAAGCTTCTCTAATAAGTCTCATATTATAAACAGTCGCATGGCCTTGGCTCTCCGTCTTCTTCCATCTCATACCCTACCTTACAGGCACTCTGCATAGTTCGACTTCACAGTGCCCTTAACTTTTGCCATAGGGTTTGGCCATACTGATTGCATTCACTGTGAGGCGTACCATGCTGGACATTTTGTTTTTTCCCAATGGATTACAGCTGCTTTGTTATTGCAGATCAAATTAAGGAGAGTCAATATTTTTCCCACATAGCAGCATCTTGGGGGTTGCTGTTTGTAGCAAGTGCAGAATCCATATCTTACAATTAAACTGCCATATCATTCAAGTTCTTAAATTGGTGATGCCCGGATCAATCTCAATTGATCCGGGCATCAAGGTTGATGCCCAGATCAATGTGTTTGGATAGAGAACTGCTAACAAGCAATATTTTATTCCAATATGTCATATCTTCAAACTAGCATTTTTCACAAGGTTTCAGCGTTACCTCTGTGTATGCATATATATTTTATAATGAGGGAAAAGACTCAAAATGGAAAATAGATATAAAATATAAAATAACAATAGGAATATTAATATCACATTTTCATGCACATGCAATTATAGAATTTAATATTCAGTAAATCTGATAAGGCTGATGAATAGCCAACACCATCAGTCTTGTTCTAACATTCATCATCTGAAATGTTTCCATCTTCTTCCTGAGTATATTCCTCCATCAAACTGAAACAAATAATCCGACATAGGTAAAGTTGGGGCCAAGAATTAGGCAGAGATTACTTATGGGGCTCCAGTAGAATTTCCAGCTTACATTATCTGATCATCAGTCTGGTCTCTCGACGCCAGAAAAATACTCCCCCAGACACCCTCACACGGTTTTATATCATCCGTTTGTGACGTTTAACGCATTTCAGAAGTTCCAGAAGTTATGATGAAGCGCCGCAATTTCTTTTGTTTTTTCGTCGCAGGCCTATTCCCTCAACTCAGTTACGGTCCTCTGAGAACAGGTATGATCTTGTTGCTTTCAGCTGTGTTTTCCTCACTTAACAAGACAGCAGTTGAGAAAAAAATGACAGCCGTGTGTCTCTTTCACTGGATGCACAGTGTCTTAGGGTTCCACTGCACTGTTGCATTATTAAAGCTACTGTCAATGGAGAGATAGATGTCAAGTCCTTTAATGATGGGGTTCTCTCTGTGTGACTGTTGACTGTCAGGGCTAAAAGATGAGTCTAGAAAAGAGACCCTTGCGCTCTGGGATTTTTGTTTTGTTTAAGGTGGCTATAAGATGTTCTGCTAATAAACAATAATCCCACAAATGCAAATAACCTTGAAAATAACTAACTGTAACAATATTTAGCATCGTGAGTCCTTCTGCGTGTAACATAGATGGCAGAAAATTGACATGCGCAGCATATTTGAAAAGTGTCCTGAGATAACCTCTGTTGTGATGTGGTGCAATGTAAATAAAAACTGACTCAACTGACTTGACTTGACAACGACTAAACAACTCCTGACATGCTCAGTGAATCTCAAACTGCAAATGAAGCTGCAAACATACACAGACTTGTAATTCTTGTTGACTCCCTTTTTTTTTTTTTTTTGGGATTGGATCGGGGGTGGAGGACATTCTGCTTTTCCTGATGAAATTACTGATGGCAGGAGAGACCCACCACATGTTCAATTATACATCTTCGACTCAGTATCTGTCACCTTCGCTTTCTCACACGGATGTTATTCATTTCCACTGTGTGTGCAGAGAGCTTCATATAGTTCATGAGTGCTCACTTCATTCATCTTACTTTACACTGTATCTCACTTTGTCAGCTATAGCACATGGAGGAATGCTCGGGAACGTTGTGCATACATTAATTCTGTTAATATATACGTGTTTGAGCAGCAGAAAAGTTAATAAATGAATGTTTCCTCTAGTTCAGCAATTTGCAGCATTTATCATATACTGATTTTCCTTAAAAGCATTAACAGCAAAACTGCTAATGGTATTAGCTGAAGAGGAAAAAGCTAAAACTCCTTTAAAACACCTTTAAAGAGGTTTTACAGCTCAAAAGACTTTTGGAGATTTGGCCCCATCAAGAGATTTGTCACACATTGAGGACCTGTGGAAACCACCCTTTAATCCTAAGAGCCAGGGAGCAATGCCCAGAAAATACAGAAGGGTGGGAGATAGGGAGAGAGAGAGAGAAGTCTGTGTGTGTATATGTGTGTGTGTGTGTGTATATGTGTGTATGTGTGTGGGGAGGGGGGGCTGGGGTTGTTGTGCTGTGACAAACACACACACACACATACACACTCACACTCTCCTACACACTCACAGAGAGAGAAATACACACCGCAGGAGAGCTGACTACGCGGCAGTAAACTAGCACAGCTATCTACCCCTCCACAGTGCTCCCACGTGGCCTTTACGCTGGCAGAGGGAGACTGGGTGCTTAGCAACATCTCATCTGCATGGTTTGCCAAATCAACAGGGTCAAGATCCCTTTAGCTTGGAGAACTTCACCTCACTGTGCATCGCCAAGGGGTGGCCTGAGACATGAAGAGAATGGAACAGATATGGGCTGACTCTCGTCTTGGCAAAAATCCCTTCAGTAGTTGCTTAGTCTCAGTCTTTAGCCTTCAGGATTTATTCTTCTTAAAATGGGAAAAACAGGTCGCTGATGTGACCTGATCACTGCACCTGTTTCAAGTGCAGCTCTCTTGTTTCAGGATTTTCGGAGACAAAACTGGAAGCACATTGTGCTGCCTGTATCAAGATAAACGAAACTTAATTGAAAATGATTTAAAACAAATTAATGCGATTAGAAGCAGCTGGACTGATTTAACCTCAGTTATATTTTCATGTTTATATTTTATTCATCAAACAAGTGGTCAAGATGTTCTTTTTTCCCTGACGAGTTCTCTCCTCGTAATTATCTTTTATGGCTATTTTTTCAAACTGGATTCTTACATAAAGTGGCAGAGAGCAGTCAGTGCCACCTAGAATCAGTAAAAACTTCAACATCTCCATATCAAGGCTGAATGAGACGTCACACCGGAGAGGAGTCTTAATGATCGTCCAATGACGGTCCGTTGAAAAAAGCGCAGGTGCTCAAGAATGTCATCTCAAACACGAGCAGAACGAACCGAATGCAATTAAATAACATTGATTCATTTCAAAGGCAACTGACGAGTTCAATACTAATGTGTTTTCATAATGTTAAATGTATCCTATAAGTACATTAAAACATGTTGTCTTTTATATTTGAGATGGGCTGTGTGACATCTTCATAACGGCTCATCTGCGTCTAATGCAATTCAGTTAGAAAGATGAGTCAGAATACACTTACACACAATCTGACTCAATGGATGATTTTTTTTTTTTTTTTTAAACAAATGAACAGAGATTTCTTCCTTTGCTGTGGAGCTGTCAGATCATCCACCCCCTCCCATCCTTTCACTACACCCACAACTTGATCCAGGCCAACTGCTTTCTGAGTCCCACATGGTGCAAACTGAATCAAACACCAGCTACTGTATGATACACACAAAACCTGCTGATTTTAAGACTGCGCACACGTTTCATTTTCTCTATGAGTGCAAATGGAATATTACTTTTGTAACAAAGTTAAAAAGAAGATTCAGAGAATCGTCTGGCTCTTTGGTTGAATTTGTGTTCCTGCTCAAACTCGACCAACCCATTATAACTGTTTATTAATCTATCATAATACATAATTACCATCTGCTGTTCTCAGCTGATCTTTATTTATAATAATTATAACAAGATCTGCACATCTCTTTGGAAGTTGTCATTAAATATTAGTGAATATTTGTGGATTATTTTGACCAAAATGCCATATTGTGCTATTTATCACAGAGCACTTAGTGTCAAAGTGGAGGTAGGACTTTTATTTTGAAACCCCTTTAAATTCTGAAACAGTGGTAAAAAAAACATGTGTGGTGTTCCAAGACTACTATATTTCACACTTTAAAACTTAACCCGGTAACAAAATTCAATTCTTAACAATACACAGTAACAATAGTGTCACAAACTAGAATAACCATCTCTTGTAGGTAAGTTTTAGGAAATATTCTCACAATCTCCACTTCCTGAGTTATAGCACTGATTAATAGCCGAAGTTGACCTTAGAACATTTGGATATAAAATGTCATCACTTCATAATTTCACCCTATTAGACATTTGTGTTAAAATGTGTCATAATTAGCAAATTAATTTGTGAGTTATGGCCAAAAACATGTTTTGTGAGGTCACAGTGACCTTTGACCTTTGACCACCAAAATCTAATCAGTTTTGCACCTCTCTGAGCCCAAGTTAATGTTTGTGCCAAATCTGAAGTAATTCCCTAAAGGCGTTACTGAGATATCACATTCATTAGGCTGAAAACGTATTTGGTTAGGTCACAGTGACCTTTGACCTTTGACCACCAGAATCTGATCAGTTTGTCCTTGAGTCCAAGTGAATGGGACAGACGGAGGGACAAACATACAGACTTATAAAGCCGAAAACATAATGCATCCAGCCCTGGCTGTCGCCAGCACGGAGGCATAAAAAATAAAAATGTGTGTCAATCAATCAACCGCTACACAGTAGTTATGTTATATATATATACAGTATATGTGTGTATAAATATACTCATGCACATGATTGACAACATGTGATGGTTTTTGCAGGTGCCTTACAAACATGTGTACTGTACTTTACCTCCCTTTACATCTCTTGGTGCTCTTCTCTTTCGTCTGTGAGGGTTGTAGAGAGGTTGGCCCTGGCCCATGCGTGCCTCTCTTAAATCAGGCAGATGCCGGTTTTCCAGGAAAGTGTTGGCACCTTTGATTAGGAGGCATCCTCCTGAATGTTTTCCTCTGATTCCAGCCTCTGTTCACACTATAGAAGCAGCGTAAAGCTGACAGTGTAGTCTAGGATGTTGAAGAACACCACCTGGGGGCAAGTGTGTGTGCCATTCTCTTCCATTAGTATGTACCAGTAACCTGCAACAATCACTCAGTAAAATACTGACATACAAGTGATATTTCATCATAGTAACATGTGAAATAAATTTCCCCAGTTTATCCCATTTGCATGTTCAAATGAAGAAAATAAAACACACATTGTTGGTAATTCAATGTGAAAAGGCATTTTTACATCACTCCTTTGTGTACATAAAAACATCTGGTAAAAGTACATGAGGGTTGAGGGATGAAAAGCATCGTAGCCTGTCAACTCTGCCTTTGTTTCTCTTGCAGTCTAGAACAGCGTTTGGCTTCTTATCTTCCCTGGTGCTCACAGCGTCATCACGGTGCCAGGTGCTCATCAGAAGGACATTTTTGTTTCCCTTAAGACTGTACGACACAAGTCCGCGTGTCTCTGTGAAGGTAAACTCTGATGAAAACTGAGCTTCGTCCCGCGTGGCCAGCAGTGCAGGAGGAATTTCATGCTTGTTCTGTCTGACTGTCCCCAACATGGTCAGCTCTCTCCATAGCAGCTCTTGGCCAAAGGCATGTGAAGTAAAAGAAATGATCACTTGTGATGTTGTGCCCCTGAAGACCTGCTGTCATGTCCAGGACCACACGCTTGGCCAGGTTCTTCTCTGGCGCTCCACCAGCAGCTCTGTCCGTGCACAACGGCACGTTCCAGACGTAGCTGGTCCTGGCATCACATGCTGCCCGGATTCCTGATCCCGTAATTTCCCATGTTAACATGGCACATACTGCATGAATTGGCAAACCTCTTGGATCGTGGTAAGCTTGTGTTGATGATGGCCAAGTCACGTATCTCTACTGATATAAGATGATGTGCCATAAACTAGAGGGGGACCTGTTTGCGCAAAGATGGAATCAACGGACCCATGTTTGTTTGGATGTGTGTCACGCTACCTCCTTCCAGTTCTCCTGGCCCGCCTCCAAGTATATTTAGGACTATGGTTTTTATTTGCTCCATCAGGAACAATTCAAAGTTAGTCAGTTTCATCCATGCCATTATTCAAAGAGCTGATCACGAGCCTCACGCAGAGTCTATCATTTTGTCGTAGTGGTGCCACAGAATGAAATATGGCCCCAAAGAAGCTTCATATACCTGAGCTGCAAGAAAGGTACATTACATGACTGAAACAATGTTGTGATTGTTTATAAGAATGAAAATACCCCCATAACCTACAGGTATAACATTAAGTCTAGAGAATGTGGTTCCCGTGCGGGATTCCTGGGAAACGCAGGAAATGGGTGCCATTTGTGTGTATATGTGTGTGCTCATTTGTATTGGGGTCTGTTCATCTGATGGATGGCTGGTTTCTTAAACTCCCAATTTTATACACTTTGCTCTTGATTGAAGTCTTAAAGAAAAGAAAGTAGGAATGAAAAAAAAAAAAAAACTAAATTGAATGAAAATAGTCCAGATGTATTTTTTTGTGTTTATTTGCTAATCAGATGGATTAACTACTTTTTTTCGACAGAATATTTGTCAATCAATATCAGATTTGAATGGAACACAACAACAGGGATTGTTATCTCTTATTATATCACTTTTCAACAACAACACTGCTCGTCCTAAAATTCCAGAGAGTAAACCTGTCAGATATAGCATCCCTCAAGTTGGAACAAGAGATTCATTTACTTTGTGTTATTATAATACTCGGTTGATTAGTGATGTTGAAGCCAGAGCTCAGGGCCTCAAAGCAAAAACAATTACTAAGTCAATAAATGTCACATCACAATCCATCTGCCACATCGACATCTCACACAATCACATTCCTGTTTGGATACAAAGTCATTAACAGTAGATCTTAAGAATAAATGCAAAAACACACATGCTGGTCGTCACAAAATGATTTGTAAGGAAGATAATGATTTTACTGTTTCTTCCTCACCATGACTCTGCGTGCTGGACTGTGTGCCCACACACAGGACCAATATCACAACTACAGTGTGTGTCCAAAAAATAAAAAGCATATAGCGAAGGGACTTTCAATGGTAATTTCCCTCTGCTTTATCATGTGGTGGTGACCTGAAGGTACCCCGCCTCTCATGCAGGGAAAACCTGAGACAGGATATATTAAGAAAATGAATGGAGGAATGAATTAAGTTGCTTTTTTGGGGGGGGTTTAGCTTTTCTACCAGTAAACAAGTCTGCTAGGTTATGTAATGCTTTAACATCATCCCTATGAAGAAGTGAATGAAAATGTACACCTGTTCTAACAGGTGAATGAGTTGCAGATAAGAAGGCGAAAACTTTGCACTCCAATACAATTCATTTTTTTTGTTTTGGCACATCTTGCCATCCTGACTATCTAAGCCATAGTAAATGACACAGGAGATTTAGATCAATGATCTAAATCCATGGGGAGATCATTCATAGTTGACATAGGCCTCCAGCATAAAGTAAATACATCCAAACTACATTACAACAAAATCACCAAGACGAAAAAAAACTCTGGATCCTCAAAGTCAAATCGGGCACATTTTAGTTATTTATAATATATAAATACAAAATAAATACATAAATATAAATACATATACATATATAAAGATAAATCTACAAGACAACACATGAATGCACTTGTCAAAACATCTTTAAATCTCACATGCAGAGCTGTTTAAAACACTGTAGTTCAAGCAAATATGTAAATCAAGTTATCAACTGGGTCTGAACACACAAACAAAAACATTATAGAAATGAGCTTCATTTAGCATCATCATTCATTATCGTCGTCATCATCATCATCATCATCACCCAGCATCATTTGTGCCGTCAGCTCAACAAATGAGAAGCAACATGCAAACATGAGAATGACTCCTCAGCTCAGTTGGCTGCATCCAAAATGTAGCTTTGGATCCACATTTCCCTGATCTGTTTACACCTGGCTCCAAGGATACACCCTCATTCTTGATGCCTTCACCGGCGCACTGCACAGCACACACAGAGAGAGACACCTGCAGAGTCTGTGTTAGGGAGTGGGATGACAGCTCTGCTGCTGTGTTGCTGGCCAGAAGACAAGCTGAAACGTTCAACTTCCCCCGTTCGCTGTGGTGTCTTGGAGGCTTCTACTTATCCTGGCTCCAGGAATCGCTTGTCTGTCCCTCAACGCCCTGCTCTGCTTCGGCTGCCAAAGCCCTTAATGTTTAGTGGGCTTTCTGTTAAATATCCTTGCCTCCAGGGAAGGCAGTGGACCCAGTTTAGCAGGGGGAGCTGTGTTGGCCTGTGCAGAAAGTGGATCAAGAGGGGATTGAGGGGCAGAGCAGCAAAACCACACAAAGCAAGAAGGAATTCTTTTTTTTTTTTTGGCCTGCTGAAATAGGCAGAAATCCAGAAATATTGTAATTTTATTGCTCAGTAGCTAAAAGAATATCACACTATAACATACACAAGGAGTATGCTCTCGGCTTTTCAGTCTGCTGGAATTTAATCTGTGTTTTGAGCCACAGAGGAAATTATTTTCTACTAGAAACAGTTTGTAGATCATAATATTTGAGACGTGATGATTATAGTGTCGCAACTCTGCTTCCTCAATTCAACAGACTCCTGTACTGGGTCTGACTGCAAGTAGTAAGAGATTGTATTTTACAAGGATCAGCTAAAAATATCTTGTTTTGATACCAAATCTGGGGCATTAGAACTTGTTGCTGATTCCCACAAGGACTTCATGGAGTTTACGGTTGATGATCAATACTGCAGAGACAGACATTTCTTAATGATCACGAGTTCATCGGCAGACTTCTATAATAAGCCAAAAACCTTGCTGAGCAAGTCTTTGATGACTGGAGATTGATGAGTCATTGCATTAGTAGCCAGAGGTGTTGGAGTGTACCTGCTCAGTAGGACGCGGGGATTGAGCATCAGCAGGCTAATTTTGTCTCATGCAAAAAGATGAATATGTAAATTAATAAACTATTAATATATATACATATATATATATATATGTATATATATATATATATATATATATATATATATATGTATATATATATTAATTTTCTTTCAAGCATGCATTAAGATGTGGGTTGAATTCACTGGCATTCTGAAAAAAAAACTCCATAGAGGATTCCCTGCTACAGTATCTGCTTTAAAATACAATGACACATACATGTTTTTTTTTTGTTTTTTTACACATTTTGCTGCTTCCCACAGGGAAGTGAATTCTCTCTGTTACAGGACTGCCACAATCACACTCAAACATTCACATCTGGAAGCTGCCCAGTAACATTTCATATTACATTTTTTCTTGATAGTTTTTGTTTAGTTCACACTATACAAAAAAAATTCAAATTTTTTTTATGGTAATTTTCTATATATTTTTATTTTATATATAAAATTATGTATAAAATATATTTTATATATATATATATATATATATATTTTATACATAGTTTTATATATAGTTTGAGGTGGCTGTGGCTCAGGAGAATAACTCAGTGGCTCATGCACTAATCAGAAGGTCGGTGGTTCGATCCCAGCTCCTCCAGTCCACATGTTGAAGTGTCCTTGGGCAAGATACTGAACTCCAAAAGTGAATGTGGCTTGTAGTGTAAAGCACTTTGGGTGGTCGATAAGACTATAGGAGCCTATGTGAGTGCAGTCCATTCAGTTCATTTGATTTTTGTGATTGGTGTGAAGTATTTCAGTCACATATGGAGACCTGAGTGCATGGATGACTACCATGCATGATGTCATGATCCTCATTAAGCTGATTCTGAGACAGACCAACCCTCCCATTGCTCCCCTCTCAAAGCTCTTATACAAACCACGAATGCAGACACACACAGACAAGCACACATACACACAGACACACTTTCAAGCTTCACTGCCTTCACACCATCTAATCACACAGTGACCCGCAATACTTAATAGCTCCCTAATGGCAGCACCAATGAGATCAAAATAAATAGACATAATGCCATCAGCAATGTCTTTTCCATGAAATGCCAAATACCTTATTCTACCTGACAAACACCTTATTCTGCGTCAGTCTCCTCACTCCTCTCCCCTCCTCTCCTCTCCTCGACCGGATTGCTTTCTTTCAAAATTCAAGGCTAACATTCAGTTATTGCCAGCTGAAACTTTTGCAAATCATAAATAGCTGACCAACTTTCAACAAAAAAATACCAAACATCCATGTTTGAGGGATAACTCGTAGAACCTCATATTGGTAAATACATCCTCATCCTCTCTGAGTCAACTGAATTTATGCATTGAATATCTGCCTGCTGTACTTGCAGATTTCCCATCTAAGGCCTGGCATCATTCACTGTGGCTGTAATGAGAGATGGAAGTAGTATGCTGTTTATTTCAACCATCTGTGACTGGCCTGAAAATTCCCTTTAATAGTCTTTGCGCAGCACAGGAAGAAAATGACTGCGCTGTGAGCTGATCTGTGTCAAGGAAGTGAAGTGCTCATGATTATACTCGGAGTGTAAGAAGTGGATCTTCTTTTACAAATTAAAAATCTCTCTGATATTGTGTCTGTCTTGGAAGAACGATGAATTATGAATGTTGCCGCTGTACTTGTCGAGTAAATATTTAATCATATACGGTATTTTGTATAGATTAATGTGAAACTGAGATGAGTTTTCAAACATATAAAACGGCAAAGACACCAAGAAACTAGAACAGATGTCACAACCTGTTTGATGTAAATGTATCTGTCACTGTAGCTCTGGGCTCATCTTTGTTTCACTGACTGAATAAATGTGTTGGAGTCTACGCAGATATATTTTGAAATACATGCACAGAACAGAATCCACGGAGGAATGTGTCACCTGCTTTGGTGATGGTCCTGCTGTGTGTTTTGCAAGCTTTTATGCCATTAAACCAAGCGCTCTCTGGGGACAGCGAAAGCTGAGTTGAGATGAATTGTGTCAGCCCAAACAGGTTTAACTCCTTACAGGTGGTCAATCATCTGGTCTTTAAATAGCAACACAGTGGGGAGCGGCGTAGTGGCTACATTTATTTATGATGAAGCTACAGCCGTGGCCTACTTCTGGGTGACTGCTCAGGTCCCAGCCAGGCAAATATCCTCCCTCTCTCTCTCTGTCTTTTATTCATTTTGATTCTATCACTCATTCTCTTGCCCCATTTCTCTCCCGTAGAGTGTATATACTGTATATTAATATGATCACACGAGCTGACTATTTCCCACCTTCACCTTCATATTACTAATTCTATGAAGTATATCCTGTGCATTATTCTTCACTGTACCAAGTTCTTTGTTAGTATGCAAGAACATAATGTACAATTATGCAGTATGGGTGCTGGTTGGTGTCATATTGAGATGCAACTTCAGAATAAAAAAAATTTAAAATTTTACAATGACACAAACAGCAACTAAAAATGTTTTTCCAAGACTTTTTAAAAGTATTTCTAATCACCTGCAAATTGAAGTCAAGGGATTCTAATGCGTGTTTGGATTTCAGTGTCCTTTTTTATTATAATTATTTTCTATTTTGCCAGTGTGAACTTATATATATTTAAGACATGGTTTGAATTAGAATTACATTACATAAAAAATTTGGGAAAGGGGGGAAAGAGTTGTTGATAATATAGGCTCTATACACACAGGGCTTCTTGAGAGGCTACCCAGGAGCTGCTTGAAAGTGTCCCAGTAAAAGTGAAAGCTCAAATTTGCCTTTGAGCAACAACAAACCCAACTGATTCATGTACAAACACAATGGAAGTGACTCACGTTCTCCATGTCTGTGTCTCTGTAAACTTCACTCGATGCTTGAAAACATCATGAAGTATAAATATTTCTAAAGACGAAACAGTAAAATAGTTTTCTCAGAGGCAATAAACATATAGTGAAGGAAAATGCTAAAAAAATGCAATTTTGCTTTAGGCAAGGTTGGTTAAAGTGGACAAAAAAGACAAAAAAATTTAAGCAATATGCAGACAGAAAGGATTTCATAAGGACACTGTCTGAAATTCAAAGTAATTGTATTTAATACAAGCCCTGATTTGGCCCTGTAGCTGCTGTTTGTTTGTGAGACTACAGATTACACTACTTTATATTTATTTTCATCACAAACTGAATTCTGTAGAAATCGAATGCCCGTGGACAATAGGTCAAAGTCACTTTTGTCTCATGACTTCCATGTGTGTTTTATTCTTTCTGTGTTTCTTTGCTAAATTTCCCTGGAAAATATAAATGGAAATTCATATGTTCTTAACAGCTCTTAATTTGCCCGAAATGCAAATGAAAACACTTGCATGCATGTATTCATGCACACTGTCTGTATATGAGATATAAATCAATTATTCTGTTTCTTTTCTGAGTGAGACTCTGTCCATGGTGCTGAAAGACAAAATCTTTGGCATGTCGCAATACAAACAGAGGGAGGCGCTGTTGCTCATTGCAAGTGCAGGACAGAAATCTCACATAATGTTACAACTCAGTGGCAAATTACAGCCATTTATCTAAGTCTTGAAGACACTACTTGTGTTACATCTTTTGATTTGTAAAATTGTTCCAAAGGGAAAAGTAGGATTATGTTGCAGTCAAAATGTAAACTGGGAATAATGCACACACATTGCAGCATGGGGACCAAACTATGTCCTATATTTATGCATTCAAACTAAATGTCATGCAAATTGATTCAAGCTGGGGGTCAAATTGTGTTAAGCTTATTATAATAATTGTACAAAGATGGATGCAGTATTCGTGACAGTGTGCTGTGAGCTGCTGTGAGAGCCGGCAACTTTGTTTTAAACAGAATCGTACAGTTCTTTAACCTTTGACAGCACCAAGAGAGGTGCAATATTACACATTACACACAACAATCAGTACCACACTGAT
Source organism: Seriola lalandi dorsalis (assembly GCF_002814215.2). Classification (NCBI taxonomy): domain Eukaryota; kingdom Metazoa; phylum Chordata; class Actinopteri; order Carangiformes; family Carangidae; genus Seriola; species Seriola lalandi. Next base: position 1,128,373 of record NW_019525445.1, on the reverse strand, counting down.
GTGTGATGTATATTAATATAGGGTTTTTATGTCAACAGGCCTGATTTCTTTTCAGTGCTTTAGGGAAATATGATGATGGCTGACAAAAGGTGAGCATGTAAGCAGTGACTGTGTGTGTGTGTGTGTGTGTAGATGGGGGGAATACCACAGCATTGTTATCCGAGCTACTAGATATGAGAGTGTGTGTGTGTGTCTTTAGCC
>NW_019525445.1:1115363-1128152 GCF_002814215.2 Seriola lalandi dorsalis | reverse complement strand
GGGGGGGGCAACCGTGAAGACACCACCCAACTCTGTAGGGGAGGGGAGGCGGTACAAGAGTGTAGAAGGGAGGGTGAGGAAGAGAGGGGAGGGCGGAGGAGGAGGGGGGGGGGGGATGCTCGTTTCAGCACCGCGGACAGCTCCAGCGGGTGAAAGCAGCCAGCAGCAGCAGCAGCAGCAGCAGCAGCGGGTCGGTTCTCTCCGCTGCTCTGAAAAAAGAAAAAAAAAGAAAAAAATTAAAAAAAGAAAAAAAAAATCTGAACTGAGATTTGTAACACCTCTCGAGGACAGCGGAGGGGGATCTAGTTTAATTCAACCCCGATGCAGGCGACATATTTGTAGTGACAGGCTGCAGACATAAAGACAAAACCATTACAGGACTCCTGAGGTTTGCGTGGTGTGCAATCTCTGCGAAGTTTCTCCGCCACTGAAAGGCGTCCTGCCTCCTCCTGCCGGTCCGCACAGCCCGGGAAACCTGCTGCTGTTCAAGGGGAAGTTGAAAAGGAAACAAAAGTGTCAACACCACGTCAGCGCCTTCTTCGGTTTGGACTATATCCTTCAAGAAGTTGTTGGACTTTTTCTTTTCTTTTTTTCCTTCGTTTGCCCAGCTCCACTGCGTAAATTTCTGGTTTTCTGAGCGTGTGCAGAAGGATTCTTATTTGTCGGATAATACTCCCAGAAGCAAAAGCGGCAAGCAAGACAAGTTTCTTTTTTTTTATTCGGCTCAATAGGCTTCCGTCAGCCTCCGCCGACTGCCTTTGTAATGCTCTTTTTTCCAGCAGCGATGGGAGTCCTACAGCCACTGATGCAAGCTTTTGATGCGTCCGGATACATTTCACCTCTCTGGCAGCGCTGATTCTGATTCTCTCCTCCTCCTCAAAGTCACTCATCTCAGTCTGTTCCATTTAACATTCACAGGAGGGACGCCCCGGACTGCCATCTTCCCCCCCATTTTCGACTACACTGCCGAAGACTGGTAGCTGATAATGGCCATGGATCGATGAACAATGCTTATTCTGATTATTGTGAGATGAAGTTGGAGGCCCTGCAACGCAGAATAAACGAGGACGCTTAGGCAACTTTTTTTTTTTTTTTACACTGATCCATTATTATATTTTTCTTTTTCTGTTTTTAAACTTGCTGTAGAAATAGGTGTGTGCCCTGTCTGTAGCTGTTCATGACGGAAAGGATGGCGCTGAGTGGAAACTGTAGGACTAACCCCAAAGAGCAGGCATCAGTTCAGAACAGTTTCCCAGATGTGGTTGAATTAAACGTAGGGGGGCAGGTTTATTACACGCGTCACTCAACTTTGGTGGGCAACCCGAATTCATTACTCGGTAAGCTATTCTCCTCCAAAAAAGAAGCATCAAATGACCTGGCGAGAGACCCCAAGGGCCGTTACTTCATCGACAGAGACGGGTTTTTATTCCGGTATGTGTTGGACTACCTCCGAGACAGGCAAGTCGTCCTCCCGGACCACTTCCCGGAGAAAGGGAGGCTCAGGAAAGAGGCGGAGTACTTCCAGCTGCCCGACTTAGTGAAGCTGCTGACCCCTGAGGATATCAAGCACAGCCCGGACGACTATTTCCACAGCGACTATGAAGATGGGTCCCAGGGCAGCGACCACCGGCAGTGCCCGCCGCCCTCCCTCGTCCCCGCGGACAGAAAGAGCGGCTTCATCACAGTGGGGTACAGGGGGTCGTGCACCATGGGCCGAGAGAGTCAGACCGACGCTAAGTTCAGGAGGGTACCTCGGATACTTATATGCGGGCGGGTGGCCCTGGCTAAAGAAGTTTTTGGGGAGACCCTGAACGAGAGTCGGGACCCGGACAGGACCCCGGATCGGTACACCTCCCGGTTTTACCTCAAGTTCAAGCACCTGGAGAGGGCTTTTGACATGCTGTCGGAGTGTGGTTTCCAAATGGTGGCCTGCAACTCATCAGTCACTGCCTCGTTTGTCAACCAGCACACAGAGGACAAGATCTGGTCCAGCTACACAGAATATGTCTTCTACCGTAAGTGACACCTTCCTTTTTTTTTCTATTTCTCTTTTTTCTTTTTTTAACATCCACGCACATGCACGCGCACACAATACTTGGAGTCACCACTAGAAGGCGCACTTGGTTTACGCGTGCTGGTGAGAGAGAAGGGTGGTAAGGGCGTTTCTGGCAGAGGACCATCTCTGTTGGATGTGTGGGTGAGCACAGTGCTGACGCCTCAGTGTGGTGACTGCTGTGGACAGAGTGATGATCAGGGCTGTCTCCACCTTTCTCTACACCTGTAGTGATCCTGCTCTCTGTCCTTTGTCTGTGGGTTTTCTTTGACAGAGACAAACCCCCCCCCAAAAAAAAAACAGCACAGTTGGCTACATAGGACAAACACAGAGATTATAAAATGCTTTTCACTGGGGTCAGCCAGCACTACCTTAGTTAAAATGCAAACAGAGGCACATGCTCCACTAGTATCTGAAGTTGTGTCTCAGCCATGTGGAACAAAACCAATTAGAGATCAGGGGTTAAGCCAAGGTGTTGTTATCTCTCCCTGGAAACGACCAAACCTTAGCAGCAAACACATAACTGAGAGGCTAGTACATGTGTATGAACATCTTGCAGCATGTTGCAACATTCACTATGCTCTTGCAGACTAGTTTATGTTTTTTAGATTTAAGACTGAGCCATATTTGAACAATTTCACCCCCATCAGAGCCACGGTAAATGTCCGAAGCAAAGATTTGTCAACGCTTGCCAAGTCTCATCACGGTGAATTTTCTACACCACCTCCACTCTGCTTTTATCCAGCTCGTCCCGTCAACATCTTGCATTTCCTTATGGCTTTCCTATTTCCTCCCATTTCTACATCTTGGCTGCTCACTAGCTGACAAGAATCTGGCGAGTGAGAGAGTGGCAGTGGAGAAGAGCTCATCATGACTCTTATTCTGGATCTCGTAAGACTTTATGATGCAACAAAATAATCCATATTCTCTGATCTGACGGTGTATGATTTATCACAAAGTCTCGGATAGCTGCCGTACGGAAGCTGCCATAAAACAGAATGTAAGAGATACTGTGACTGTGCTTAAGGTCTTAGTGCCTATATAAACTAACTGAACGTTATAAGACAAACCTTTTCATAGAATAACCCATGAATCAGTAGCAGTGGACATTTTTGAGATGCCATTAAATATTCAGAAAAAAAAACAACAGAAAAAAGGGCCTTTAAACATGAAACAAAAAGAATAAAGAAAGCACAGTTGCATTTTGGGAATTGTATTGTTTTAACCTGTATGCAGACCCACATTAATAGAGCGTGACAACATACTGTAGGACAATGAATACGTGCCGGTCATAAAAAAACTGAATAAACTCTTTTTGTGATTGCAAAATGTATTTCAACAGCAAGTACACCATGGCTTTATGAATACTTGAACTACTGCTGTTTCGGTCATAAATATGGTTCCCATAGCCACCACATACTCTCTATGTTACAATAAGGGAGACAACAATGCATGATGTGCTGACTATTGCTCCACGTAAAACTGGAGAAGCTACCAAAAGCACTGAGATCATTGTGTCAAGGCAGCTATCACAATATTCACTAGAATTATAGTTTCTACTATTATAGTTACAGTAATGTATAAAATATGGTTATTTTAATTCAAACCAGAGTTGTGACACTGGCCCGTCTCTCTGGTAACACTTGTAATACTCAAATCTTGCAGTTTTTGTCCAATGTTTAATACTGACTCTGTATTTAAATACCGTCTGCAGACTTTATTTGTAACATCCATTGGGGTGTCTTATCAATCTTCAAAACAACAACCACACAAAACAGCAGTTTTCAGCTGCACCCATGTTGGTTGTACATTCCTGTTCCATTCTTGTTTGCAAAGTAATTTGTGTTCACAGAACATTTTTGGTACTTTTTGGCAGTGGTAATGAAGAGGTGGAAACTGTTTCTGCAAACATCATGAAAGGGCTCATTTTAAGCCTGTCACGTGACTCGAGGAAAGCTAAAGTTGGATTTTATGACATTCTAGCATTGTTTTTAAAATTTACATCCCAAAAATATATTGGACTCATCTTGTTCCAAGATTTCCTTGCAATGACTGGGATGGGGTCCAGGGCCGCTGGTTACAAACCACTGTGCCTCAGGGAAAACCACTGCCAGCCCCATAAATCACATAAGTCAAATGATCACATGGTCGCAGAGCAAACAGGAATAAAAAAAATAAAAATAAATCGAAAAAGCACATGAGAACTGGGAGCTGGGCTGGCTCCAGGCTAAATGAGCTCTGCATTAATGGTCCACATGAAGCAGCTACAACGACTGGATGGCTCTTGGCTCTCATAACCCCCACAAGTAGCACTAACAAGCCAAATCAAGTGGTGGTGGGGGCTGGTGACATACACATACTCTTGTATGGACATGCACACGTGCACACACATACACACACGCACCTTGCTTATGCAATATCTGGCAGTGTGTCTGGGGGCTGCCTCTGCAGACCTCTTCTTACTTACTGACAAACAACAACTGCTTCCTGGTGTTGTTGACAAATGTTCAGTTCAGCTTGTTAGAGGGCGTAGACTCAAAGGCAAGGGCACAAATAGTAGCAGATGTGTTGGGCCATGGTGACACAAAAGCCTTCATGCAGCCACGCAAAATAAATAAATAAAACGAAACAAAACAAAACCCACTCACTCAGGGTTTACACACAAACACTGGAAACCAGGCACAATCAGAGGCAAGTGTGCACACAAGGACACACACACACACACACACACACACACAAAACACACACAAAACACACACACACACACACACACAATCACGTAGGGAGTTTGTTAAAGGCTGCAGTCATCCAGTGGATTAAATGCAGTCACTCACAGTCTCTTGTTTATCTGCCTGTCACATTTTTGGCGCGCTCATCTTTCCCCCTCTCTCTCCATCCTCCCTCTTCCTCAACTTCCTTGTATTTCCTCTACCTCTTTTTCCTTTCATGTCTCCTCATTTCGTTCTAGTCAATCATACCCGGCTTTTCTCTCTTGTCTCAGTTCCCCGCCTTCCCTCTCCCCAGCTTCATTTTGCTCGGTGCGCCGCAGGGGCAAGGAGCAGCGCGGCGGCACCAGTTGCCTTTACATGCCTCAGTGCACCGTCACGCCTCCTGTCTCGCTTCTTATTCATATCTCTGTCTGTCTGCCTGTCCATCTCCATCATTGTTTACTTACCTTCATCTTCAGCTGTCTCATTCTACATTTTAGCTATTTTATCTGCCACAGTCAGTGTGTGCCTCACCTCGTCCTGCGTTGCCACCGTGTTTATCTTCCTTATCTATTGGCCCTCTGGTTGACCATATTGGAGGTCCTGCGGTAACTCATTCGGCTTCTCACATTGAGATTGAAAAGCTAAAGCTAAATATATTATAAAGCCAAAAGTACATCCAACTGCTTTTGTGAACCTTTAGTCTGGGGCTGTTTTCATGTTCTTTGGACATTTAACACTGTGCTGACATTTTAGTGAAGGGCTTTTCCTGTTTTAACATGACACGGACGCCACGGACTGTATCTCCCTTTTTGACACGTCTGATTTGCTGAAAATTGGTTAGCATTACATTAGCATTAATTGTTGTGAGTCATCTGCTGTTAACTCCTCACACTAGTCGCTTCACTAAATCAGCCTGCTGGACAGTTAAAGTCCACTGAGGCATAAAAAGCTAAATTTGGGAACACGCTGACCTGATTAGAGGATTCTCTTTAACATGGAGCATTAATAAATCTGCCTACCCACCACAACCAACTTTTTTTCTTGTTTTATATTTAGCACACACCCGTTTGGGTTGCTTAAGGGCACTAAAACAGTGGGCTTAAAAGGTAAACGAGAGTCAAATTGATTCACTCTCTGTTTTCCAATCTTACTGACACAACTTTGCTAACTTTCACTCACAAGCTTCTTGTTTTCTTTGCCCGAAGCTTGAACCTTCTTTAGCTCTTTCAATCCTCTTTTTGCTTGTTATCTATTGCCCTGGATCCTAGGCTCCTCTGATTGTGCCTATCAATCTCTTTTCTGTTTGCAGTTATTCAAATTCTAGATGGCCTCTGAAACCCCAAAAGGCAAATGTATTTACCAATTTGTTGCGTGGCCGGAGTGACTGATAATTAATCATCTCGCAGGGCCTCACAGAACGCACTGCAACAGAACCAGCGAACACAACATCCTCTACAAGGCAAAAAAAAAAAAAAAAAAAAGGAGACATTTTTGAAGTCTGCTGGGAGGATAGGAAAATCATTTTATTTGGCTCAGGATGTATTTCCCCAGATTTTATTTTTACCTCAGCTGAACATGCCAGAAGTGTTTGTCACTGCAAATGGCCACTTTGATATGACCATGTGTGCTGGTGTGTGACACACTGTGCCATTAGCTTGTTACACACAGATGAGTAACTCCTTGTGTGGCAAATGTGTTTTGGCAGGTGAGAAGAAAGGGGTTATGGTCATGGTTATGGTGTGTGTGTGTGTGTGTGTGTGTGTTAAAACGTCACCCATGTTGCACTACCCGCGGCATTTGCACACCCGTGGAGCCGCTAGCTAAACACACCTGCACTCCACCAACCCTCTCACAGATACACACACACACAAACACACATACACAGATACACACACATACACACACATACACCCACTTGTGGACGCAAATAGCCATCACCATAAGAAACTACATCACGCTCATCCTGCGAGCCTCTCCCAGCCCAGTCGGTGAAGACATTAGCAGCGGCGGTCCCATGCTGCAGGCCTGTAGGAAGTGATTAGCCGAGGAGCAGACAGGCCGTGACAGCTCTGAGGAGAGTCTTGATAGGGACAGCTGCTACCCTGGCCTCAGCTCCACAGGGGAGTCCACCACCACACACCTCAACTCTGCATTATTCAGACTGAGACGAAAAGGAAGGAGAGAGGAGGCAGGTGGAGAACACTCTTTGATTTATGAAAGAAGAGAAAAATACTGCTAACTTCTTACTAATGCCTCTGCTACTATGACTGCCGATGATGCTACTCCTTTGACTACTGCTTCTACTGTATTACAAGTTCTTCTAAGACTATTACTGTTGTTGCTATACTACTAGATGCAACTATAAGCAGCAACACATCATTAGTTCAAGTACTGCCACAGCATATCTAATACCACTGCATGTACTGCTACTGTTACAGTATCATTAACATTGCTACTGCTACTGCAACCACTGGTATTACTACTGCTTATCTGTATTTATGTTGCAGTTATCAAAACAAACTTTAAAGGCACTTAGGAAAAAAAAAAAAAAATCAAGGTTAAGAGTATAAAAGCAAGGCCAGAAGCATAAAAGTGACACCATTAAGAATCCATTTAGCTATTTACGTACATACTATTTAAAAATGAGAATTTGACACATATATAGCCCTTTTAAGTGTGTGCTGTATATACAAATGATATGTGCTTCTTGTTGCTGCCTGTCAAAGTGATATGTTGCTTTGGTTGGTTAGCTCATGAAGGACGGATAGATAAAACTATCGCTTGCCTTTTTTCTAGTAAGAATTTGACCTGCTGCATTTTGTACCAGCTGCGAGCGCGGAAGTGACTTCTGACTGAGGCAAGACTACAGAGAGTTGGGAAAACATGAAAGCAGAGATGACCCTTTCCCTTCCTCACCAAAATGATAGAAAAAACAGCTTTACACTGGAAATAGTTTTCAGTTTAAAAAATAAATATAAAAAATTGAATACAGTATCTTATTTCTCAAAAACAGGATATCTAACTGAAAGCAGCAGAAAAAGGAAAATGAAGGGGGGAGCAGGATGAGAGCACTGGAAGGAGTGAGCAGCTGAAAGTGAAAGCCCAAATATAGTCGAGGGTAAACAGAAAGTGAACTCAATTTTCACTTTTGAAATAGAGTTGATTCACCTTTTCAAGATGACAGAAAATAAGAAAATAGGTTACATTTGCTTCCCCTTTCCCGGGAATCAATATAGAGTAACTCAATCCTGAAACAATACATTTGATTACATTTCTATTGTAGGTTTTTCACTGATTTTGTGTAAGACTGCGTAAGTGGGAAGTGCAGGTGGGGTTACATCAAAGTTAGGCGAGGACACTATAGAAGAAAGAATGAATAAAGGGCAAGTGGGTCATATGGAAAGAAGATAGACTTTCTTGTTTGTCTAGCCTCCCCTTGACCTTCTCCCCTGGAAGCTTAGTCTAGCTACGTAGCGTATATTCCCATAATCCCTGGCCTCTGGAGGGTATGGGCAACTTCAGAGCTCTGGAGAGAGAGAGTGGGAGGGAGAGAGAGGGAGAGAGAGAGAGAGAGAGAGAGAGAGAGAGAGAGAGAGAGAGAGAGAGAAATAAAAGAGAGTGAACACCAGTGCATCAACAACAAGCTCTCATAAGCCCTCTGTGACTCGCATCTCTCCTTGCCATCTATCAGTCCATTTTCTCATCTTCTGTGACTCTTGACACTCTATTCTCTCTGCAGTGGTAGGCACAGTTGATATAACGCTGATACTCTTCCCCCGTTGTGTTGGAATAAGTGCTCTGTGGTGCGACAAGGTGTGGAGCGTTGCCATAATGACAGAAACTGCAGCTGGAGAGCCTCTTCACTCGCTCAACCCACCGGCTGGCTGCTGCAATGCATCAATGCTTTAACAGCCCCTCTATGTGCAAGTTCAGATTGGCTGGAAACACAATGTAAAGGATGCAGAGAATTCCTATCACATTGGTAATTGCTTCGCCTAATCAAACCAATGGCTGTTTCCACTGTGGGGGAGCGTTTCACCTTCCAGATTAATGCCTGCTGCCAATTTTTAAAGTTTCTCAAACAGAGGATCTGATACATCTGATTCTTGAGAAATTAAGAGAATAATAGATATGCTCCTGTATACAACTTCTGATTGGGAGCATGTCTGAATAATTATCAATAATTAGTAATAACATAAACACCAGTTTACCAGATTTCCAAATGTGGTAACAACCCAAATTGAAATACTACTTCTTCGTTCTTGAACCAATATTATTCATATACCTTTGACTAGAGGAGGTACATTTAGTCTACCTAAATGGGGGGAAAATCAGACACACAAACTGAAACGTTACATGCATTGCCAATACCCCCAAGCCACCTGTGTGCTTAGGTTACAGGTAACTCCCATCCTTTAAGCAACAAAGTAACACCAAGCGGAAAAGCAGTGTTTCGGTGTGGTGAGCTCAGTTGCACCTGTTACCACACCCCCATAGTGATGCCACAGTGTACTGGCCACAGCCTGGAGCAAAAACTTGGGTTTTCTGCTGCATTTTACATACAGAAATATCTATTTTGCATTGTCTCTTACACAGCAGTGAAAAAGCAGGCTCACATTCAGCAATGAACATCTGGTGTCTGCATGGCACGTTTTTAACCAGCAATGGTGGCTCAAACCCATCTGTTCAGGTTCTGCTGTTGTGTCTGTTCTTGCTACAGCAACCCACAGCTATATTCTGACTATTAGTCTCTTGACATAAACTATCATGACAGGCAAAAGAAGACACAAAGAAGAAATCTACACACAAGTGTTTTGGGAGTGAATTTGTATGTGGGTGCTTTGGGCAAGGCTTTGCTTCAATGGTGTGTTTGCTTTCTTCTGCTCTCAGCTCAGCTCCCCATTTGCAATCTTTATCCAAAATAAGTTTCATGTGAATGTGCTTCTCTCTAAATCAGTGAGTAAGCAACTTGAATTTTTAGCTCTAGATCTTGAGGTCTTTAAAACTCTCCATATCACTGTCATCCGATGCTACAGGACATGTTCAGCTGTCAGTGGTGCTCATTCCTCTTCAATGCAGCTTGTATCGGCCTTGAATTCAAAAGGAATAGTCTAGAGATCCAAATTGGAACCGGCTATGACCAGGATGTGATGCTTTTAAAGTTTATTGTGACTCACTAAATGTCTTTCAGATTAATAGTCCAACTAGACCTAATCTGAAATGTCCTGAAAAATCATCTCGACTCGATTTAACTGTGACAAATGTTCCTCATAAATACACAGCTGCTTCTGTATTTGCAAATTACATTAGTGACCACTGTGTTGTTGCCACAGTTAGAAATACAAAAATTCCCAAAACCGCATAGTTCACCCCAGATTTATCCAATTTACTTCATGAGTGCAGTGTGGCATGGGCAAAAGCCAGGAGAACAAATATTACTTCAGAATGGCGGCATTTAAGATGATTGCATGCACTGTTGCAATTGGAAAAAACAAAACTGATCATTTACTCACCTAAACAATCCCTTGACATTTTGGAAGACTATTTAAAAAGAAAAATGGCATACAGCTTCCCCCATGCATTGTAAAGGACTCGCATAAAATCTCTGATAAGGCAAAAATGCTTCGTTGTTTTAACAAGCATATTATTGCCTGTGGTTCATTGTTCGATTCTCTCAACATTACTCATGAGAATCCCCCTACTGTTTGTTCTGACAGTCATGTTATGGTAAGTCAATCACTTAGTTGTTTTTTACTGTCTCAGAGGATAATTTAGCCCTCAAACTTTTAGACACAAAATTGACAGGTCCTGATAATATGGAGCCTTACTTTAAAAAGCAAGCAGCTGATTTTATTGCATCACCTTTTGACTCATCTTTTTAATCTCTCTCTCTGGACACTAACGAAATTCGTCTTATATGGAAATCTGCCTTTGTTCTTCCCTTCTTTAAAGGGAACCCTAACCCTACAGTCTTAAACAATTATAAGCCCATCTCCAAATTGTGCGTCCTAGTTAAGGATCTGGAATCCCTTGTGAGAGAACAACTGAAACAGTTCTTATCTAATAACAATATCTTATCTGAATTTCAATCAGGTTTTAAGAAAAGCACAGCACAACTACAGTGGCTTTAAAAGTAGTAAATGGTTTTATTGAGTCTTTAGACAAAAGGCAACATTGTGCGGCCCATTTTATTGACTTATCTAATGCATTTGATACTGGGGATTATGCAAGATTGAAGCAAAGACTTATTGGTGTAGAACTGTCAGAACAAACTGTCCGTCGTTTGAAAATGATCTGTCAGGCAGATGTCAGTGAGTTCAGGCAAAGCATATCACTTCTGTTTCCATTAGTGTATCCAAGAGTGTGCCCCAGGGATCGGTCCTGGGCCCACTCCAATTCACTATATATAGTATATATACATGTATATACACAGTATATATATATATATATCAACAGTCTCTATCAAAATGTTCGAAAATGTTGTACTGCTTCTACACCAAACCAGGCTCTTGTTAGAAACAACTAGCTTTTAATACTGTGCCTTACAATGTAGCTTTGATTTAAAACTTGCTGACAAAACAAAACTCATGCGGGTTTCAAATGCCAAGATCAAAGACACTGAACCTTGCATTTATCACCACATCAGGGCTCTGAGATTGAGTCTGTATCTCAATACAAATATCTAGGAGTTGTAATTGATGATTCTGTCTCTTTTATGACTCATGTCCAGCAATTGGTGAGAAAACTGAAGTCGAAACCGGGTTTTCATTTTAGAATCAAACCTTGCCTTTCTTTCAAGGCTTGTTGGCGCACCCTTTATGTCTGTGCTGACCAAGATTATAGTAAAGTTATATTCATGCACGCATCTTTGCAATGCTTACACACCTGAATGCTGTTGACCATGGAGCATTGACCACCCATAGACATAATCATTGGCATATTCTTATTTATAAGACTATTCTTGGTCTTGGAAACTCCCAGGACTTATTCCTACTATCTGTCCCTAAAGCCCATACTGAATGGGGTAAAAGGCCTTTTAAGCGTGCTACTCCCTCTGCTTGAATAACCTGAATTAAAATGATCTGAATCTCAGAGAGCGGGTCTCACTGGATGCATTCGGAGTCATTTTAAATTAATTGGATGCAGGCACACCTGGCTGTAGATGTTTTGACTGATTCATATTGCCCCTCTTTGATCTCTGATGTTGATGACTTATGACGAATATTTGATTAATATTTTTTATATTTTATGATTCTGTAATTCATTCTTAATTTTCATCGTCATCATGTCTGCAACCTTGTTAATTGTGCCGCTGCCTGTCTTGGCCATGACGCCCTTGTAAAAGAGATTTATAATATCTTTTCCTGGTTAAATAAAAATGTACTTCTAACTGCCTCTACCTCATTCATCTTCCTCAGTCTGAAGACAGTACGACTGACGAAACAGCTGGTCAATATTCAGACTATTAGTACTTTATGATGAAACCTTCACAGTTTGATCATGCTTTGGATCATTCCTTATTCCTCTGTGCCGCATTAGAATCACACAATGTCACCCACACAGCGGTGGTCCACAGCTTGATTGAGCATATGGTCATACTGCTGTAATTTCACTCCAGAGCTTTACAGCTTCCTAGGACAGAACGTAAGTAGCATTTCATTCGTAATCAGAAATAAAGCCTTAATGTCCATTAAGAAAGTTAGAGGCACTAATGTAACAAATACAGAAATGAACTCCACAGAGAATTAATGAAACCACCTATGTTAACTTGTGATAAAAGTCCAATAAGTGTTCATTCTTCATAAATATATAAGATCACAGTTCTTTTTTTCTAATTTGTGGAAAAGGAGAGTGGGTTGTTTGCCTCAATTTCAATTTATTTTCATTATTCACAGGAGAGGATACAAATAAGGTCATAGAAGGACACAAATCTCAGACAGGATTTGATTTTGTTATGTATTGTTAACATTTTTACCTGTATTTCTCAGACACAGAGGAAAGAAAATGTAAATATGGGTGGGTGGG
>NW_019525445.1:1065919-1115343 GCF_002814215.2 Seriola lalandi dorsalis | reverse complement strand
GTGGGCTGTCACATTCACAATGCATAAATCTTAACCAACTGAGACTGATTATTAATTCTAATAATTACAGGTATACTTCAGGAGAACAGTGTTTAGGCCTGTTATAACATTTTGCATGATATCAAACAGTACCTGAGTGTTGCACCACTGCAGAGGATGATTCCAAACTCCTCATTAGTAATCCCTCTGTGTCATTTCAGAGTACTCAGCTGCTTGCTAGAGCATACTGTCATCACCATTTCATTCCTAAGTGGCTGTGAAGCTCCCTGTCCATTAAAACACACACATATACTATATAAGCATGCACACACGTGCCCCGCCCCCTCACACACACTTGGAGGTTAACTTACACAAACAGCTCACCGATGAAAAATGACTCTCATTAGGAAGATTATAGATCACACTGCACACTTAAACACACTTACTGTGTCTACAGATAGCCACAGTATCTCCTGCTGCTGTGTTGAATACCTTCTGCATATTAATGTAAGGCAAGTAGAGAGGGGAGAGTGAGAGATTGAACTCTTACAATTTCACTTCCCTGATGGATGAGATTAATTTGTTTAATTCATCTGAATTCATAAAGTGACACTCACCAAGCATACAAAATATTTGAAAGGAATATGAGAAATGCGATTACTGAGCTGCACTTCAAACCACCTAAAAACTATTTATCTGTTGGTAATTTCTTGAAGATTGAATCGGGTAAATGTATCAGTGAGATCAGAGTTCACACCTGAATCCTTCAGTTCCTTCCTAGAAACTGCAGGTAATGTTGTGTTTTATAACATGGTACCTTAGAGACGTTTAACATCGGCCTTAAGTACATTTCAGAAACAGCCACCTGGTGTTTTATGAAAACTGAGCTTGAATTAAAACAGCACTCTGCTGATTTAGCATTGCACTCCTATAACACTGTTGGAAAATGAAAAAAGAAAAGATCAAAAATCAATGCAGTTGAATCCAAAAGGCTCCATATATTCCTTTTTAGATAGTTTGGCGACATGGTTTTCCAGTTTTCCTCATTTGGCATTAGTTAAGAACAAACAATAATAGCCAAGTTTACTAATGGGTAACAAGGCATGAAGTGAGATGAACTGTGTATTTTGGGAAAGTCCCCTACGTACGAGGATACAAGGACAACATGGCTAGAATACATGACTTGTGCTGTGTACCCAATTGAAGCTGTTTATTAGAGATTGAATATTAAATTCATTTTACTCACATTTGAAAAATAGTTTGTTCTTTGCAAATGTGAAGATGTGAACAACTTAGAGGAGATTCTTTGCAATGATATGCAAGCTGTGCCAGAACGCACAGGGAGTAGGCAGGATAATATAAAACAAAGGAATTTTGGAGTTTCTGTTTCTAGTACAAATTGAATACAATTAATTTAACATATCTGTGGAAAAGAAAGCATTACACACATCAGAGTAAAAAACAAAAATATCTGTGATCACTTATTGGCTTTTTGGTCAAAAAGCAGAAGGAAACATCAGTATCAGATTGGGTGGTGTGATCTGGCTCTGCTTGATCACACATCCAGCGGATCTGAAGAGTTTGTGGTTAATGGCTCTGTATTTTCTGTCTCATAGTGAAGATGATTTACTGAAAATGAGAGCGTCCACTATCATCGCATAAAGCCTGCATTCCTGTTTACTGTTCACGGTGTAATGAATTATTGAGTGCTGTTCACAGAGGACTGCACAGTTTGTGGAAGCCACACAGGGGTCCCAGCTGTTTGTTTGCAAAAGTAATGGGTTGCTACCCGGGGTCCTATGTACACATACTACCTGTATAATGGTCTCATAACCACACAAGCCTGTATTAGCCGTGTGTAGATAATCATTTGGTGGCTGTGAACCTGTGTGATTATGGTCTGCAGAGACGAGGTATGTTGGTAAATTGGTTTTACGGGACAACAGCAAGCGCATCAGGGCGTAAACACTCGACAACACATATACATATGCACAATCACTCTCTCTCACACACACACACACACACACACACACACACACACACACACACACACACACACACACACACGCATGCACGCATTATGCAGATAGCATCAGACAGCACAGTCTAGCCTAGAGACACATTGTTTACTATGAGATTAACCTGGCCAAAGCTTTAGAAGGATTAGTAAGCAGTGTGTGTCTCTCTAAGTCAAAACAACCAATGCACCATCACAAACCAACAGTCCAATCTACAGATTTGTGTCTGCATGCAGGCTCCAGCCAGATTGAAAGTCTACATCTGATCTCCGGAGCACGGGAGGCCTCATTTGTACATGAACACACTCGTGTGTGCTGGGATGAGAAACAAGCAAATGGAGCAAGACAATTATCAACATCCATCACTTCAGAAACTCATTTAGCCAATTACAGCTGTTACAGGCTGACATTTATGTGCAACGATCCCCTTTAATCATTAAGCTTCTCTCTTTCACACACACACACACACATACAGTACACTTCAATGCGTTAAAAAGGTGGTATCAGAGCAATAATGTAGTTGTCTCATTATATAATGACATGTTCTCCTTGAAGAGCAAATCTCATTCATCTTGATTAGACGATGTGTGTTGCATGTTTTTGAGTGTGTGTGTGTGTGTCTGTGTGAGGTGGAATAGAGGACACTGGCCCTTTCAGATGTCACTCTCCTGTTTTCATGCAACACCCTATAACAAATGTCACTTTGCTTTCCATCCTCAGACATCACTCACCCTCTGGAGAAGCTCTTCTCCTCTCTTCTATTCTACTTCACCCAGCTTCACTTCTCTTTCACGTGTGTCCCCTGCCAGTTTACATTCCCCTCATGAATACACCATTAGCTATGCTTTGTTTTGTTTTTTTTTTCTCCAGCAAACGATGAGAGATGTGCCAGATTGTGCAGGCGAACAAACCAAAAATAGGCTCAAAAACAGACAAAGTCAAAGAAAAATATGCATACTGAGTTAGTGAACCAATGAGCCAAAACTAAAGATTCAGAATAAATATTCAGGACGTGTTTATCGAAGAGAGTTTGCTTTGGAACTGGGAATCTTTTCAAAGTTTTTTTTTTGGCTCATCTGTTAATACCTTTACTCCTCAAGGGCATTGGAGGGCTTTGCCTTGTTTGGTTTTTGATTTCCAGCAAGTTTTATTGATCAGGCTGTTGGTCTTTTTGCTATAACACTTAGAGCATCACAATGCTGTGCTGTTAAATACACCACATGGGCCTTCTGGGTGTCCAGCATACAGCATATAAAATATTATACGACAGCAAATGGCACATTATGTGCTATGAGAGAGTGAACATTTCAAAAAGGAGGCAGAAAGGGGAACAGTAAATGGTGGTGAAAGGAAGAAGAGAAGCAAGAGGAGAAGAGGAGAAAATAACATTACACACACACGCAATATCTGGTATGGAGCTTAATCTCCAGCGATGGTATCAGTTTATCTATATGCCTGTTGGTTCTTACCATTTTTTAAGCTATGGGCAGTGGCGACAGCTGAGTGTAAAGAAATCCATCGTGGATAACAAGCAGGCTTGCAAAAATACAAATAGATGCTTCGATTTGGCTCACTGGCAGCAGAGAAATATGTTTTGGACTGAAATCTACAAGTAAGCATCATGTACGTATGCCATGAGCATGTTTTTTTTTTCCTTTTTTTTTTGTTTTTCTTCTGGGGTCTCACCTTCTTGTTTTATATCTGCTGCTGCTTTGAGCATTTGATTCTCTGCCAGCTGTGCAGATCTTTTTTTTTTTTTTTGGTTTTCTCTTGGGCATTTAAAGCATCAAGGTGTTATGCCGAGAGCTGAGCCTTCTGTCTTTGGTAAACAATCTCTGGCTGGTGTTTCTCTGATTTCAAACATCTCACCTGGAGAACACTGAGTGGTGGAGCTGTCAGGGGATATTTTTGATTGCTGTGGCTGCTCTTAGTGCTCTGAGGTTCTGTCTCACCCTATAGCCTTTTTCTCTTATTAACCCTCCTCTATCCCGCTCTCATTCTTTCCCTGTATGTCTCCCTATGACAGCTGGAGTGGAGAGTTTGGTTGGCCATGTTTTCACTGCTCCAAGCCTTTGTCTCTTTCTGTCTGTCCTTCTTTCTGCATCTGCCTCTTCTCTGCCTTTTTTCTTCCTGCAAGAGCTGGGGTTTGCCGGGATTTGGCCCTCATTTCCTGTGAGGCTGGTAACCGTTGCTTTCAATGCTCTGTCTTCATCTTCTTTTGTTTCTTTATTTGGTCGGTTCTGTCTCTCCATCTCTCCAAGCGCCTGAGGAGTAAACTCAACGGCAGCCAAAACAACACTCCTTCTGGTCCTTTTTATTCTGTTCCATTATACTTTCTGTTCCTCTTCACTCTGCCCTATTGGCTCCATTTGTTTCCCTGTTGTTTCTTCACCGGATCCTCATTGGTTACTACTGCCAAAGAGGGAGAAGTAGAGACTCACAGCGAGAAAGAGAAATGGAAATAGAGTAACCTCAGCACAGGAGATGCACTTCTTGGCTGTTTGCTGCTCTTACATTAAAATCTGTATAGCATATATACTTGGATTAACCAACTGTACATTTCACTTGTCCACGAGACCGTAAAATAAACCTCTAAAGGTCAGCATAAGAAGGATGAGTGGGGGTAGAAGTCATTTGTAAGTGAGGCTGGGTTCGTTGTTAAGTATATTTCTTAACTCAATTAGGAAGAGCACCACTGCTCAAGTGTGAAAAGAGAAAAATTGGGAAAAAAAGGTCACATTTTAACAATTTCCCAGGTCCCTCTTGCAACTGTTAAAATTTTATCTTATTGTATTTTAGCTTATTCGCAAGCTAAGGCACCTTCCTCTGAAAAATAACTTTATCAACGGTAATTTCTACTACATAAAGCTATTGTTTTGGTAGACAGAAATCTGACTTTATAATCTGCTGGCCCCAGTGTGAGCCTCCATTATTCAGTGGCCGGTGTATACTCTGCCTACAAAAAAACGCTGAAATGATTCAAAAAAGCGATAGGTTGTGTGTTTCTTACTACGTACTCCCCCAGATGAATTCCTGCTACAGAGAGTAATTCTTTACAGGCTGTCTGACCCTGCAGGAAAATGACCTCTGCCCGCTTTTTACCTCTAACCTTTGACATGGGCAGCGGTAATGGTGACCTAAGGCATGCTGAGCAAGACATTTATACTCAGTGCTTTATTTGTCTCTCATACTCAAACACAGGACAAGACCAAGCATGCATCTGGATAGATCCATCCATCCATCCAGTGCAGCTGAAGCAAACTACGCACATAGCCCAGATGCCCTTTCTCCCACCCACGTCCTCCAGCCCTTCCTGAGGGATCCTGGGGTGTTTCCAGGCCAGATGGGATATGTAATCCCTCCAGCATGTTCTGGGTCTGCCCCGGGGTCTCCTATCAGGTGGACGTGCCCAGAATATCTCCACAGGGAGGCGTCCTACCAGCATCCTGATCAGATGCCCAACCACTTTAACTGCAACACTTTAACAGCAATTCCACTCTGAACGCCTTCAAGATATCCGAGTTTCTCACACTGTTCTACAGGGGAAGCTCAGACACACAGGGTACAGCAGTCATGCCACAGACACACCCAGTGTGGGAATTTATTTATAGTTCAGCACTGGATTTCATCCACTTGCACCATTGCAACACTAGAAGGTTGGGTTGTACATCATTAAGCATAGCTTGCTTTTTTGCAGCAAGTTTGTGGCCTCGCTAAACAACTTCATATGTTGTGTGACTGAAAGGGAGAAGACTGAGCCTTTCTGTCTTGATGTTACCATTATTAACATCTCCACTGCATCTGAAACGTGGGAGAAAACACAAGCAGCTCAAATTGATGAACCACAGTTCTTAAAGCCTTCACACAGTATCTACATAGACACATAGCACCAACGTGTAGCTACATGTTTTTAGGGGTTGTGAATTTAGAGAGAGATTCTTACCAGACCTCTGTAAGCCGCTCTTCATCTCGGCTTGAGTCTTGTGGCCTGAGGCTTCATTATCTGTTACAACCATTACACAGCCAAATCTTTCTCTGTTAGCGCTCAAGTTGCATTGTGGGTAATGTAAGTGCCAGGTTTTGACAAGGAAAAACAATAATGTGTGGAATAAAAAAAAAAAGACAATGCCTGTGCTTCTGCTGTATCAATTTGAATCCTTTTTAAACTTTTTTGAACTGTACATCGCACATCGGACAATGGTATGGTGGTGCAATGCTAAATGAGTTAAGTACTATTTCAACGCACAAGTAATGAATAAATAAATAATTTTGGGTGTTGGATCTTCCTCTTATTCTTTTGGTCACTATTTGAAACTGATTATTATTGATGAGGGTTGGAATGTAAATCCCCCTTGCTTTACATTGCCAAAGCCTTGGTGGACCTAATTACCAACTGAGACTACACTTGACCTATTGGCAAGAATGCAGACAAATCTCAACCATGATGGCTCAGAGCAATGGAGTGCACGATGTTGTCTTTTAATATCCTGTCATTTCTGTTGTTTTTCTTTTTTCCTGTTGAACATGAAGATTTTTGTTGGTTTGCTTTGTGGATTTTGTCCTGTTATTACTATTGTGATTTTTGAATGCAAGGATTTTGGATTGCTTCACTTTGTGTGGGTGTTTCTTCCACTCTGTCTCTGTGGCAGTGATTTATTCCTGTCTTCCTGCAAACACAGATAGAAATGCCTCCAACTGTAAACTTCAATCTCGGGATGAAATTGTCACCCTGTGTGATTGCATGAGTTTGTCTGCAGCATACACTGTATAACTGACTGGAGACTTTGTCAGTCATGTTTCATGTCCGTCTGTTTGTATCTACTACATCTGTAGTTCATGTTTCTGTTTGCATCTGTGCTTGTGTGTATTCATGTGTTTGTTGATGTGAGTCACACACCCAGTGACCACAGGAAAAGCCATGGTGACATCCAGATATTGAAATCAGAACGCTTTACACTGCCATCCAAACAGCCAGAAAATGAGGCAGGACATTTGGAAACACATTGATTTACTGAACATACACCCACCCACACACTCACCCACACACCCACACACACAGACAGACACACACACCCGCAACCTAATGCTTACGGTAAGACAGGAATCCATTATCAGTATGGAGTAGCCCAGAGAGAGTGTGAGTTATGTGGTATGAGTGGATGGGGTGCTAATGTGAATGGATGCCTCTCATATACTGCATGCAGCTACCAGCCAACTGAAGTGATGACTTTGTGCATTCACGCTGAGCGGAGGACTTCCTGTGAACAACTTGGTTACGGTGTGATGAATGCGAGTCACTATGACTTCGTTTTGACTTATTTTTGGTTGAGGTGAGGTGCTGGAAATCTTTGTTGCAAGACATGATGACTCTGTTTTTGAATTTAGCTAAGAATAACTTCGATGGATTTATGGTGGCTTGCTCATACATATTATTACAGGCTTGGAATATTAAATTACACTTTATCTAATGGTATCTTTGAGTAGTGTAATGGTTCACGTTTGCAGGTCAAAGTTTTTAGCCTGATATAGTAGGTGCTACAAACAGGAATTTTTGTCAAGTGTTTGAAGAAAAAAATTGCAATAAAATAGCAGTGAATATTGGTCTTAGATTTTCCAGGTAACCAGAAAAGAAACTCCATGAAAAAGTTAATGTAGCGCATGTCTCCTGGATTTGTTAAGTAAATATTTTGTTGCCAATATTACAGCCAGAAGCAAATGGTAAATATTTTTGGGACATTTTAATCAAAAAATGGAAAGTCCACATGTAATAGGTAATGAGGAGAGGGAGGGGTTATGAAATGCGGCAAAGATCCATTACCAAAACCAAACTGTCTGGGCTACCCCTAAGCTAACAGTACACCAAGATTCTGTTTTGGTTTATTGTTGGTTTGCAGTCATTTTCCCTATGGGTAAAAAAATAAATTCTTATTTATCCTTAAGTTTTTATATTGCTACAAAGCCAGCATCAGCTTTAACAGCTGTTTAATTAGCAGAATTGTGCTTGGGCTTCAGCTGTCATTGCGTTTACATTACAAGAGGTTATAATATACCCTCTGAGCACTGCTACGTCTTCAGGGTAGACTGGACGCTACAGTGACTCATTATCGGAAAGTGTTGCGATGGTCAGGCTGGGCTGGGGCAAGCTTGTTAGTGTGCTAACTTCGGTAGATAAGTAGAAGAAAAAGAAGCAAAACAAGAGTTATCACTGGCATTGCTTTCCAATGCTGGAAACGGCTCTTGGCGAGTAAAGGAATGAAGTTCGATGCTAGATTTGCAATGTTTCTTCTAGACTTGTAAGATGCTTAGCTGTCAATGCTAATGTTGGCTATATGGCAATAGCAAAAATTACAAATAGCTCCTTTAAATGATCAAGTAAGTATTTGGTTGACAGAATTTGCCTTTGGATTCCCAAAATGGATATATTTCATGTTTTTGAAATTATTTATGTGCTTAGCTGTGTTGTTCGTTTTGTCAGCCTCTTGTCCATTAAGTTTTTAGCATTCTGTCACCTAGCAGCGTTGATCAAAATGGATGATGGGATGTTGATGTTTCGCTGGAGGTGAATTTCTGAATACTGCCATGAAAGAAAGATGTGCGCAGTTTGAACTTAATATTTAACACAAAATGAGCAAAATGATTAAGTCTTGAGAAGATGAGCGATTCATTTCAACAAAAACATGTTGTGTTGTTTTTAGCGCACTTAACAAAAGAAAATATTCTAGTCTTTATTCACCAAGAAAATAACTTTCTCAGGACTGCAGTCAACACTCTTCAGCCATTTGCATCTAAGGCACTCCTGTAGGGCAGTCATAAGTTACAAGCATTTCTCAAAGGCACCTCAACAGTGGGGTAGAGAATTACTCATTCACTTCCACCCCTTAGTTTTTTTTCCCCAGCTGACACAAACATCAGTTTAAGCCTATATAATCTCTTTCTCACCTGGAAATTTCCCCCATGCATCCCCAGCATTATATGCACCATAAATTGCAAGGTCATGTATTATGAAAGAGGGGGTCTGATCTGGTATCATCAAGTGATATTTCCACTACATGGGCTGGCTTTCACTGCTGCTTCGTGTGCTCATGGATCATCAGATAAGGCAGCACTCTGACAGGGAAGCTATTGGCTGGCAGTGCCTCTGGAGACTCCGCCACTCCACAGCTCACACTGGCAACAGAAATGTCACACATGTTGTATGCACGCATGCACACACAAGCACGCAGAGATAGAGATGCAGAGATACAGACACAGACATGTAATGATGTTATTGTGTGTAATAATCATACATTTTTAAATTGTCTATAGTTCATAATGAACATATCAGTGGGGAAACTCTGGGGAGGAGGAGCAGGTCATACATTAATCACAGGGTTTGTGGATCGATCCCCAGCTCCGACACACATTGAAATGTCCTTGAGCAAGACACTGAACCCAAATTGCTTGTCGTTTTTAAATTGAAAAAGCCAAACATTTGCTGTTTCTAGCTTTTATAATAACTTTTTCTTTGTCATATGTGATAATATCCTGAATATCTTTGGACTGACAAAAAAATACATTTTTGCCATCTTGGTCTGTGGGAAGTCATTTTTCAATCATTTCAATCATATAGACAAAAAACGAATCCGCAGATTAATCATCGATGAAAATGATTGTTAGTTGCAAACCTAGTATATGACCCAGATAATTTTTGGCAAATGGCATCGTAACAGTTCATCTGAAACTCAGAGATTTACAGAGGAGAGATTTACCAAGTTTGAAAAACTACACCTTCACCTGTGCACTGCCTCCAAAAGCTGCTTCGAGATTTAAAATGTTCCTCTCTGTCTTATTGTCAGTGGGCACACGACATGATCAGGGATCCAGTGGGACATTGTGAAAAGGGATGAAAAGAGAAATGATGAGCTGTTTTCACCAGTGTTCATTTTAAGGCAGTCTAAACGCATCCAAAAGAAACTATTCGGTATAGAACCTTTCAGGAAGATGTGACCTTGAGGTTCGCCTGAAAATTATTTTTCACAGTCGCTGTAAGGGTGGAGGCCTTTGAAGTCGCGATTGTTCTGGCTGAAACATACTGGGTGTCTTTTGTACATTATGATACCAGTGCTGATGGCTCGAGGAAATGTCTGGTCACAAATGGAATTCTCTATGGAATTCAATTTATGTGTGTCTCAGCGCGCTCTGGGGACCTCTTGCTTCATAGCATACAGTGAAAGAGATATATAGTATGGATGTTTCATCCTGATTTTGCAGCTCCAAGCTTGGGGCCCAGGATAGAAATGAACAGAAAGGAGATTGTCTGGTGCATAAGTAAGCACACTGTTGGAATTTCAGTTTTTTCTTATTTTTAATATTGTTAATCCCCTGAATGTTAATTATAACGATTTCTACATGAATGCTCCATGATTAAAGATATCTTTCTATCAACTTCTGCTCATTCAGTCATTACACAGCTACGGCTTAAAATTGCTCCCTTCTATCATACTAGCAATGCCTCCTAATATTAGATAGAGTACATTAAAAACTAAATAAAAATAGAACACATCAGATAATGTCACAAATGCACTAAAAAACAAAGGGTGCAGGAAATGAGCTCCAGTCATGCATGCACATGTGATCCTTTCAAAGGTTCTGGGCCCAATGTGAACATCTGCTGCAGGAGGGTTAACAGCAGTCAAGTGTCAGGAAACATTCTGAAACACCAGTAAAGTACATGGATACTTCAACTCTCCACCTGTCTGACATATATATGTATGATATATACAGTATCTTTGGCAATAAAAACATATAAGAATCAGTAAACATCCTGATGGTGCAGGGTCCTCCATAATTTATTTGAAAAGGGAAGCCATGCCCTCATTAATTCAGTGAACCATTTCGACCTGAGGTTTTGTATAATCGATCGCAAGGTGCTCTGTAAGGAAACTGAAAGATTCAGGGACGGAGACAGATATTGGACTGAGAATGGTATTGGATTGGATGGACCTGTAGGAACAGTGCCATACTTCATCCTAAAACATACAGCTGTAATCAGTAAACTGTTAAGGTAAAATGAAAAGCCATTACGCACCGAGACTGCTCTCATTTATTTCCATTTTCTTAACGTATTTCTTCACACAGAATTTGCAACTGTTTAAGTGGGTTATTAAATTCATTGCTTGTCTTGTGAATTAAAGAGGTTTTTTTTTTTTCTTTTTTTTTTTGAAGTCCCACAGTGCGTCTAACATACTGTCTGCTGTTGCCTCAGTCACTCTATGTCATCAGGACAAATGTAAGCTGTAATTACTGTATGTGTCCTCACCTCTGTATTTGGTGATTGTATAATGTCTGTTGAACTAAGAGGTTGATTCAACTCATGAATTTCATGTGAACTTGATTTGCATAAAAGCACAAAATTACACAAGCCGCTGCCACCAATGGACAAACTAATTTGCATGTAAATACATGATTGGAAAAGCGCTGACCGTCTGCCTGACATCAATGAGAGACTGGATGATCACATTTGATGAATGTTAGCCCACAGTGCAAGTCTATAAAGCTAAGAAAATGCATGATTGGGACATATTCTGCAATTACCTGACCCTCTTGTCCAGAGTGCTCTCTTAGGAGAGAAAGTCTACCTTTTAGCAACACTTGGTCGAGAGTGGTTAGATGTGGCTTTCTCTTAAAGGGACGTCTCACCATCATCCTGACAGTGTGATTTAACAGAAATAAGTGACAACAACTCAAGCTCTGTCAAAGGCACATTCTGTCTGACTTTGCATGGTATTTTCAGGGGTTTAATATATTCTTCATTTTCATCTTTCTTCTTATTTCTTTCCTTTCCTTTCCTTTGTCATGCATTGACAAACTGATAAACATCACAAGCAGTGGCTGTTACATAAATCAGTTATCATATATAAATATTGATCTTGCTTTATTCAATACTGAGCACCAGAGAGGAATATGACACCTTGCCACAGAACTTGTCATAGGTATTCATTGGAAAATTATTCCTAGGTAATGGCCAATATAGATTTCCAAAAAAAAAAATAAAAAATTGAAGAGCACCATTAATGAACACTCCACTAACTCGGAGCTATTGCAATTGCGGTGCACTTCCTACAGATGACTCACAATAAAATCTTCCGGCGCGTTGGTCGGCAGACAGCTTTTAATGTGAAGCAGGAAATGTTTGGTTTGCATGAACAGTGACTCAACACACCTCTGATGCAGCTGAGAGTGTATTTTTGTTGCATTTGCAGTGGCAAGCTCATAAAAGACAACAACTAACAATACACAAAAGACAATCGATGCCTAAATTGATCAGCGCTAATTAGGAAACACCAGAACTAGATTTGGCTGTAACTGAGTTTGTCGACATTACACAGCATATGATATTACAGTTACGACAATTAGAAAATGCAGTCTGGTGCGCTTATTTCCATGCATCACCTTAGAAACATCACAAAGGAAATGAGAAATACCTATGTCACAGAACTCAGTCGGTAGTGATGGATGTGTGAAGGAAGAGCAGATTTAGTGAAGATGTGATTGTATGGTGATTTTGTATCAGAGACATTTCAAAGTGAAGCCTCAGCTTTTTTTATTGAATGTTTTATTCTGTGTTTAGTAGTTTTTAGTTTTGGTTTTTATATTAGCTATGGGTCAAATGGCTACTTGTAATAGAAAGGTGTAAAGAACACTCAAAGAATAATTACCCGACTCTGCAGTTCCCCTCGTCTATACAGAGCTCAAGTTTCTTGCAGCTCATTGTTTTTGTTGTACAGCCTGAGACTTTACCACTTTGATTCAGTCTCACAGCTTCCATCACGGCTGTCCATCAGCAGAAGGCAGCTGTTTCCACAAAAGACGCTCTGATGGACTGACTGTATGCTACCTTCAGAGCTCCTACAGAGCTCCATGATTGCTAGAGTTATAAATTCTGCGGGCAACAGGTTGCCAGCTCATTGTGCTCAAGTGCCAATCACATATCACATGTTGTTTCTTGCATACAAGTGTGCACAAACACACACACACACACACAAGAATAATACACAGTCAAAAAAAAGGTCTAAAGATCAATTTTAGCATGTATTAAAACACATACAAGACAGGAGTTAATATAATAACTATGGAGCCAATGCTAAATAATTTCTCGGACAATACCACAGAAAAAACAATTGCTACAGAGACTTGGCACTGCACACAGTAGAGAACTCTGGGTGGAAGCAATTTTACAATCGCATGCTATTAATTAATTAGAGACTGTTCTCAACGAGTAGGTGAGAGAGACACAGACGCACACGAAGAGAGAGAGTTTAAATTTCTTTTATGCAAAATGTCACTGATAGCCTTTTGTGACTGGAGGGTGAATCCTCTCTCTCGAATAGCGAAGAGTGAGCAAAGCTGTTGTCCCTTTAAAACCAGCAACCTTCATTTATCCAGGAAATTAATCTTAATTTTCCTCCTCAAGCGTGCTCTTCACAGCAACACGCTTTATATCATCACCTCGGGGAGCTTTCCAGAACAACAACTCACTACTGAGCAGCTTCAGTGGAGCAGCTGGAGGCTATGTGCCCTCTGAGGGCACCCTGAGTGTGACCACCCATCTAACCTTTGGGCTACTTCTCCCGGTAAAACAAATAATACATGGAAACTGGGTGGGTGTTGATTAAGGAAAAGGTTAAACTGAATAATGTCCTCTAGAAAAAAAAAAAGCGGGAGTCACTGTTCTGAACATTGATACGTTACCACCATCACGTGACTGTTCTAAAAGTGTTTCCCTTCAGAAGCACAAAAAAGTTTGTCAATGAATTATGTCCTAGGACACTGTATCTGTAAAACAATCAGACAGTGGAACAGATATCTCTCCTATTTTCCTGTATAAACCAACAGTTCAGTGGTTGAAGAAGCACAGGAAAATCTACGAACACCATTAGCATAGTGGAAGGACAGATCATTTGAAGTGCTAATGACACCAAGCCAAAAAAAAGAAAAAAGAAAAGTAAATGGATTCAAGTACTCCTTGTAAAGAAGAGTTGAGATGGTTATAGCTCCAGGTGGAAACAAGCATTTTTCATACTCTCAGATCAGTTGATGAAGGATGGAAATAGATGAAGGAAGGAAGGAAGGAAGGAAGGACACACACAAAAAGCTGTTAGCGATAATGTATATGGCTTTTATCTCAAGTAATATCTGACCCTGCCAAAACCAAGTAACTATTACCTCTTGCTCTCTACGATCAGTGGCAAAGTGCCACTGATCATAGAGAGCACCAGATACAGTACACATGGTACAATAAAAAGCTCATTTTTAGCCTATTCAAGTGTCACAAAATATAAGCATTTAATTAAAATACCAGGAGCTGGTTGCACCAGCTCTTATTAAGTTCAACTAGTTCTAACATAAGTGTTAAAATCAAAATAGGTTGCACCACACAAACTAGTTCTTACTCAGAGATTAGTTATTATGAAATATCTATACCCACTAAATGCAGGTGTAACTGCTGTGTATCTTACTACACCAACTGAAAAAGCTAACATTAGTTTAATAAAATCTGAACCATTTAAAGTAAAGGAGCTAAAATGGAGCATGGTTGACCAGAAACTTGGTGAATGTTGCTGAATAATGATGTCGGTCTTAAGATTTTAAATCACATTTCACAAAAAACAACATAAGATACCTTAATAACATCAGATTAGGTTAGCATAATCGCATATTTCCCACTCATTCTAAACTGTATGAAAGCTAATTAAATATCTAAATTTATAAAATATTTTTTCTGATATTGTAATTTAATTTCTGTAAATTATGTATCTAATGATGCTACAGTGACTTGAGCACTCTTGAATAGAGAGCACACCACACACCACTAAAGTCTTGTTAAGACAATTCTTAATGTTGCAACCAGATTCAGTAAATCACTAGCGGGTAGTTACTAAGAACTTTACCTCCAGACTTATTGATGGATTTATAAAGAGCTGGTGCAACCCAGTTAGGGCTTGTGCTCAGTCAGGCTCCTAGATTTCTTCTGCTGCTGTCAAAATGTAAAATGCTGGAGACTATTTATGTACCATAGGTTTTTAATGCACTTTTTTGAGCTTTATTTTTCTTTCTTTTTATTGAAACACATAGTGCAAGCCCCTTTAAGATTTTCTGTTATGATCTGTATATAATGTTGATGGATCTCAGGGTCAGTGTGAATTTGATCTCTTTTAGGACAGTTAGTTTCCACGGTAAGTTACCGTGGTGAGTTGTCAAGGTGAGTTACTACGGTGGGTTGCAAGGTCCCACAGTCCCATGCTGATGGACAGGGATGCAAATTATGCAGAGCGTTCTTCAGTGACAGTTCAGTGCTCTCTCGGATGTTGCCTCCGAGCAAATGTCCAGTAAGGCAAAGGGGCCAGTATGATGACATAGAATGTACTAAGCTTAGAGTGCACTCACTCCTCAGAGGGACAAGCACTTTAACTTGTTCCCTGCACAGGATGAAAGTGTAATGAACTTAGACATATGCATCTTGGCAAAACATTAAACTTAAAGCTATCACTGGCTCTTGTGTAGTTCGAGGGATAGATCTGAAGACTGCACTAATTCAGTGGAAAGAAAAGATTTCGCAACCAGCCAACTGGAGAGGATGCGTCCAGAGAATGTTCCTTTCTATCTTCTTTGTTTACTTATTTCTGAGTCATAGCAGAGACAGAAGTTCCTATAAAGACTACAATGCTCTTTTGCTTCATTAGATGAATGAATAACATCTATCATTTTGCTAGACTACAGATACAGATATGGTCATTGTTAACAATAAGAACACACTTCTGGGAGGACAGATGTCTCTACGTCTGTTTTTTTGGTTGATAACATTTCCTGAAAAATTATGCTGTTGTTTTTTTGGATAGTGGCACATTTTCTGTTGTTGTGTTGCATTTTTACAGACTGAAATGAACAATGACAATAAATTTAAGTGCTGTCAGTGCATCATAATAACTGACATTAGCGTTTTTCTATGCGTGTCACAGTCCAAATAAAAAGTTACTACTAAGTAAAGTTAATACTAAATTATGGAGGTTCTGATGCTGATAGACTATTAACTAGTGCTGTAGGGTTAGGTAGTTAGGTAAAGCCACACATACAGACAATGACAACAATGTGATACGTCTTTTGTAGCTTCTGTTTGTACATTCAGTTTTTGCAAAATTTGGGAATGATTATCAAAACAGAAAATGATGGGTATGAAGGGTTTAAAGTAGTCCTCAATGCTTTTTGAAATTCTACAATCTTGTTACACTATAAGCTAGAAACATAATTCAAACTTTAAAAGTTACTTCCTTTTGTGAAATCAGTTCAGATTTTATGCTACTTTCCCACTTTTTCAGATCTTATTATGGGACTCATTGAACACTGCTGGGAAGTAGGATATGTCATTGATGACATCACTGATGTCATGTCATCATTGTTTACCACTGTGAATGCATTACATACTCTAAAGCCCCATTTGAAATCACTCTGTAGTTTGGAATTGGGGCACAGCTACTTTCTCTCTGTCTCTCTCCATGGTGCTGAAATATTCAAACAGCCTCTATCTGTGGGCTGAAACATTCAAACTCTCGAAGTCTTTCTTTATAGCATCGAAACATTCAAACCTTGACTTTCTGTGCCTTAGTGTGTCAGAATGTGTGTGTGTGTGTGTGTGTGCGTGTTTGTGGAGATATGAGCAACACAAACACACACAAGTATTATGAACCTCATTCATAATGTCAACTAAAAATATGTTTCAGATGAGCAACACAATCATATCATGGATTTCACAGCGTTGACATATTAGAATAAAAATCATTTCACTTTCATAGCCAGGATCTGTGCTTTCCAGCCACCCACACACCATTAGGCGAGTTTGCCTTCTCTCTTCAAACGTTTCTTCCACTGTTTGGGGCCTTTGGAAGAAACC
The DNA here is from genome assembly GCF_002814215.2 of Seriola lalandi dorsalis. Lineage (NCBI taxonomy): Eukaryota > Metazoa > Chordata > Actinopteri > Carangiformes > Carangidae > Seriola > Seriola lalandi. The sequence goes on along the minus strand of NW_019525445.1, from coordinate 1,098,420 downwards.
AAAGTTTTTTCCTCGGAGTCTCACGCACATCAAAGTAGTCAGGTTACACACGGATAGGAGAAGAAAGAGAAAGAGAGAGCACAGAGAAAGAGATGAAGAGGAAGAAACAGAGAGAGTATACTGTAAATCTCATCAGTTGCATGTATTTCTGTTTCCACATTCCCTCACATGCTGAGGAACAGCACACCGCCTCTTCATTCCACACCATCAACTCCTCCACACACACACACACACACACACACACACACACACACACACGCACACACACACTCACTCACACACACGCACCTATTCACGCTGCATAGTAGGATAAAATAATGAACATGATGTCACTTCATCAGTAGTAGTGGAAAGAAAAGTACAGTACAGCTGAGAGGCAACATCTCCAACTGTCGTCAGCGATTTAGGACTAACAAGTTTATCCTGCTAACAAGAACCAACAAAGCTGCAAAGTCACTTGACTATTTGTCATTTGTCTTCCATCTTCTGCTGTAAACCTCATTTTTTCTATTCCCATTTCTCCATTTCCCTATCCTCTCCTCCATTGTCAGGCCTATCTATCTTTTTTCCATTTTTCTCCTCAAGTTTTCAGTCCTTATCTACCCCCAGTAGCACCTTCCTTCTCTCTATTACCCCATCATCCTTTCTATCCATCTTTCTTTGCCCATCTTTCCCACTGGGTCTGTCTCCTCATTATCCTTTCTCCTTCTCCATCACCCATGATGCTCAAGTTCAGCCCACTGCACCAATTTGCCCTGACAGTGAATTGTGTCGAAAATAATTCCCATTGCTGAGCGGCCCGTCCTGGGCTGAGGTTCAGACAGACAGGACATGATGGGAAGGGCCGTCAGCCTAGAAATCGTGCGGCCAGGGAAAACACAGAGCCAGTACAGTACACAGCAATTACATTACACTGCTAGCTATTGGTACAGCATATACAAAAGTATGTTGTGTACAGAAACAAATTTCAGCTTACTTTATCCAAACTTTTTACTATTTCCTCATCAAACTAGTCAAATTAGCTTTAAAGCAGTATATTTGTTTATTAAAAGTAGCCACAAAATGCATAATATATTGATGCCTGCTTTTCATTCATGGCTATTGCTTTTGTTGAGCCTTTTACAAAAATAAATACTGTACAGGGCTCCTCTTTTGTAATATTAATAACACTGAGTGATGAATAAATTGAATTCCTTGTTACTGTAGCTATTTTTCCTGCACATTTGAAAAACAATGTTCTCCACAACTAGCATCTTATCTCTTTTTCTGCACAAGCATTACAAATACGCTAAACTCATTTATATAATCCGCTAATCTTCCCAGCAGCGTTCTCATCTCACAACACATATACACACACACACACACACACACACACAAATGCAAAAGAACACAGAGGCTCACAGGCGTGCACTCACAGAAACACGGATAGATTCACCTGACAATCCTGCACATGTTCCCCCAAATTCACGTACTTGCGCACACACGCACGCACACACACGCACACACACACGCAACACACGCAACACACACACACACACACACACACACACACACACACACACACACACGACTGGTTTCTGGGGTGTTCTTATCCACCGCGTTGTCTGGCTGACACAGATCCAACTGTACTCGGGTGTTGGATGCTGCGTGTGACTGGTCGGAGCCAAGAATGCTTCGGGGGCCAAAGTCTAATTCCTGCACATTCAATAGCAATCTGATTAGAGCTCTAAATTGCTTTTCCGCTCAACCTTTTAGCGCTTTAACAGTTTCTCTCTTGCTTAAGACCCTATCTCAGTTCCTTTCCCCGTCTCTCTCTTTCTCTGTATCTGACTTACCCGTTCTCTATCTGTATAATTACCGTTTGCCTTTCTCTCGCTCTCCCTTTCTTTCCTTATCCCTCTCACTCTGTTACTACGACTATACTGTCTGCAACACTGCTGCACATCTCACATCATTTTTTTCCTTCTAAGTCTTTCAATTTCGTGCCCTTGTCACTTCATCTGGCTCACATTGTCTTTCTCTCTCACTCAATTTCTCTCTTTCTCCAACTTTATCACCAGCACTTTCATCTTTTTTTTTTTCTCTCACCACCTCCGTTTCTCTGGATTTGTCTTCCTCGGCCAGTCAGACTGGAGGATGTTCTCCATTCTTTTCCACACTCATCCCATTAGCCCATTAGAAGCTGCTGTAAGATGTACATTATTCTGGTCTCAGGGGCCAGCCTATCACTTTCACTGTAGCCAAAGAGCCATAGAGAATGGCGTGCACTCAAGGCGAGGGGCCTGGCACGCCTTGTTAGGTGTGTCTCAAGCTTGAACGATTAGCAATTACACTGTCTGGCTAAACTTCTCGGGACTTGATGGAGTCAGCACTCTTGTCCAATCAGATAACAGAATGAAGCTGTTTTGTCCCTCAGAGTGACTAAGCATTTGATGCTGGATGTTACTGTGTGTGAAAGTGGAAGTGCACAGGCCTTCATCCACAATTGGACTACGCAGGTTGTTTTCTGTTTTTAACAGGATAAAATGCATCATCTTTTGAATACAGAAATGTAAAACTTGGCCTTGCCACCCTTAGGCTAAATGTCCAGATGTAAAATTATAGTAAACGCTCCTATCCTTCATCTGTTGCTAACACATATTTCAAATTTTGACATGTAAAGCATTTCTATGCAGAGAGTAACAAGACAGGAGGTAGACTGGTCAAACAGATGTAAATTGAATGAGTCATATTCTTTTAATAATGATAATGTGATACCTTGATTATCACTATAGGGATGTTTTCTTTTCGCAAGGTGCCCTCCAGCAAGGTCAGAGCTCGAGGTAGTCTAAACAAGCTGTAGATGTGCAGTTTGTAGCGTGTTGTTGAGCCGCATGTGCTGTACATATTCCCAGTGGTTACAAATCACAACCATGGGAATTTAGAGTAGAGCTTTGTGTCACGCTCAAGAATAACTGGAACCCTCTGCACCGGCTCGAGCCATAGTTTTGGCATGGCAAGAGCCATAGCTTTAAACTGTGTGTTGTAAACCACTAAGATTTTGGTTCATAAGACGGATTCAAGCTGTATAATGCTTCTTAAAAAAGACCAAGGGCTGAGACATTGTGCATTCATTTATAAAAGCAATTTCTGTGTGAATGTGCCATCCTCTTTGATCTCTGACAGACACAAATGTATTTTTCTGCACAACTATGTAAATGTGCAATGTGTGTTTGAATAGTGTTACTGTGGGGTTTGTTAAAGTTTTTTTTTTTTTTTTTATCCCATATTGTGACTCATAGAGAACTCTGATCACAGACAGAAAAGGTTGGCCTGGCTGTGATAATCTCTATCCCTCTTCATCCCCGACTTTAAACATCCACAGTCTGCTGCCTTCTCTGGCCAGCTCAGCCTTGTTTAGCATCATCCCTCCGCCATCGATAGCACACACATACACAAACACAAACACAAACACAAAACACACAACCTCCTTTCATTCCCGTCCATCCATGCCTCTGCCTTTGTAACCTAAAGCTCTGCTGCACCCCTGTAGCCCTTCAGCTCTCTGGCCTGTTACCCGGGCAGCAAAGTGATGGATTTGTTTTCATCAGACCTTGTGACCTCCCCTCCGGCTAAGCACTGGCTACACTGCCCAGACTGTGAATGACATTTAGCCCGCAGTGCCCCCCACCCCCATCCCGTCTCTGCAAGGACTGAAGATGACCTTTAAACTCTCAATCAATGCTGGAATATTTACTCTGCTGATACAACACATATATGGGTGGAGACGGAAGGAGGGTGGAAATTAAGAAATGAGAGGGTGGTAACTTTAGAGGCAAAGGTTTATAAGATAGGAAAGTTCATGCTTTAGCCACTGATCACTGCCAGCAGTTTGCTGATGACAGAATCAGACAGCTAAGCATCAACGGAAATAAGGGGTAGTAAGGATACATTTTGTTGTCATACGATCTTTATTATTGGCTTTATTATTGGCTTTATTTAACTTAATGTTGTCAGTTGATGCATTTTTAGAGCCTGATTGTGTTTTCGTGAGTCTGGCGTCCACGGAAATTATTCATTTATTGAATTTGGATTGTAAGGTGAAACCTTTGACGACTGCCGTCATTACACACGAGTTTCCCAGTCTTGGTGTTCAGCCATTGTTTGTTGTCCAGCCTCGATGAAAGGTCTCGAGATGGTACAGAAGTGTTGTTGTACACGTCCTCTATAACCAGTTTATATTTTAGATGCAGATAAAGTAGTATATAGTAAAAAGATTCTGGAGAAATGAAACCAGGCGGGGCACGACAGGTTTCTGAGGGGAGAACTTGACTGATTTTACACATCCAAATGAATTTACTCATTACGGTTATCACTACTCAGCCTGTGAAAACAGCTGTGTAGTGTTTTGTTTGTGGCTCTGGAGGGAGATTTATCAAATCTGATATGTGTCACTAGTTTTGTGTCGGCTTGGGCCTGGAGCCTACGAATGATTAAACTCTCTGTTACAAACTAGGGATGTGAAGTTTGAAAGTTGTGGCCTTTAATGGTCTTTAACAAAAAGATGCTTTTGAGTTGCATTATTGAACATGTAGGTTTTTGAAGCTTGACCCACACTAGGTGTTTTGAATAACCCCTCTATAAATTTGTAGATTAATGTCAGCATGTTACTAACTCAGGACATCTCAATTGAAATTAGTGCACATTTTCACTGTATGTAGCTATTTTTTTTTCTTAGTGCAACATTTAAGCAGGATTTTAAAATTGTAGGAATCATAGAAGAGCGTAGAGGAACAACACTGGGAAACTGCAGTGGTTGCACAGCAGCAATCGAAAGACAGGACCACTTACTCTTTAAAAAAAAAAAAAAAGCACTGTGTTCCACTGTGAGGCATGTTGTAGTAACACCAAGTCCAAAGTAATTCTCAGGATTTTCCCATGTATTCCATGTAGTGTCTACCAATGGCAAACATGTAATTTTTTACAGCCGTGGCACTGCCCCCTGCAGCGGCACAAGATGTATGCTTCATCATGACAAGCCCTTGGACCCTTGCAATTATTCTGCCATCACATGAGCTGTCTCTTTGTCTTATCCTGTCACTCTCTCCTCCCTGTCTCGCACTGCTTCTCTGTTTTGCTTGCTCGCTCTGTGTCTCTGAGACACTGTATGACAAGTCGTCGTCCCCCCCCGCGTGCTTTATTGGTCCAGGCAAGTCATTCCAAAGATGCCCAAAACAAATGTTAGAGAGGGATGTGTGGGTGCACGGCGGAGGAGAGGAGGGGAAGCTCGTTCAATTCCACTCCCTCTAGGTCTCCTCACACAGCAAAATACCAGCGCTAGAAATGTCAGACACACTCTCTGCTCTCTCTCTCTTTCTCGCTCTGTATGTTTCTCTGGCTCTCTCTGCCCAGGCACATTCCCCACTTCCTTTTTTTCCAGCTCCCCGTCTCCCGCTGTCCGTAGTTTTGACGTGCACCAAGCTTGTTTAGGCCATTGATAAGGAGGCTTGTCATTGATGTGTAGTCAAAGTGTTTCTCTGTGGAAGTTAGAGGTGGCTGTTTTGACAGCAGATAAGGTGGAAGGTGGGTGTCTGAATGCTAATGCATGCCAACAGAGTCAGCATCTCCTTTCATCTATGGAGAGCAGGGATGAAGCACAGGAGGTGAGCTGGGGCGTCTGGTACAACACAGGGCAAGAACTTCAGGTGGTGTTGTTTATTTCTACATATCTTGCAACTGCTCTTTGACCCATTTATGTCTGCTTGTATACTGTAAGTAATATCTAAGCTTCTCAAGCCTTTGTTATTTTAGGCTTGGAATCAATGCGCAACCCAAATATGGGAGTGCTGTGTTTGTTTTTGTGTGCACGTAAACATACATTGCAGAGGCATTTGAAAGCAAAGCGCCACCGATAATTACTATGAACAGTCCTATTACTTTCTCTTTGTATTTCAGTCAGTTTTCCCATTCTCCTGTAATATTCTGAGAAAAGCAAGCCAATTACAAAAGAGCACTGTTCCAATTACATAAACACTGATATCTAGCTTTGCAGTGGCAGCTGGTTGACTGGTGTTCTTGTTATGTGTTGCTGTTTTTTCATTCCTCTCCTCACTAATTGCAGCCCCAGAAAATAGGAAATTAAGAAGGTCAAGTGGCTCCTAAAATAACCCCTATAAGATTCTCTCTCTCTCTCAATGGTTAAGTCACTCGCAAGGAATCAAGGCAAGGAGAAAAGGAAGTGATGAAGGTATGGCAAAAGCAACAAATTAAGCAAGGGAGCTGGGAAAGAAAAAAAAAAGACAGTGAGCTAAAACTGGGCGAAAAGTGAAAAAGATAGAAAAACAGAGGGAGACACAAATGGACTAAAAGAGCTACATGGCTCATTGACTTGCCCCCAGCAAACCTGCAGGTGTCACATCTGAACACATACCATTATCAATGTAACCTAGATTCCCCGGGTTCAGTGATCGCTTCCCGAGGGCAGCGTACTGGGGTCAAGGAGGATGTTGTAGCGGCAGTGGAGGCTGCATCTGTGGCTGTACCCCAGGTGTGCTGGGCCAGACACAAACTCAGGGCCAGGCTCTCGGCAGGGCTGTGGAGAGGTAAGCACGAGGATGAGTCAGGAGAGACAGAATCACAGTGGCAGGTTTACTCAGTCTTACGCAGCCAGTCGATGGCCTTGCTCACACTGATCTGTCCGGACACGCACCCATACACACACTCCCTGTACTTCCTCACCGCAGTGAAAACATCATTATAACCAGCAGTAGCTGCCTCACAAGAATCAATTTTCACGCTCAAGCCTGGTGAAGGAATAGCTCATTCCATTTCCTAAATGTTCTCATCATTGATCTAGGTCTTGAGTACTTTCTGATAAATGGCCTAGGCCTGTAAGTTCCACATAAACACACACACACGCACACACTGATGGGGGTCCAATTTGCCATGTGTTTGAGTACTTGAAGCATAGTTCGCATGAGAAGGCTGTGGAAGTAAATCAATGAAGAAAAAAACATTTTTTTCTCAATTCTCAAATTTTATAGTTAAAATCACATTTATTAGAAGTATCACACCTGGTTTTGTTTCAATGTCAACAAAACTGATGAAAATGTACAATTTAATAATGGTCTCTCCTTATATAATTATAATCTTATTTGATCCGGAGCTTTTCTGTTTCCCTTAACCAAGCCAAACATGCTGCAATGTGTACTTACAGGTGCCTTTCACACCTGACATTTGTCTTGTGCTGTAAAGAGCCACGCTGTAAGAATGCAGTGAGAAGCTGATAAAGACTGGCAATCCTTTTATAATTAGTCAAAATCAGTCAAAGTATCAAAATGATTGATGATGCGATGCAACTGCAGTTCAGTCAGAAAACACTGTGCTGCAATGTTATTCTTTGCTGCAATTACAGCAAAACAGACGTAAGGTGTAAGATAGTTTAAATTCTATTTAACTAGTTTGGTGTGTGCACATTACCCGGTGTGTTAACTGCATAGTAATTGAGAGGTACGGAACGGTGTGATGAGAAAATTAGAACGGTAATTCCCTTGCTGCTTGAACCTGCGTTAAAAGCTTCATTTTCACAATTAGCACTGGCAAGTTCAATTTCCAGAATTAAGGACCCACCATTCCCTCACCTGTGGCGAAAAATCTGATGAAAAGCTCAAAATTGCAAATGCTTTACAAAGCAGATGATGAACAGCAGTTGTGGTGAAAACGTCATATGTACTTAACCGAGCATCTGTTTGAGGAATAGCTTTGGTCTTTTCACTGTGCTTTCTAATTAGAAGTTGAAACGTATCTACATGCAGATCCGTCAAATGCAGGTGTGTGACTGATTGAACTTGTTTATCACAACGAAAACAATAATGTTCTAAAGCTGAGAACAGCATTCATTTAGCAGTTCAGACAAGTCTGAAAAAGCATAGATGCTAATCTTTTTTAATAAACTGACACAAATATTCCCACAGAGAGACCATTCTTGTGGAAATCTGGCAGTTTAAACTCTGGTGGATATACACAGCTGTAGTTTTTCAACGAACAAATTAAGTTCCATGCATGAACATTCATTCCTGACCTTGGAAACAGTAGGTGGGCTAAAGACAAATCCTAATATATGATCCTCCCACTAGCTTTTATCCTAAGCCTTAAACCACATCTCACGAACAAACCGAGCACCCTCCATCTGTTGATTAGGATCATGACTGTTCTTGTGGAAACACAAGTTGGAGCCACTTTGCTCAAACTTACTCCCACACATGTTGATGCAATGGTCTGCCAACATTTCTGTTGGTCAGTTTGTTGAAGACCACCTGCAGTTCGAATCTTGATTCCCACATTAAGTTTTTTGCATTCTCCAACTGGAGTTTTGCATGTTCACTCCTGTTTTGCAGTCAGGGCTTTTCGGTCACTCATATCAATATCATAAACTGGTGACCTGTTCAGGGTCTAATCACCTGTTTGTCCTACACCCTGAACTGAATAAGGGGTTTTAGAAAATTGATGGATGAATGTTAATCAATCAACACATGTAAAGTGACAGAAGTTATCTGAATCCTTCATAGAAATCACAAATACATATGCACTGTACGGTAAGGGTTTACTGGAAATTGGTTTCTGCAGAGGGACTTTAATTATACAGAAATGCAACAGCACAATTATCCACAAAAGAAAAAGTAGATCACTGTAATCATACTGGTGATTGCTGCGCTATTATGCTACAGCCAGTTTGATCTGGTTGAGTGGCCGATGCGGTAAGATGACAAACTGGAACACTGGACAACCACTAACATCATCTAGTGCCTCTGTGGGTGAAGGAAATGTGTGGAAGCCAGCTGCCATTTGCAGCAGCACTAATAACAAAGCTTTAATGGTCATAAAAGAGTGTGTGTGAATGACCACAAGAAGGAGTGCATGCATCCCTGTATTCTTCTGGCTGCTGTCGTAAATATACGTGCACCTCCGATCCATCAAATGCATTGAACACCACAGAGTGGAGTTCACTGTGGCCTGAATCACAGAACCGACAAGTGGGTGAAGCCCATGAATACACAGTACATCTAAATGGAAAATACCTTGAGCAATTTAACAGTGCTACTGTAGCTCCACAAACATAATATCTCTGCTGTGCCTGCAAGCCACTTCCTCTGTAAATGAACAATTTCAATGGTGTGTTAAAGTCTGTGTAGGGAGCACTGCCCCATTCCTTTTTCTTCCCTTTTCCCCATTTCGGTGTCATTTGCTGGATTTCCTTTTCTACCCCTGTTTCTCCATTTTCTCCTGTTCTTTCCCTCTCTCTATATCTCTCTGCCTCACACGTTCTGCTTTGAATGCTCTCAGGCCTCTGTGTAGCTGCTGAAGTGAACCTAACATTATTTGCATTCTTAATGAGTGCTCTTTGAAAGGCACTCTGCTGCAACAGCACAGGCTGGCAATACAACATACAATGTAAACAAACACATTTATAGCCTGTTCTTTTGAGGTAAGACCTCTGTAATGAGTCACAAGGGGAGGGGAAGTGCCAAGATGCTCTTTTCCAATTAATAGTTTCAATCATTTTTTAAAATTAGCACACAATGAATAATCTTGGTCCATCTTTCTGCACAAATTGCCTGAATTACAGCCTCTGAACTGCTCATTTACATCAAAATAGTCCTTAACAAACGGAGCTGCAGAGGCCTGGAGAATGATTCGCAGGGCTTACAAGATGCAAGATGCAAAATGTTCACACGGTCCCAGGGGAAACTCAGTTTTCAAGCCGAGCAAAAAAAAACAAAAAAAAAACAGTGTGAGTCATACGCAACAGTAGACAACATACACCACGCTGAGTGGTAAACAACCTTCTAAGATTTCAGTTTAGTAAAGCCAGCTCCCTACTAAGCTTATTTTACAGGATTATTCCAGACATGGTAAATGTTAAGCCCTGTCTCCTTCAGAAAATTCCTGCAGATTTTGTGGTAAACTCTAGCTAGAAAGATTTTACAAGTGTCCTCCATTTTATTTCTGACTCTCTATACATATCTCTATACCTACAGTATACCTCAATCTATTTGTGCCTGCAGCACCAAACAACAGACAGACACAGTTAGCTAGTGCTGGACAAGCCCAGATTCTACTATTGCGCCGTATTTTCTGAATGGATACTTTTGGCTATCAAGTTTGCCATGTCATCTTTATAAGGTGATGTCAGCTAACTGCTTTATGAGTACAATCAGCGGGACAACACTGGAATTCCTTTCACAAAGTATTGTGGTTTTAAGGCTTTGTCAAATATTATTAAATAGTTTTAGAAAAAGTTATTTTATGGGCTGTTCAGATGTCGAAGTCCTGTGGAGCTGATTGGTTCATTCTTGCGGTGCGCTTGCTGCATTAAAAAATAATTGAAATTTTTCCACAGATGTTCCAGAAAAAACACACGTGACAACAAGTGCACGCCGCAACATTGCTTTTGGTTGTGAGTGCGCTTGTTGTGTGTCTCCAATGAAAATAATGAAAGATGATACATCTGAACAACCCCTTCCCGATGTCCTGTACAGGCTATTTATGATATTACACTTACTTAGAAAATGATTGACAGCACATTGTATGTTGAGGTAAAGTATATTCTTCTGGGGTAAGAGACATCAGTATTAAGAGTTATTCAGTAGGAAAAACACAACAATCAAACAAGTAAACAGTACTGGCACGATCAGGTATATCAAACACTCCTCCCATTTTATCATATCATTTGAACAAATTTAATCACTCCTCTGCACAAATTCATTTTTTCACTCCATTTCCCTGAGCCCAACCAACCAGGAAGGAAGCCTTGGCCTCCCTAACCTGTAATAAATCACAAGCGCGTACCCTGGAGTGTATGCATTCAAACATTTTATTCATTAATGAGAGTCTTATACTGGCCAAAGAATTGAAATAAAAATCCTATAGTAAAATATATATAATAAAAATTGTTTTCCAACTTTGTAAAGCAGCAATAAGCCAGTAAGAGAGAAGGGAATTGTCCCTCTGCAATTTGTCTATTTCTATCACCATGCATAATTTAAAACACAGGGCTATTTTAGGGGCATTGTGCAGGCTGGCAAGAGTGCGGGCAGAGTGTGAGCCAAGTGAATCTGAGCACAAGAGTAATGATGGTAATGGCTGCAATTATATATACTGTATATGGCCATGTTCTCATTTGGCTCACAAAGTCACTCCCTTCTCCATCTCTTTCCCTGTCCTTTTATCTCTCACTTTGAAAGAGAGCCACCTAATCTTCTACCTCTTTTTCTACTTCTCAATTTCTCTACATCTCTCTCTCTCTCTCTCTCTTTCAGTCTGTTTTACCATCTGTCTGTGCAGACAGGTGAGGAGACGGGCCTCTTAGTTATCTCAGCTCTGCCAACCTATCTACAGCCACAGTGACACTGCCATTGCACTGGCAAAAACCCAGCGAGTGCGCGACACCGATCAGATGGAGCAACACTGTCATCAACCATCACTTGGCTCATTGTTTGACACCTTTAATGTTCTTGTTTAAAAAGAAAAAAAGAAAAAAAAGTTTTAAAAAGCACCCTCCAGAGACCTAAACATTTTAAAATTGTCACAACCATTTATAGAAAAGTTTGAGACCATTTTATAGGAGCCGGCCTTTAAAACTACACTTGACAGGGTTTATGTGGAAATATACAGACTTGTTATAAACCTTAATCAGGAAACAGGGCTGCAAAAAGAACTTTACCATCTATCCCAAGTGAAATGCAATACATTCACCTTGAATACGATTAAGTTGAGTCTTTGGCTGAACAAAGCCTCGGTGAATTGTTCCTCCGTCTTTTTCCATCTTCTTCTCCTACCTTTTCCATTTCCTTTGCGTTATATAGTAATTATTCAAACATAGCGTGAATATTTCAAACTGCTACGTTCATCTTAATACACCTCTGCACTCATTACTGGATTATTACATGGTATGTGCCCTGTACATCAGCCTAATTTCATCCGTGTGCAGTGCAAAGCATAAAACTTTCATGTTTGGCCTTTTTACGCGTTTCAACAGTCAGGTTTTAATCTGGAGGAAGATGCTAACTCAACGCTGAAGCTAACAACCCCGGGTGTCACAGAGTTCTAGATGGGGAAAAGTCTCTCACATGTTCATGTTTCTTTCTCACTCCTTCAAAAGGCATCACACGCTGGACAGGTTGACATGATTTATAGAGTTCCCTCTGAATAAATAATCATTGCTGTACTGGGGAATCAGGAATGGGTGATGTATAGGCTCACCAGAGTGATGGAGAGGAATGTATGGAGGATGGGATGAAGCGACAGAGTACAGAGAAGGAGGAAGATTAAGATAAGAGGGAGGCTGAATGAGGGCATTTGTTCACTTTCTTTTTGAAGCAGTTCGTCCGTCGTCCTGTTACTTATGCATCAAAGTCCAGCAAATCAACGCTACAATCTTACGTGTAATTGGATTGCTTTCAGTGGCATTTGGATCTGTTTTCCCTCGCAACCCATAAAACATTAGGTTTAAACTAACAATCGTGGTGAAACAGCTTTAGTAGCTGTTCAGATGGGTTTTCAATGTGACTACACAATGTTCCAGCCAAATATATTCAATGCCAAGCTGCTGGGAATTCTTTTAACTTCTGCATAATGTTGTTTGGGTCAACAATCTCACTTCAGCGCACAAAAATAGATCATTTACAGGAAACAAAAGGAACAATGTGTTCCCGTAATTGATGCTTGTAAAAGTTCAAAGAGAAGAAAGAGGGTGGAAGTAGCCACACAACTTAAGTTCTTTGTTTTTATTGCAGCAAATTTTTGGGGGGTAATTATAAAATACCAAAGTTATGCTGCACACACTAGTGATGGGCAAGGCTGAGGAAGTGCAATAAATAGTAGAGTGATAACAGTTGTGAACAATTTATACAAAAAAAAAGTGATATTCATATGTCTGGATCCAAATTAGTCATAATATGCAAAAGGTATTTTATATGAAACTATAGGTTACACACACAGCTAATATAAAAGACAATGTGCTTATCATGAAGCAATCAACCTTATAAGGTATTAACAAAAAATATTTTATTGTGTGTGTCTAAAAAATATAAAGAAGAAATACTAATGGCGTTTGCGTGTATCGTATTTCCATTCAACTATCCGCAGTTGTTTCGGCTGTGGGCATCAATTATGCATGTTACGAGGCCGTTTGCAAAGCATTTATGCAAATGAAACCCACATGAACATCTGGCTAGTTCATAGAGGCCACTTACTTTTGTTGATGCTAAGTATCTAATGAAAAGGTGGTGACTATGAGAGGGAAAAAAAAAATGGAGAGCTGCCACATGCACCTTCATCCCTCTCTGAAGAGAGCAGTTTAGACATGTCTTTGATGTTGAATTGAGCCTTTGAACTCTACAGCGATTTGCATTGCAAATAAACCCAAACTATGGTGCATGCAACATATAGTCATGACTGAACAATGTAAATAATAGAAAGCAAAGAGTTTGCTGTACAGTCTCATGCAAATCACTGCCTGAATGATTTCTTCAGTCTTAAGCGTACTGTATGATTGACTGTAGACATGAGCACTGAGCATTTACTCAGGGCACAGATTATGTTGGTGCCAATCATTCTGAAGCCAGAGTGTTCTTCTAACTCAGTATTGTTTTAATGACTTGATCACATGTCTCTCAGTGAAATTAAAATAGTCAAGTGATCCAAAAGGTTTCTCTTTTTCACGGGAGAAAAGTACAACCCCAAATCTGACATAAATATTGTTGAAGTAGTTACTTGAGTAATATAATACATCAAATATCCATTCTTCAGTTTAAAAGTAATACATGACAATATTATGCCCTGGGAGCATTAATGCAGTACAATAATTGAAAAGTCATGATAACTGAAGAAGCTCTGCTGAACACTGTGTGAAGGATCAAGGATCAAGGTATCGAGCTCTGATGCACAATGTTCCTCTAATTGTTCTGCTTGGTTAAAGCAAGGAGAATGTAAGAGCTGTTTTTTTGTTTTTCATGTAGGCCAGCTGGATGTGTTTAGGAAGGCAACTGAGGAAATCCAGGAGTAACCTGCCTGAGAGATGGTATTAAAACAAGGTAATGTAGGTAACTAGCCATATATCAAAATTGTATCAGTGACTGATTTGTTATCCTTCTGTTCCAGACAGTTTCTGGGCTGAGATCTCCCTGCATTTTGCACTGGCTGCTTGGTAACTTGATCCCAGCCAAGAAATAGTCCATCATTTAACATCCATATAACTTCCAAAGTATAATTTTTACTCTTTTGTTTTAGGCTGTACTGTTGGACAGAGCCAGGCTAGCTGTTTCCCCCTTGAGCTACAGTTCCAGTCTTTATGCTAAGCTAAGCTAATCGGCTGCTGGCTGGATCTTTATATTTAGCGTACAGACATGAGAGTGACCTCAATTTAGTCATCTAACTCTCCATTTGAAGGTGAATGATTCTTTTCTCCAAAATGACAAGCTACCTCCTTTACACACGACCCCGCAACTTTTACCAACCAGTTAAACTAAGACCCTCTGACCATGGTGGCAGAGCTACAGGAGACTTACAGTAAAATGTTATTCAGAGAGGGAACAGACTGACAAGCTAATGCAAGCTAACATTAATAACTACTACTACTACTACCTAACTAGGTACTGTATATCATAAATACCTTACAATACATGGAGTTTACTGTAAAACACTGGTCACACGTATGATGGGGCCTCTGCTGTGTGTTACAAGGTTAAAGTATTCTGCGATATGTGATGGACTTGTAAGATATTTATGACAAAATACAGAACAATAGAGGTAAAAAAACATCAAAAAGGGTTCAGAGTTTCATCTTCAGCTTTTGATCCACCATTTGCTTGTCAAGATGCATAAAGACAAGGAGATTTTTACAGTGTGCAGGGGACAGTTTAAGGCCAAATCAAATGGATGGATCTTGGGATCAGATGTGGATCTTTTTGTCGAGTTTATATTCGGGCAGAACTAACAGACTCATTAGCAACAGAGCACTTGCACTGTATGTCTATACTCGGTCACTTCAGGATAACACTCGTGGTTAGAGGCTGGATCTGCAACCCTGAGGATCCGGCCGTTTGATGTGAAAACCCTATAGCTTGCTTCATCAGCAACTGTGAAATTATGTAAGGGCTTGTCGTATGTGATGGGCCCTCCGTTTTTAAAGTCTCTGCTGGGACTTTAAAAATCCCTGTTATAGTCAGCAGGAGAAATTGTCCAACACTGGCTGCCAGGTCTTCAGGGACCCCAATCAGAGTGTTTTGAGCCTCTTACAGTCCCTCATTACACTGATGGAAGACTGGATCAATCTCCCTCCCTGAGATCATTACCCAGTCATTCTGATTCTGCTGCTGTTTTCAGACAGACTATTTCTAACAGACGCGTGTAACTCATCTCACCCCTGAAACTTAAGTTACATCATTACGCTTCACAAAGTCATTTGGCCAAATTAGAGCATTTCAAACAAATCCGTCCATTTATTTTCATCTGGCTGTGTGGATATGCAAGGACAGCCTTTGAAGAAAGTGTTGTGTAATATCCCAATTAAACATGGAGCCCTGTTAACTGGACTCTGGCAAAAGGCTGTTGCAGAGATGTGAGAGGCGGATATGAGATTGAAATTTTTTTATTCAGAAAACATTCTGAGTGTACATCAGCCATTCATTTATTCATACTTTCTCCTCCTGTATACTAACAGCTTACAACAATAGCCTGCCAATACCGGATGAGATTTCAATCCCCGAATGGTTTACCTGACCCGTGTTGCACATCCGAGCCGTTATTGGAGTGGGGCAGTAATGCATCACTGGAAACCAATGATCTGTCGACAGAGAGCACCGGAGCGTGTCGACGTCAAACCGAAACCACCCACATCGACTGACCCAAGACAAGGCACAGCAGAAAGTCAGGGAAACAAAATGTGATCTGCTCAGGATGTAATGTGTTCTTGTTGTTCTTTTATCTCCCCTTCAGGAGAACCCAGTGTTCTCTTTGATATCCGTCCCATATGTTCTTCAGATGAGCACAAGAGTGGAGTGGAGTGTGTTCAAGAGTCCTCTGCGACGGTCTGTTCTGCTTTGTCTGACCCACAATCCCCCTCATGTACACATGAACACACACACACACACACACACACACACACACACACACACACACACACACACACACACACACTCTCTCTCTCTTGCTCCTCTTTCTATCTCTTCCCCTCTCTCTCTCTCTCTCTCTCTCGATTGCTGTAATCAAACAGCGGGCTGCAGCCTGGTCGTATATGAGTGCCATGCTATTTTCCACTTCTCCAACCCATGCTGGGTGGAATACTCCTATTTTCTGCACTAACCAGGTCACGCAATGAATGAGGCTACAGGTAAAAGGGGAAACAAAAGGCGAATACAAAAGGATCACTATGGGGAGAAAAAAAAAAACAAAAACAAAAAAAAAAACACCATTCCCTCTACTTGAAGTGTAAGACAGATATTTTTTGATAGAGTTTATGTGGGTGGCAGAGAAAATGGAAGATGAAAGACAAGGTAAACTGCGAAAATGATTAAGCCCTGCTGTATGTTTATTTTATTCTATCACATATTGCAGTGGGTTTTTTTTTTTCTTCTTGAAAGAGAGAAAATATTCCTTCCTGGCATGAGGAGAGACAAGTGACAGCAAGAGCATGCAGGTTAATCGGCTGGCAGAGAGACAAGCTGGCAGACAGGCACAGATAGGAAGCCTGAGCAGACAGGGTGCTTCACAGCAGAAACAGGCAACAGCTACAATGAGCCTGAAGACCTTCAGGCCCAGTTCAGACTCAGACTCTGACTCTCATCCTTTTGGGCCTCTTCTATGATCTAAACCACATCTAAAAAAAAAAAAAAAGAGGCAACTTAACAAAATGTGAATCATGAATAAAAAATAAAACAACATTCTCACATAAGTGGTATTTTTAAACACATTTTCAAATTGCCTGATCCAAAAACATCTAAAACAAAAACAGAAGAACATTTTGTCACACACAGCTGGGTTGGAGAAGACGGTCTATCAATATAAAAAATAGCAGCAGATGGCAACACCGTGTCACATACAGACAGAGACAACAAAAGCAGTAATTAATAAAGGTAACAGATGGGAGGCGCCGATGGCATGCCATGATCTACTGTATAAAGTTACAAATGAATTACATGTACAGGCTTTTTTTTTTTTTTCATTTTGTAATCCTGCACGAAAACACATCGATTTGCATCGTCTTTTGGTAATTATTGTCAAAAGGATTTTCTGTAGTGCCTGAAATGAACCATAAATTGCAGGTCAGAGAATTTTCTTTTGAGGATATGCACCAAGCAGCATTAAGTGGTGTTTTTTTTTTTTTTTTTGTCTTTTCTTTCAATTAAAGCTGCAGTTACAAAGTTACAGTGACATTCTTAGTGGACAGTTGCCCAGCGGACATAGAGTAACATTAACATTCATTTGGAGTCATGTTTCTGGACATGTGACGAAATAAGTAAATAGCAATCACTTCCCTGCAGCTCTGTTTTGTTTTCTACCAACTCCTAAGAGAACTGTCCAGCTTTCTATATCTGATATATGCTCTGCTTTGTTCACAAGTTAATGTTATTTGTCTCTGCTTTGGTGCTGGGCCGGCAGCATACAGTGGGTTTATCGAGCTTTTTGCACTGAAAATTCATCGTAAGAATATTGATCAAAGGAGGCAAAAAAAGAGCTCAGATTTGTGTCTCGCAGAACTTACAAATTCTTATTTAAGTGTGAGGACAACTTCTATGAATGTCTCATAACAGAACCTCTGTATATACCACAGGCCGGATTTGAAAGGATACAACTTAGACTAGAATTACCGCCTCGCAGTATGTGTCCACCAACCAGCCAGGTTGAGTCAAATAGTTCATCCTTGAGTCCAAGTGAATGTTTGTGCCAGGTGTAATGAAAATCCGTCTTGGCACTCCTGATATATTGCATTCACAAGAACGTGAGCTCACCTTGACCTTGATCTTTTAACCTTTGATCTCCAAAATCGAATCACTGCATCTTTGAGTCGAAATGAATGTTTGTGCCAAATATGAAGAATTTCCCTCAAGATGTTACTGAGATATCGCGTTCACAAGAATGGGACGGATAACCCGAAAACATAATGCCCCCTGCCCTGGCTGTCGCAGATGCAGAGGCATAAAAATAAATACATTGCAGCATTTTCATCTGCAATATGAATGTAAGCAAACAGACAGGCTAATAAATGAACCAGCAAATGGAGAGAGACAGACAGGAAGAAAGAGACACAGCTTAGCTTTTTAGTACAGGCAGACGACTAGGTAGATTTAAATAATATGATACTGAATCATCTCTTGCACTCAAGGAGCAATGTGCTACTTTTTATTTGTGTATGTGTGTGTTCGGGTAAATATTGTTCGATTTTTAGTTTGCTGCCTGCCACCTTTCCTCTGTGTCCTTCACGCAAAGTGGTGGTTGTCTGATCTTGTGAAATGATTATAGGAATCTGCATGTTTGCGAGCGTGCTGGCGTGTGCACACAAGGACAGAGACCAGCAGCAGAGTTGAAGGGAGAGCATGAGCGAGGCACACAGCAGTCAGAAAACAAAGAAACGAGACAACGTATGACCCCATAAGGACATGACGAGACGAGAGGTAATAAAAGGAAGGAGAGAGAGAAACGAGAGAGAGAGAGCAGAGATGAAAAGTATGAGTCAGAGCAGAGCTGAGAAAACAAGAAAGAGAGAGGGAGCTGGAGGAGTGAGAGGGACACAGAGAAGTGTGTATGTGTGCGTGAGTGAGACTGAGTAGAGGCAAGATAAGGGAGGCAATATCAGACTGTCCATCAATGTCACAGCGCTTGTGTCCTCTGTAAGCCATTTCATCCATCAGCCTGGAAGGCCTGACTGTGTGTAGACGGCAGTGCCTGCCTGTTTACCTATTCTACACAGTGACACTCACAAATCCCTCTCTCTCTAATACCTGGTCCAGATCTTGGCTTTTATGGAATCATTCTATGGATGCTGGTACTGATGAACTAATGAAACACTTCACAAATCCAAAATCTGAATATTTTTGGAGTCAGAAAAAGTAAATGTGTACTGAAAGTCGTAGGGAGACAGCAGCTCGGAGCTATTGACAAACAAATAACAAACAATAGATGATGCATCCACCCTGTGTTTCTGTGCAATGGCACCAAACCTGGCAACCTCCCTGTTACAACAATACTGACAAGCTGCTGACAGTCAATGCACCCAGCTGCTGTTTGCCAAGAAATAGCTCCAGCTAGGGAAGGGAAAATGATAAGACTTTATTGATGGCTATGCCATTATCAATTCTGCCTATCATTGCAATTCTTTATCGATTCCCTTAACGATTCCTGATCAATTTTCTGTCTGAAAGAAGTATACCTACGCTGGCTTTCGCCACACAAGTCACACCTGGCTTAGCTTTGGCTATACAATATAACCAGAATCCTACAGGCATCAGACTTAGAGAAGAAAGAACAAGTTTATCTGATTGCTATTGCCGCAATTCACTTGCACGATGTTCCTTTTTTCTCTTTTCATGACCAGGAGGATAGTTTCTACTTCATCCTCTCATCACAGTTGTAAACATTGACACCCGCTTTAACACGAGGGGGATTCGGGGTCCTTGTGTAATCTGTGGAGGCCAGTGCAACTTGTGTAGTGAGCTAGCTCCAGCATTATATTTATTTCTGTGTATTCAAACAAAGACAATATAATGAAAAAATAGTTTTATAGATGTTAGTGGGCATATTTATAACAGGCCAGAGCCAGCCAATCTTTACGCTAAGCTAGGCTTAACATGTCCTGACTATGTGTCTGTATTTACATTGATATAGGTTGCATGTTACTCTCAGAACAACATCAAATGAGCAATTTCCCCAAAATGTTGAACTGTTCCTGTAAAAACGAAAAGTAGAATATCTATAATGTGAATAGCCAAAAGTAAAGCGCAAAGAGAGAAGAGCAAGAGACAAGAAGATACCAAAAGCAGAATGTGCAGCATGCACGTCTGCTCACCACCCAGCTCAACATTTATCCACTGTTAAGTTTTGACAAGGTGATTAGAGCTCAATTAACACAAGCTTTAATGACTGAACATCACATGCTGTCAGCATGTTCTTAACACTTGCGCTAATAAAAAATCTGAAGTGCTTCTGCTACAAAAATCCCCTGTGTGCCGCTGTCTAAAAGTGACATTGCTTTGAAAATGGAGTGAGGGCTTTTGTAGGTTACAAGTGCTACAGAGTGAGTCTGGGCTGATCCAGCTGCTGTGATTACCCCCCACTCCCCCCTACTCCCTCCTCAATACAGAAGTGCTGGCTCAGTATCAGTATTATGATATCTGTTTCCATGCTCAATATGTAAATATCTCCGGCCCTGCCAGACAGGTTTTGACACAGAGCCTGTCGAGCACAAGGCGAAGACTACCTAAGGGGTCCTTGGAGGCCGTTTTGTGTGCTGTATTTTAATTGGTCTGGAGAACAGTAAGAGCTTTTCAGGAATATTCACAGATTACCAGACTGAAACTCAGAAAATGTCCTAATTAAAAGACAACATGCAAGCAGGAGTTTCAGCAGCCTGTTCCAAATAAAGAAGCTGCTATTCTTAGCTCGCAGAGACATTGCACACAGTTCAATTGTAATTCTGATGAGTAAGAAAAACGTCATACCTATTATATTGGAGAAATCTGCCCATTTCAAAGTGTTCACTGTGTTCCACCAACATCTCTCTGTCTGTCTATCTTTGTGGTTTTGAAAGGAGGGAATCGTGCACTTATTTTCACCCCGGGCTGTTTGTTTTCTCAGCATATGGAGAACAGTCTGTAATGAAGGGCTGGTGCTGTTTCATACCAGAAGACTGATTGACAAAATCTCATGTTTAGTAAATAGGGAGCAGAAAAACTAAATTGTGTTTCTTATTCTGAGGCTCCCAGCCTGTCCACCTCTATTTATTTTATTTATTTCTGACATTCAAATAACCGTTTTTACGATTAACCTGTTGTCAAATCCATTGACGTGATAGACATTGAGCACAGGATAAAATGTTTTAAACTTTACTCACTCTCATCTGTTTTTCCTCTCTCTGTATGAACTTATGTGTGTTTTTCATTTTGTGCCAAGAAAAAGAACATTCATCATCTATTTCTTTTTTTTGTTTACTGGTATTTGGTTGACCATGACAGAGCTGTATGAAGTTCTGCCCTGTGCTAGAAATCACTGATTGTCACCATTTTCTGGTTCCGCTTAGGAGAATAATCTGGTGGGACCGCTCACTGCAGGCTTCAAATAAGATTTTCAACCCTACATAATTCTCCTCAGGGAATTTATTCATTTTCTGCTCTGTATGCATGCACACATTCGAGAAGCTCAAACGTGACAATGGTCCAAGAAGTGCAGTCTATTCACACAGCTCGGAACGAAGGTGCCTTTTATTCAAATAGTGAGTGTAAAGGGCCGCATTGCAAAGAAAGACAGATAAATGTTTACCCACAGCGAGGTGCTGCTCCGGGAGGGTTTTTATTCACTCCTAAATGAATGCTGCTAAACTGTCTGATGATGATGATGACGATGATGATGATTATGATGATGATGATGATAATTATGCACTGAAAAGAAGGATTAGAAGAAAGTGGAAATGATGCGCAACTCTCTTTCAGCACAGACATTTTTGTCTCTCTCCATCTCTGGTGGCTAAAAAATTAATAGAACCATCCTCATTTTGCACATTAGGCCTGTGCTATCTGACCTCTCTCTCTCTCTCCTCCAAACCCCCCCCCCCCCCCCCCCCCCCCCCCCCCCCATTTCCCCAGCATGATGTTCTTTCCATTTACATCTGTCATCAAAGTCCATTAAAGCACTGTTCATCACACAGGCCGCACTATGTCATGCAGTGACACACAGTGAATAATGCATCATTTGAGATTGGGGGGGGCTAGTAGGGGTAAATTAGTGGCATTGATTGAGAACCAGGTTTCCATTGATTACTTTTAAGCTGGTGGAGCACGGACAGACATTTTGCAAACCTTGCTCGCTTTTTTTTTTCACCTCACTTCGAGTGTGTATAAAATATGGAAAGAAGAAGAAAACTAAAACAAAACAAAACAAAACAAAAAAAAAAAGGGGCAGTAATAAAGACAAATTAAAGGAGTGTTTATTTCACCGACATGTTGAGATAGAATGGCTGTTGCCTTGGATACCATGAATGTAAAGTGAGAGGGTGACAGAGAGAGCAAAATGGGCAAATACTGAGAAATAGGCAGAGAGGAATAGAGAGAAACAGCAGGACACATCGTTTAGCATTGTGCCTCTTATCGATTCCACCCTGTCATTGCTCAGGTAATGGCCGAGACTACCTACCAATTAGAAGATTAGGGATGTGGTATATCTCACATGGACAGCTGGATGGCGGGAGAGTGGAGGGGTAAAGGGAGAGTTGTGTTTGGAATCAGGGCCAGTGAGAGTCCTCAAAATCCAATCCAACACGAAAAGCAACATATGGTTAACAGAGCGTGACAGTAAAAGAGAAAGACGGGAGTGATTCAGAGAGATTTTCACCGCCTGTGTTGTCCTGCTGAGTCACAAGTATTGCCAAAGGGAGCTGACATCTGGCACATGAAATGCTTCAAGCACGCATTGCAAACACAGCCGCCAACACCTGCCTCCTGCAATCAGCATTGATGCTGCAATTTTTCTCATGAGCTTTAGAAAGCTTCAACCTTCCCTCTTACAGATATCGAGAGCTTGCAAACAAACGTAGACGTGGCTGTAGTGATATTATTTTATCAATAAATCCAATAGTGTCACAGAAGAGGCATAAAACAGAGTGAAATTCAGTAAAGGTAAAAAAAAAAACACCAATAATCCAGAAATGCCTTTCTAATGATGTTATGACTAACACAGTCCATAAAACTTTGGCTCCAGCTCACTCATGAACAAGAGTCTGAAATACTTAGACTCCTTCACACACACAGGGGACAATCCTGGCTGAGTCCAACACCCACAAGCAACATGTTTGACTTTCTGCCAAGAATAGAGACACAGCTCTCACTTTGGTTATAAAGGAACCAGATAGGTTGAGCATTGGCCCCAGAACCGCCGTATTCCTGAAGCACCCCACAAGATCCCCCAAGGGACCCGGTCATAGGCCTTCTCCAAATCCGAGGTTTGACGATCGGTCTGAGCCTCCTTTCCAGCACCCTAGCATAGGCTTTCCCCCGGGAGGCTGACCAGTATGATAATTCGAGCATACCCTGCGGTTCCCTTTTTTGAAAATGGGAACCACTACCTCGGTCTGCCAGTCCACAGGCGCTGTCCTCAACCTTCATGCAACATTGTAGTGCTGTATTGGGTAACATGCCTCTTCAATGTCCAGAGCCTTCAGCATCTCACAGCAAATCTCATCCACTCCAGCGCCTTGCCACTGAGGAGCTTCTTGACTATCTCAAGAAGCCAAGCCGGAGTGTTCAGACTCTGCCTCCTCCTCAGAGGTCATGTTGGTTGGGTTCAGGAGTTCCTCAAAGTCCCTACCCTGAAAACATCTTGGGCTAAGCCCTGCTTCTCTGTCCTGAGATGCCAGATGGTTTGCCAGACCCTGCTTGAGGCCAGCTGAAAGTCCTTCTCCGTGGCCGGGTTTTAGCGTGCACAACTGACGCAGCCACAGCCAGAGAAGCTTTGGCCAGCCGGTCCTTGACTGCTAGAAATATAGAGTTCCCAGTTGGTGCCCATTCCACACCCCCACCCACCGACTCCAAAAAGGGCGGATACTCCGAACTGATGCTATTTTTTGCTTCTTCAGTGAAGCAGAAGCTTCACTGGACGTTTAGGTCACATGCTTCATATTATGATTTGCCTTTTTTAATTTATTTTATTATCTGTTTCCATTGCATTTTGTTGAATTTTGCGTCTATCAATATGGCAACTTTTCCACCTAACTTTTCCCTTCGTTTTTGGCATTTGCATTCACATTTCTTTATGCACAAATTGAAAATACACATAAAAACAGGTGGATGGAAACACACACACAGTGTGACAGTGAGCAACTATGAACAATGCAGGACCCTGACAGTGAAGCAGCTCCATGGAACACAGCCATAATGTCATCATTTACACCTTTGCTTTTCCAACTGCAACATATCAAAACGTCTTCAATGAAAAAGGCCTATATTTCATCCAGTGTCACATATCGTCATGCAAAAAATACCTTCAGTGAATAAGTCTGGGCTCCCTCTTGATATCAGCATAGAAAAGCTGTTGTGCTTGTCTGCCTCCCTCAGTGCGCGTTGCTGCTGTTGAGGGTGCTGTGATATACTGTAACGTTTGTACTCCTGGTGTGGAGGGGAGGAAGAAAGTACCTCCTACTGTGCCATCTGGGCTCATTACAGGGCAATTTCTGTGTTACTGAACAGTAGGAATTTACCTAAGGGAAATTGAGAAACAAACCTAACTATGTGTATACTGATCCTATGTACCAGAAATAGCTGGTTGCATATATATATATATATATATATATATATATATACACACTCTTCTGTGCATTTGCATGCATATGCATACACAGTACATGTCTGTGCCTTTTTACATTGCAGATCTGATTGAATGCCATATGACTGGATGAAATACCTCTGCTGCTTTTGTCTCAGTCGCAGATACTTAGGTATATGATTCTCAGCACTTAGTCTGCAGGGTCTGGCTACATAGATCTATCAATAGACTGAAGATGAACACTGTTAAACACACCATCTTCAGTCAGCAACATACAAAATAGCAATAGTTTAAATGACCGTATCAAATTATTTTTAATAACACATATTTAGCTACAGTGAAGAAACCACTTTTAGTTTTTTAGTTTTTGGACACTTAATTTAATGTAGTGGTTTTCATTCAAAATTGTATTTCTTTTCCTTGAAACCTGTTTCAATACATTTGAGACGGATTGGTAATTTATGTGATCACCATAACTATTTGATGATATGCGAAAATCACGTTTGAGTGAGGGTTCTTTTCACACCCACAGGACATACAGTATATTGTATCGCTGTCTAACAAGTCTACATAAAAATGACATACGTATATATTCCATGTATCCAATTTGAAACAAATCAATAATTAAAGTTCAAATCTATCAAATGTAAAACATATTTGATCCACAGTAAATGAAATAGAATTGCACATGGCATTTCCATCTGTCTTCTAGCTATGTGAAAGTGAAGAGCGACAGGGATTATAGGCGAGATGGAGAAGATGATGATGTGGGTTGGATTTAATCTTTGACACAGTGAGCAAATGATACCGTACACTCATGATTTAGCTCGCAGATCCAAAAGAACTCTGTGTCTTATATTTAAAATACTTTTCAGAGTATATAGAATAAGCAGCAAATATATTTATTTACTTAGCTGACTTCCTCACCAGCCGTGACAGTCTTGGATATACATGTGGACATTTGTGTCTTTTTTTGAGTCATCAACGCCAACACCTCCCAAGGAAAATGGTTACTTTAAGGGTGGATTTAGTGCTTTTACTGCATCAATAATAAGCTGTATGCCCCGTCTGTGTGTATGTGTGTGGGTCTGCCTATTAAAAAAGCATAAATCACACATTGTGATGGGTGCATGAGATGGAAACTGAGAGACACCATATGGAGCTCCGTCAGTGAGCTGTTGAAGAGCTAAATGTAGGGTGTCGAGAACACAGCCTGCTCCCAGTATATGCGCACACACACACACACACACAAACACACAAACACACACACACACACACACACACAGAAGTCATAAACATGCACAGATGCGCACACGCATTGCGACACTCACACTCACCAGCTGCGTGAAAAGACGAGTGGCTTAATGACACTTAGCGTGAGATCAACTCTGGAGACGCTCTAAAAGTCAGAATGAGCCAAAGCTGTTGTAGCTAATGACCCAACACACACTTACTTACACCCACACACACACACACGCAAATGTATACAAATCCAACACCTATGAGTAACAAAAAAAAACCACATGAAAGTAATAAACTGAACTGATAAAAGAACAGCATAGCACACTTAACACTAAGATTTCAATTAGAGCCTTGAAAAGAAATTCAAAGATACACTATCAAGTTTTTTCTTTTCGTTTGTCTAAACCTCTGCCAGTTGCATGATGCTTGGTGTACACAGTAGTCTTAACACATCGCTTTACTGCCAATAACTATTGCAGTCTCTTATGCCTTGTGGCTCTCTCTCACCCCCTATGTGTCTGCATGAATGAATGTGTGAGAGCATATGTGTGTGTGTGTGTGTGTGTGTGTGTTCACGTGCTTACGTGAGTGAGAATATTTGTGATTTTGTGTTCTGTGTGTGTGTGTGTGTGTGTGTGTATTTGGTAGCTGTGCCCCACTTCCTCCATCTACCCATCATGCCTAGTCCCTAATGAGGCCCCTGGGAAGCCGTCCAGAGCTTGTGGTTCTCCAAAACTGCTCCTGTTCCAACTCTATTTCAAAGCTTCTGCCTTGAAGGCTCCACAGCCTTTGAACTGCCATGGTTGGTAACCAGCAGTCCAGCTTTGTCATGGTCCTTACTGACATTAACACCGTCAGATTTGGCCCATATACCCTGATGGTGTTTGAAATATTGTTGCGCACCCATTTGTTCACACACACACACACACACACACGTTGGCACACACTGAGAAACTGCCTCTGACGTTCAAGCTAACCCAGACACACACACACACACACACACACACACACACACACACACACACACACACACAAACTGCTTTCAGCCACTTGCATAATGTGATTTATTGTTTGTCCAAGCTGTTACTTTTTCATTTCCTCATTTCCCTTCCCTTTGTCTGTCATTTCATCATGAGTAGCACTAGAGGTGACTGACGACCACATGGAGAGAAAAATAACGTCTGCAATTTGAACAAAATCCCTGCAAATGGGCAACACAATGGTTGACTGGCAGGGAAGTGGAAAAGGGAAATGGTGGCAAAATTAAGTGAGAAAATGAAGGAAAAAGAGGATACAAAATGTGCCAGCTGTAGATAGAGAACATTAACATGTAGAGATTTGCAGCAGGCAATGTTAAAGAATGTCACTTGCCCTCAGGGAATATCCCATTCCTTTTGGTTCACCAACCATGCTTCTTCCTGCACATCCTGTCCTGCACTGCTTTCTTTAAATCCTCCCTGCTGGGAATACTCCAGGTGAAATGGGACAACTGCGATGAGCCATTTACAGATGATGCTGCAGACTGAGGCACTTAACATGGAGTAGATGCTTGGAGTGGAGTGTAAAGAGGGAAAAGCAGTTGTGAGGTTCACGTAGTGTTTTGTTTTTCGCAGAGTTCATGGGGATGAGATGTTAAACTCTCATTTAAGCAAGCGCTCTCACAGCCACCTGCACAGTGAGAAACGTAAAGGAGGGATATTCACAACACCAAAACATGGTGTAGTGGTAAAACCTTGCCTAAATGCTTAAATTGAAAATTATCCTTGCTGGCCTCAGAATAAATCTCTCCAGAGCTCATTGCAGCTGTTTCCTCTCACAGCTTTTCCTCTCAATAAAGAAATGCTATTGTGGACCATGTGGCCTCTCACTTTAAAAAAAAAAAAAAAGAAGTAAAACAGATCAAGTGAAAAAAGAGAGCACGATGGAATCAGAGATAAAGAGGCCAAGTAGAGAGAGTACTGCCAGGATGTGAGAGGATTTAACACCACGATAAGGTTGTATTGATCAGACGCCTTTCAGTCTGCATACCTTTCACAGCCAACAACAGCCTTTCTTAATCTTTTGATTCTTCTTCTTCTCAGTCAATCCTTTCATCACTTCAACGATCCATCCTGATAATCCACATCGATTCAGTCTTAATCCACAATTTCTTTTTTGTTTTTTTTTTATATAAATATTTGTAATTTTGTGATTGAGAACATGTCTTTTCTGCAGTTTCTTTCCTGAAATGATTGTTTGGTGTAATATTCCAGATGTCAGCGTAGACTGTTCCTGACAACGCACCACTCCTCAACAGTTGCCTCAGTCATGCAAACGCAAGGCAACAGGGCCACAACATGGACAACACAATCACTGCCCAAACATTTGAGGTGTCTGGCTGCAGAGTCCTCGGGGGAAATCAGTGCCTGTCCCATAAATTGTTAAATTCTAGTGGCCACATGGGGTCCGTGGTTCATGAACTCCTGTAGAGCTTTATTCACCAAAAAGGCAGCACACAGCAATAACACATTTGTCATATTCATACACAACATGCCTTTCCTTGACATGCACAGATGTGACAGGGGTGCAGCAAATAATAAAAAAGTTTTTTTCCGAGAGACATTTAATGTTTGCTGAATTCCTACAAGTCAAATCACAAGACTGCTTGAATGAAATCGACACATCATCAAACCATCATCGTTCACCATTAGCCCAGGAAAGTAACAACACACTTTGCAGGTATGTAGGTGATTATGTCCAGTCATTATTTAGAGTGAAGAATTCTTTGCTGAGAAAGGGGGAAAAACGCAAACATTTTTTGCATGTATTAACACACCAATTTGTTCCACCTCCTTGTAGTATTAAACAGCTCAGTCATGCAGACACTCATGCAGACAGTGTTGAGACTTTCAGTTACATTACAATGGACAAGTTGTGTGACTTAATTAACTCAACATTGTACTATCACCACCGCTCGGAAAACAGCCAGCCTCCTGGGATTTTCATGCACCAAAGTGTCTTCAGCCTCTTGAGAACAACAATCAACAAAAACAGCAGCGGTCCGTGGCCAGTCATGTGGATGAAAACGTCTAAAGCATGAGAAATGTCTATTGCGGACGCCGCGACTCTGGTTGAACATTTCTTGCACGCCCGCTGAATCCAAGCCTCAAAAAATTCAGGAGGGCCTGCAGGCTAAAAGAGGGTCCTATCTGCTACTAAGTAGGTGTAACTGATACATGGGCCACTGAGCATAGAAGCATGAATCTTTTATAAGCTGAGCAGGGTTAGTAATAAATGCAGCTGAAGTCTTGCATCACATGCTCAGGCTGTATGGGATACTGGTTCATGCTAAGTAGGGCTGAACAATATGCAAAGAAAATCATATAGCGATTATTTCTAGCAGATATTGCGATTGCGATATGAGTCTAGATTTCGGTTGGAAAGGTTGTTTTTGCATTTCATTTTCCCTAAAAATATATAAAAAATGATGATGATGATGTGATCTCTTTTGACGCTTAAGGTGCTAACAATGCACAACAATGTTGTGACACATTTTACCTTTATCAAAGAAATTGCAGTTCCTGCGATTTTTTTGCAGCTCCTGCGATTTTGATTATATTTCGATCAATTGTGCAGCCCTAGTTCTAAGTATAGGTCATATAGCTTGCCTGTCCCAACACTCTGATACGACCCATAGGAGGGTCTCCAGAAGTAGCACCATTACAGTCATAATTACGACAGCCACTATGTTTTAACAGTAAGACGTAACGATGGGTCCAGAAAGGACAGTCAGACTTTCTCACGCCTGGTGAAAGAAAGACAACAAGTGGAAAGGAGGGAAAGATGTTGAGAAGAAGACAGAGTAAAGAAAGAAAAACGAGACAGAGACATAAAAAGTCTGCAAAGGCACTCCATTATGTTGGCAGAAAGGGGCACGAGGGGTCAGATGACAGATTGGGGAGACAAAGACTGGAGACTGATTGAGGATAATGAAACAAGTGGATGGACGCAGAGCAAAAAAAAAAAAAAAAGATACCAGAGGAAGCGAAATGAGAGACAGTACAGCTCAATGTTGCTAATGGTTGGAAAAATTAATAAAGTCATCTTTTAAAGGATGAAAAATGAATGATCACTTTTGCAAATGATGATAATGGTTGAATTAAAATGAATCGGAGCCCAATTTAACCTCAGATTCTCAGAGTCTGTAAGCAGTACTGCCGATACGACTGAAACCATCACAGAGTCAGCACAGTGTCAGGATTACTACAGTCATGAGGAAACATGCAGTAATCTATAAGCAATTACATTGTGAAAGTAACCTTCCCAACCCTTGTGTGTGCGTGCGTGTGTGTGTGTGTGTTACAGATGTATAATGAGCGAACGTGTGTGACAGAGGGACAGAGATAGCGGCTGGTGAACGCTCTGCTGGGCAGCGATAATGCCCGTGCAATTGTTTTGCCGATTACAGCCTGTATGTTTGTGCTGACATCATTTGCAGATAATTCATCACCGGACACTGTGCCAGAGCGTTATTGTTTGTCGGGAGCAATATGCAGTGTGTACTTTTATTACCACAAATGTGTCAATATACATAACTGTTGTGTGTAAACATGTCGTCACATATTGTACCAATGTTCACAGTGTGTAAGCTCTTACACTTTCACCCAGCATCCAACCACGGAAATCAATTCTTTTTTTTTTTTTTTTTAATCAGAGGCCATTGGTCTATTTGTTTCCCCCAATACTTATTCCAAGTGTTGGAAATGTGGCTAAAAAGACCCTTCAGAAGTCAGCCATTTCTTCCTGCACACCTTCCACCCCTGGAGTATTCTATTTTTTTGTTAGCGCAGCACTGTGTGTGGTCTGTATTTCCTTCTACTGCTTGCTACATGGTGGTAATATTTTCTGCTGCTTCAGGCTGCTTGCTCAGTTCTTCTTAGATAAAAAAAAACAAAAACAGTATCACCTGGTTCCCATTCATCACCCATATTAACCCATGAGGGGCATTACAGTCACATCCACGTAATTCTTTAAAATCACAACAAGGAAACTGACTGCAGCAAGTCATACAAATAAAATTGAATAAACTGCTGGTGGTATTTCTTGGATTCAAAGATTTTCTCACCCCCTTTTTCAGTTAAATCAGCATTTGGCAACTGTTTTTAAACCTTTCCATCAATTTTATGTTGCTATTTATACATTTTTAAGTAACATTGAGAGGATTGATATCATAAACTATTTATACACGGAATGAATACACGGATGATTAATCAATGCATTGATCAATGGTAAAGTTGTAATGGTAAAGTAGATGCAGGATTGACTGACAGCTCTGTGGCTAGATGGATGGCTGAAAATAGACCTGGAGATAATATAACTGACCCCCAAGCAACTACCTAATAATATGAAAGTAATACTGCTGACAATCAATACATATGGCTGGTTCATGCCACAAGAATGTATTGTCATTCAGTGAGAACATGTAAGTTGAAGACTCACTGGCTGTGTCTCTGTGTGACCTTTATGTATTCTGTATGACCAAAAAGCCACTAATTCAATCCTATAAATGACAGAAGAACTGCTACAGTCTCCGCTTTGAATTTTTCTTCTCTAACATTTATTAATATGAATAGGCTAATTAAAGGGAATGTGGTAAATATAAACAGTAACAGTGTGAGTGCTGATGGCCTGGCGTTCACTGTGAGCAGCGAGAGACGGGCCAGAGTTATTGGTTTAATTTGCATCACGATGAATGTTTAAGAGAGCAGTCTGGGTTTGGTGGCTTGAAAGTGATGATTTGCACAAGTATTATTAATGAATGCTAACAGAGGCTGGTGCCTGTTAAAAGAAAATGAGAGTTTTTGAACATTCGGAAAGAAGGCATGATTAGTAATCAGTAGGACTGGTCTTCAAGAGGAAAGTTTCACTGAGCCTGCACAGCTACTCTTAAATGTTTCAAACTACCCAAGTCCCCATTGTTACAATTAGTTTCAGTGCATGTGAGGACAGAGCACTACTGGACTATGTCAGATATTAATTGGTTATTTTCCTTCATGTTGAAACTATGTAAAACTTTCCACCATCCTTAGAAAAATTACTAACTCTTCATACGTATTTCTTTTCCTCTTCTTGCTATTTTGCATCGTACTGATCTCTACCTCCCTCTACAACTACTAACACTCTCTTACACATAAGAAAGGAAACAAGAATGAAAGCCAGTGTCAGTGGTATCACATTTGTTTGGGGAAGTTGTGCCAATTTGTTATAGTACCTCTTGTAATCTCTGAGGAAAGGCTGCCAGTGTGCTTCTGTAGCATATGGTGGATTATACATGTATTGGTATGTGTTATATACATTTTTAAAAAATACTGTTTTAGATTACTCCAACTACAGAGGGAAGAAGAGGGGAGGAAATCAGTAGGCAGAAAAGTAAGAGGGAAATAAATGTGCTGCTGGAAATGGAAACTCATTGTCACTACATAGTGTCACTCTAAAGCAAAATGTAACACCTGCTTGTGGGGAAGAGGGGGAAGCATTTTCACTCAGCGACAAAAAACAAAACAAATGTGAGTGCAGAAACACACTCTTCGAGGCGCATCGGCTTTAAATACAGCTGTGAGAAAATGCCGGCAAAAAAAAAAAAAAAAAAAAAAAAAGGCTGTGGCTGGTTTAAGAAGCTGAACAGTCAAACACATCATTTCACGCTGCCTTGCAAGGGACTAATTATGCTGCATCAAGAGAAAGACAAGGAGGAGAAGAGCGGGAGAAGGGTGGGT
>NW_019525445.1:1014298-1065899 GCF_002814215.2 Seriola lalandi dorsalis | reverse complement strand
GGGCGGGCGGGGGGTGGGTGGTGCTTCATTCTTGTTATCTATTATGCCAACCTTGCAAATATAGCTCCAACCAGCGATCTGCTTAGGAATACAAACCTCTTGTGCTCTTGAATATGCTGAATTTTCATTTGACAGCTGACATCTTTGTCCAGAACTTATTCTCAGGGGCAGGGACAGTTGAATCAATATCTGACCAACCGAGCTTCTTCCCGCAGCTAAAAACAAGAGAGCCGGGATGTAAAGCAAGGTCCTGCAGGTTCAGACTGCCGATTGGAACAGCATCTGTCATGCTGAAGTGTCCTTGGGCAAGACGCTGAATCACTGCCAACTTTAATTGCTGTTCTTTTGACCCCTTCCATAGAGGAAGAAAAAAAAAAAATCTTCTTGTAGGGATAAACACATTATCACATTTTTATAACATTTAACCTATGAAGACATCAGGTTGTGCCTTAGCGCTAAGAGCAACTCAGCTAACAATTAAAAGAAGACTGTTTTTGTGGGCCCGAAAAGAGAGATTGTCTGAGCTTTTGAACTAAAGTAACATCCATTTTATGGCAGCGATATCAGCTCTGAACCAGAAAATAGACTCATATGCCCAGAAAATCACACAGACTACAGCCAGTGTCTCATTCTCCGTCTTTTCTGATTGATTCTCTATGGCGCTGCACATCGGTCTGATGCTCAAGGGAGGAACAAATTCTTTCTCTATCTCTCACTTTGTTTTTGCTAGGGTAGTCTAAACCCTCAGTCATATGATCTCAACTTTCCTTGGGATTGCAGTCACAGCACATGTAGGTTTGAGATCCATTAGAAATTCAGTTTTAAACTGTTGGCTGTCGATCAAAGCCGTTGGTCTCCAGATTGTAAAATAGAACAGAAAGTGTATTGTAATGTAACTGTACGATTTAAGGCTTATGCAGTACTGACACAGGGGCTTATACAGAAAGGCTTGTGGCTTATACTTTATGCTTGTGGTATTATGTTGTCATGACACCCTTTAACAAAGACTTTATGTACTATGTAGTCTGATCAAAACTCGAGCGAAAAGAGAAAATATTATTAAAGTATTATTGATAAGAAGCATCCAAACCCAGGCCCAGTCAACATCACAGCTGCAGTCTTGAGACTTGGGTGAACTTGGGTATTAAAACCGTTTACATACCTGTTGTGTATTGATAGAATAAACGATTTGTGCACACACTTTTGTGCTAGTTAGGTAGGATGACTTGCTTTCTGGTCCAGTGTCGACAGTCTTAAACTTTCTTTGCCTCTAGGTCGCGACATCGACATGTCAGTAACTGCAGGGCGAAACGGCTGCTGCTGATACCTTCCTATCCTCTAAGTAGCGCAGGTTGGGATGTGTAAAAAATATTTAACAATGACTGAAAATCCCTTAATAGAGTGTGCTAAAGGCAGATGAGTGACTTTTTCAGTGAGTTACAACCAGGTTACATAAGCTGCTTCGCATTTAAAAACTAATCTAAAATATAACGAAGAAACAGAAACAACAACAAAAATCCAACAAACTCTACTCTGTTTGGGGTGATATACGACACTAGATGGTAGATGTTAACGGAAGAAAAATAAGTAGCATAAATTACAATCTGACACACCATCATTTCACAGAGTCGGTTTTTGATGATTCATCCATTTTGCACCTGTGTTCAACTTTCATACTGGAAGACATCCATCACAAAATGTGTAATGCCACAAGTCATTTTGAGTTTGATTTACTTTTTCTCAAACAAAATTAACTGTAACGCAACAAGTTCAAATGTTTCTGAGGTAAATGGAAAGGAAATTAAATGAATAGCCTAACTGAATAGAACTAAATTAGAAGGCAGGTTGAGGGACGGTGGGTACAGAAAAAAAGTTAATTGCAACACTTCATCACAAAATCAAACACAAAATCAAGGCAAATGCTGAAATGACTCAATTAAACTCCTTCCAATCATTGAGTATATCTTCAGGTTCCATCTAGAGCTGTACTCAGGCCATAATGTGAGATCCTGAAGCTAATTTGCATCATTTCAAGAAAAAAATTAAATGAGCTGATCTGATCAGTACTGATTTGACTATGATATTCTTTGTGCATCTTACGCATGAAATTTTCTGTCCGGGGCTGTTGACTTGCTGATATGAAGGAAATAAGAAGGAGTGACAGAGAGAATAAAATGAAAAAGGCGCATGATGGAAACAAACATGGAAAATAAAT
Organism: Seriola lalandi dorsalis; assembly: GCF_002814215.2. Taxonomy (NCBI): domain Eukaryota; kingdom Metazoa; phylum Chordata; class Actinopteri; order Carangiformes; family Carangidae; genus Seriola; species Seriola lalandi. The sequence continues at coordinate 1,063,684 of NW_019525445.1, read as the reverse complement.
AATGGAGAGCAGAAACCTTAATCTGAGAGAGAAAGACTGAGGAAGAGACGAGAAGGCAGGAAGAGAAGAGGTAGGGAGCGAGACATGAGAGCAGAGAGACGCAGACAGCAGCGCTGGGGTGGGAAAGGGAGTGATAGATAGAAGAGGTTTATTTGCTTTTGTTGTGCCAACATCATTTATCTCAAGTGAACAGCTTCCCAGTGCTGAGAGGCTGTATGACAGAAATCAATCAGAGGGCAATCGTCCATACACTTCCACTGATGCGCCAACCCATCGATACAGGCATTAGAAGAGGAATGGTAAGGGAGAGATGCAGAAGGGTAGAGGAAGAGGGAGGGTTGAAAAGTGCAGTTAGAAAACAGTGATGGTACAGGGAAATGAAAGAACTGAAATAGAGGACTGGAAGGAAAATAATGAATGTTCTGCATGTGTTTAGTCGCTGATTCAAGTGCCAGTCAAAGGTCCTTTCATGTTTGTATGACCACCAAACACTCCAGCCGTTGTATCCTTTGTTTTGCTTGCGGCTCTACTCAAGAAGAAAACATAATTATTTTTTTTCTCCCAGAATAAGCCAACATAATGAGGTAAATATGTGAGTCTGTTTGGACTCGCCATGCAATATTTTGGGAACAAAAGAGCTGAATGCTGCATGAGTTGCTTAGAGACATTTGAAAGTAATTTTTTGTTTGTGCTTTTTGGTTCTCTGCTCTCTTTGATTTTACAAATTCAGCAGTGTTTCATCTAAAATGGGGATGGAGGAAGATAAGAAAATTAAAGACACACACCCAGCTGTTGATTTGCCAATGTTTTGAGTCGGTGCTTTCATTCATAGTTTTTTTTTCTTTTTCTTTTTTTATAGTTTATTTATTTATTCAATAGGGACAATGTAATTTAACATAGTTCTAAAAACAAAGCATAAAACTGATGTGTTGCACCGGGCGTTTTTATAGCTATAGCTAATTTTCAACTCTATTTGGGCTTTTACATGTACAGTGCAATTACAGCTAATCCTCATTATCATAAAACTACAATACACTACAGATATGGAAGTAGAGTATAATACAAAACAACAACAGCAAAAACAACACGATTGGTAATATCATAGAAAAAGCAAAAAAATATACATATGTACAGTCTAAAGGGGTGTACTGCTGTTGGCAAGCTTCACAAGAGAAACAGTTCAGTTAATAGATAGTTAATAGTTGTGTTCTGCCAATCTTAGCAAAAGGAGGCAAAATATGTACTCAGCCCGAGAGGAAGTCTCGCCTGCCAGTCCAAAATCAGGGTGATAAATCAGACCTTATCAAATTCTACAACCCTTATCAAATTCTACAGGTGTATGTAGTGAGTGTGATGCACAGAATGCCAGAATCAGCCAACACATATGACAAGAAATGTGTTGCTGTTGAGGCATATAGTGTCAGTCTTTTGCTTTGGAATACAAAGGCCTGTACTATGTATGACTATCATAAATATTGACACAGGATGAAACTGTCTACATGTAGTCTATATATCAGATGATATAGTACACAACTACTCATAGAGGGAAATGACAGACCTTTAAATAACAGCTGATGTGAGGAAATGACATGACAGATGGACGATGGATATGAAATGTGCAATATGCGTGCGTGCGTGTGTGTGTGTGTGCATTGTGTGTGTTTATTCAAATTAATTGTGAGTGCAGTGTAAGTCAGCCAGGTCTTTTTACTGACCACAGCTAACACAAGTTGTTGAGTTCCCTGCTGAGATCAATACATCAGAGCCAGGAGCACCTGTCAGGAAGCATTGTCTGTTTGTGTGCGTTTGTGTGTTTGTGTGTGTAAAGGCATGTGACAGTCATTGGACTACGGTCAGTCCTCCCGCCCGCTGCCGTGGAAGAGAAACAACACGAATCAACTGCTGCACATACAGTATAACGTAACACATACACACGCACAAAGCGAGGGTGTGTGTGCTGAGTGATGCTGGCCAGAGGCACGGCCGACAGTCTGACACCTCTGATGACATGAATGGGAACCCCACCTGACACCAGCCTCCCTTTCTCTGCCCAAAGGCATACAGATAATAGTTCCAAGGCCAATGTCACTTAGACACTGAGGGATGACCACAGGCATGCGCACACACACACACACACACACACACACACACACACACACACACACACGCACACTCACTCTGTCAGTGCATGCCTCTCTCTCTCTCTCACAAACACACTACAACATGCCTGATGTATATGGAGGAAAGGAGGCTGCGGCAGTATGGTACACAAAGTGACCTACATCAGGCTCTCACATATGGTGCATCACCTCACATGTTACATGTATGTGCATGTACATTCTCAAGTTATACACAAACGCACACCTACACAAACATGCGCTCAACCCTGAAGGAAAGCATGACCTTATCCTCACATGTGAGCACAAGATGCCACACATCCATCTGTATACTAGGCCTTTGCAGAGAGAACGTATACATTAACACACATATTACATTGTGCAGAAAATGCACACACACATACTGAGAGAGACTGAGCAGCATGGGAACACACAAACTATATTTTGAGTTTTCAGAAACAAAGTGACCACCACTTTTGTTGCTTAATTTGCATAATAGGCATACAATTAAAATACACCGAAACACAAGTAAAGAATATTATGTTATAATAATATATTAATTTAAAAAAATACAGCAGACCTATTTACTCGTTAAACCTGCTGTGTGGAGCTTTTGTCTTCCCCCTTCTGGCAGTGAGAGTAATTACACAAACGCTCATTTCCGCTAAGGAAAAGCCACACCAATGGTAATCCATGTTTGTCATCTTTAGACTATAACCCTTCCTTTAAACACTGAATTTCTCTTTTATCTGGAGCATCAGAAACTATTCTTGGACACTTCCTAGGTTTTTCTGCCAAAGGTTCCACCATACTCCTTGTTGCCGAAGCCTTCTCTGTCTCCGTTGCTACCGTTACTTCCCTCTTCAGCTCTGGCAAACCAGTCATTGCTGGTTGACGTAAAACACAACACTACCGGTGTGCGGTAATGCGCGGAAATGTCGTCGGATTTAAAACTTCGGTATACTACGAAATACAGAGAGATTGACCAGGCGGTGATGGGCTTAATCAGCAATGTGTGAACTCATCTGGCGAGGGCTTGAATGTGACAGACGTTCCAGCACTCCAGCTTTAAGCCCGAATCCTCGTCTATCTAGGGTGCTGTAGGTCTGATGAGTTAAAATGCCATTTCGATTTCCAGTAATGCTTGTGTCTAATTTACACAGTAAACACAATCTCACACAAGAGCTGCTCAGCACAACTTAAGTCTTTTCAGTTGGTCCCTGGAGCAGTTTGCAGATTAAGTGCCTTGCTCAAAGCTCAAGGCAAGCGCTCTTGATTCACTTCCTTGCACAGTTTTATCGTGAAGGTCCTGGTTTGAATCGGCTACCTTTTTAATCACAGGCCCACTTCTCCAACCTCCAGGCTGCAGTCTGCTCCACCACAAACTACTGTACAATATGTAACTATGTACATTCTAGTTTAAATAGTTTGTTAGCTGTCATCTAAAGATATGTTTGCTGGCAGTATTCCTGTTACTGTACAACATGTAAGCTGTTTACTAGCTTGTTGGTATTTTCATTTATTTGATAAATTAACCAATATATTATTCAGTGAGTTTATAATAGCAAGAGGCGGCTGGGCCAATGTAGCAGCTGACGAAATGGAGAAAAGACATAAAAACTCAGCCTTAAGAAGTGCACAGTACCATGAATGTAGCGTGGCATCATGCCCGTCTCAACTGTGCTGTCCAAAAAAAAAAAAAAATCAATAACATAATGCAAGCAAGAGATTGAGAATTATTAAGAGTAACATGTGAAGACATCAACACCAGAAATTGGGAAAGAAATTCTCCTCAGCTCATCTTTTCAGGTATTTTCCTGTCTTGTCAGTGGACTCAAGTTTTATCCCCTCAATTATTTACTAAACAAGATTCATATTGGTTGAGTAAGCAATGAGTGGGTGCCATGGTTTTATACTTTAAAATAATACAGGTGCCATAATTCATTCAAAATAGTATTCAGTTCAAATTCAGACACATTTATGCTACAGTAAGTGTAGCTCTTCCTGACGTCCTGTGATTTATTCTACAACTTTCCAAAAATGCTGACATGCATGTGGGCGTGATTGACAGGAACGAGGGGGATGCCCTCTCCCCAAGACATCTCCTGAATGGTATGAGGAATGAACCTCAGGTTATTTTTCTAAGTGAGAGGATCATTCAGGAGAGTCGTTCATCCGTCATACAGAGAAACTGTCAAATCCATGGCGTTTAGAGAGCTAAAACACCTCGTCTATGACAACAAAAATCTGTGCTTTTCTTATAATAATGTATACTTTTTTCACAGGAGGAAATTAAGTTCTCTAACACTACCTGTTATACAGCACAGCCACCAACATATTGCACCAAACCACTGACTTAAACAGTAGATGGACAAGACACTGCCCCATTAAATGGATTGCTCAGGCATGATGCAGGGAAATTTATCACAATTCCTGCAGTTTAAATGACTTCAGGTGCAGAACAACAAGCAAACTTTCAATTACAAATGTCCACCTGAGTGATGGATGCAAGCATCCTTTGGGCCGCTCATTAACAAGACGCATCATTCTTCCCCAGTATAATTAAAATCAGACCATTTGAGGTAGCTACTATAGCCTTTCAAACTCTGAAACCTTGACCTTTAATTATGGCACCTCCGTCAGTGTAAATTTTGGCGCTCCAGCACACACTGCCAAGATGCATCATTCACTATAGTTAAGCAAAATTGGCAAAATTGGACCGGAGGGTGTCTGATTTATCAACTTTGAGGCAAATGCTTTGAGCCTTAATTGCTGCATTGGAACAACACCGGAAAATAGTGTGTTGTTTATTTCAAAATGAAATTAGTGGCATGGTTACAGTATTACCTGAGAAGTTATGTATGAACACAGCCTGAACTTTAAAGCCTTTTCACTGGACTGGGATCAATTTTTTACAGTGTTACAGTTAATGTGTGATTCAGAATAATGAAGTAGCTGCAGTGATTTGACGGGTAGATAGAAATTATTTCAGGTAGATAGAAAATGAAAAAAAAAAAAAACCCTGAAATAACATAACATAAAACGGTTGTTTAATTTTAAACTCTATTAGCAGGACATTATAATCATACAGTGTACAGTAAATATCAATGAGAAAATGCAGGTCTACACCATTTACACTTTTTTCCACTTCAATTAGCAGGGGAAATTGGTTTTACTACTAAAATAACTCGATGTGCTACGAAGCATCAACACAGCATACTGAAATATCCTTTTAGGAACATAATTATAGTATCACTGTGCAGATGGGGCTAGAGACACCACTCAGTGAGTTATTATACCAATCTCTGTTAACAGTGCTTGGATGTTAAAGTCCCTGTAAATAGTGTCCTCAATTGAATTATTTGCCAGCGTATTTGTCATGAAGCTAAAGGTTTGACAGGAAATCCAACTGGTCAAAATGATACATCAGATCCCTCCCTGGTAGTCTTTAGAGGTAGCGTGGCTAATAGCCATTCGCAATACCTGTATATTACAGCAGCATGTCACCGACAAGACTTGGGAGTGTGAAGAGCTAAACGGAGGTTGATGTAATTACTAAACACCAAAGCTTAATCAGAATATCATAAATCAAATATACAGATGCAATGCCGCACACATGCACACACACACACACGCACACATGCATACATATACACACATTTAGCAAGGTTCTTTAGGACATTCGTTACTGCAGCTTCAGCCATCCAATCATGTTAATTTTATTTGGACAGGCAGATTGGCCACTGGTAAATTTAACAATTCACCAGAGTCTCAGGCCATTTTTCAAACCACAAATCATGAGTCTACATCTCATCGATCAGAGGGCGCCCTATTAACTCAGAGTGACATAAATTAACTTGTGTCCCTAAACAAAGGTTGGGAGACATCATTGCACCTATCACGGGGTTACATTCTCTATCCTGTCTGCAACTCTGCAACTATGAGCACATTTTATTTCATGTCTATATCTCAGACCTGTGTATGTGTGCATAGAAATGTGTTGGTGCATGTGAAAGCTTTAAATGCCAGTGGTAATTAAAGAGAGCCAGAGCTGGTATGAGCGACAAAGGGTGTTGTGTTCCATTTCTGTCACTGCCTTTGATGGGTGATGTTTATTTAACATACAGTAGTTCAGCAGTCTATGTGGGTGTGTGCGTTTGTCTGTGTATATTTACGTACTGGACTGAATATTAGTGCTCTTGCCATTTAGACTAACAGTGGGAATGAGTGTCAAAGCCTTCCAAGAAATATTTCTTCTATTTACACTCACATAAATGTAGTTGTGATACATGGTGGCTGTTCCTCAGTGGTACACGGAGGAACAAATATTGGTTGAATGAATCGATTTCTGCTCTGCAGCCTCTCTATAAACAAACCAAATATGCTGCTGAGGACAAAGGAAATTAAAAGCAGGGGGGCACTTATTTTAAGCAGTGTTATTTATAGTCTCATACTATCTTGTTTGAATTGAAATGCTCAGCGGCACATAAAAAGAAGCAATGCTACGACTGAACTTGATGAAAAGAAGATGCATGAAAAGCTTGATGTGTGTGTGTGTGTGTGTGTGTGTGTGTGTGTGTGTGTGTGTAGATGGTGAGGGGCGGGGCCGGTAATCAGAAGTGGGGGTAGCATTGCATGTGTGCACTTGCCTTAAGGATTTGGATCTCTCTCACTAAACAGAGAGGAGTCCATCAGCAACAGATACCCCTTCAATTATTCAGGAGGTTAGCATGAAAAATAAATGGCTGTTTCCTGCAGTGAGAGGTGTGGTGCCAGCCACTCTGGTTCCCCTGAATCTTTCAGCCCACTGTACGCTCACAGAGATTAGGCTTGGCAATTGATTCCTTTCAGTAATGATTATGGATCACTGCTTTTGTCTCATCATTGGCCAAGACCCACAACTACTGGGCAGCTGCCTCGACCTCATCACCACTGAGAAAATTAAGCTCCGGGTCGTGGTGTGAAATAGTTGTGATACTCAAGCGAGCTGTTTACTGTACTATTGAGGAAAAGTAGCTCAATAGAAACTCTCCTCTGAAGTGTGCCACGGCAATTCCAAGCATTGCATAGAATTTCAAAACCTTTTAGCCGATGATGGAAAACACTTCAAAAGATTGAAAGAACAAAAAGGTTGTAAAATCAGGTATTTAAATACTGCTAATGTGAGTGTTTGTTTGCCAACTCATTTGGTGATTTGCAAGTCAGAGTCAGGTTTTTCAAAGTCTACCTTACTTATAACCATTTAATCTAAATGACTGTATGTAGCTAGGACCTGCACTACACTTAAATATACCCATATAAACACACATTGTCGGTCTGTAACAATACTGCAATCAGTTTTCCTCGTACATGTTTAAAAACTTCTATTTGTACCACAGTCTTTCGTTAAGTCCAAATACAGTTATCTTCAGTGCCTTGCTGTAAATACATGTAGAGCATGTAAATCTTCAAAAATTTTCATTGCATGTTTGCAAAAGGTTCAAGCTGCTCTACTTGTTTCATGTGACAGTGTGGATCTATGAGGGTAGTTTTCTGAACAATACCGGCCTGTCACACAGGCAGCCAGCTCACTTCTATGATTAGACTGGAAGCAAGCCAGTTGTCCCTGATGTCATGTCACTTTGTTCTAGGTGATAGTCATTTGGCATTAGCTGAATTTTGGTCTTTGTCTGTCTTCAGTGCTTCTTACTTTGCCTTTCTTCTCCTGTCTGACTAATTTGTGCCTCTCTTTGTGCCACCGTCTCATTTTTCTCTTCATGATGATTTGCCCAGAAGGAAAGAAAAGGTGGGAAAAATAGCTCTGCACAGGATCTAATGTTAGCTCCCTCTTTGCTTTTCTCTCTTTCCAGGCGGTCCATCACGTTGGTCCTCCCCTCCATGTGATTGCTGCTGCAAGAACCATAAGGGTGACGGCGAAGGCGAGAGTGGCACTTCCTTTAACGACCTCTCCACCTCCAGCTCTGAGAGCCAGTCAGAGGCCAGCTCACCCCAGGGAACAGTCATCCGTGGCCCGGTTAGCCGCCAATCACACCCCCACGCCAATGTCCAAACCCTGGACAGGCCATTGAAAAAGGGCCCCGTCGCCATGCTCCAGCAGTCCGAACAACGGCGTAAGAGTGACTTGCTGCGCACCCTCACGGCGAGCTCCCGCGACACCAGCACCTGCAAGAAAAGGCCAGCGAAAGAGAAGCTGACGGTCGAGGAGGAGCTGGAAAAGTGCATTCAAGACTTCCGCAAGATCAAGATCCCAGAGAGGTTCCCTGAGAGGAAGTACATGTGGCAGGCTGACCTGCTGAGAAAGTACCGCCTCTGAGCCAGGAAACAGGAGAGAGGGAGCAAACACATGAGGCCAAGGATCAGTTTACATGTTTTTTGATCATGACTTTTGCAACAAAATGGAGGCAACACTAAACTCATTTGAATCCAGTTCCTGAGGGAAATTTTCTCCTGTATGTCAGCAGATTGAACGTCTACGCAGAAGCTAGAAAGAAGCATAAAAAAACAGACTGATCTCTTATTGACGTATGTATGTGTGTGTGTGTGTAGTTTAGGTCTACTGTATGTACTTGTTAGTATGTGCTGTACCTTGCTGAATGCTTCAGAGCTTTGAATAATTTATCCCTGAGGACCAATCACAGTGGGCGAAAGACATCTGATCAACCAACCGGAAGCTTGCAAATGGCTACACTGGGATTTACTGAGGGTCACTGGACTGTACACACTGTCATTTGACATCACTGAAAACCCATCCACAGGGCCACAGTTTTAGTCCACAAAGACAAACACTGATTTAGTTTGTGAATGTGTGTGTGTGTGTGTGTGTGTGTGTGTGTGTGTGTGTGTGTGTGTGTGTGTGTGTGTGTTTCGCACCCAGGTGGCCTAGAGGTCACAGATAAATCTGCATCAGGATCCATTAATAATTCATGCTGTCCCGACAGTGCTCTCACTATAAATACACCCAGAGCTCTCTGCTGCCAGGGTAGTGTAAACAGCTGGGTCAATTACTTTACTTTTAGTCAACATTTGAGGACTTCTGAGGCAGGAAGAGGTACAATTTCATCAGCAGCACAATTCATTTCCTTCTTCTAATATCAGTTGTATTGCAAACGTACCCCGAGTGAATTCAACCACCGTACGCTGCATTGATTTGTTGCTGCGTTGGCTAAATGTAGAGCAATACCCAGATTACAGTGTGAAGGATAAGTGAAAGAGTGAAGGATCTCATTTGATAGTCAACCCATGGGGGAAATACAGCAGTCCTGATTCAACACACCTATACACACACACCCTTCCATTTATTGGACTGGCATTTAACCCCATTTACATTACTGAAATCAACAGAGCACTCACAAACGCACCCACACAAGCACACAAAGGGATCAATCGTAAGGTCATTTAAATGTTCAATGACACCTGCATGGAATACGGACAGAAGTGGACAGGATCGCTACATTTGCTAACCTCTGTCAGGACAGACCGATGCGTTCTGCACTGACTCTTGACACGGTAATCAATAGTTATTGATGATAGAGTCCGGTGATAGAGCCGATAGACGTGGCTCTTGTTTACAGTTATTAATGAAGCCCCTGGGTTACTGATAAAGACAAGCTGTTCGTGAAAATTAGCAATTATTCATGCATTCATTTAAGTACTCTTGGCTCTGTCAGAGTCAATGGGATGTGGATTGCAATGTGGCTACAGAAACAAACATTGCAGATAGCGTATTTTAAAAGAGCACAATTCAAGAACAGTTTAATTTCCTGGTAGGTTGATTGTTATTTATTTAAGGCTGTTGTTGGATCATATATATATACTGAAAGAATGATTTAGAAATAATTTAATACAGCAAATTAAATTATTGACCACAATAAATGGCTAAAAGCACACAGACGTAAACCCAAAAAGAATTGTTGTCAGATGCATTGTTTATTTAAAGAGGTAGTGTTACTCACATCTCTCGTTTTAGGACGGAACATATATGAAAGGACTGAACGTATACAACAGTCACAACTACAAAGGAAACAAGTGACATGTCAGAATTAGAGTTCAAGATGTTAAAATCTTTTATTGCTACAAGTAAATCAGATGTTAATGTGTTTGTAATTCCAACAACACGACCAATAAAATGTATGCCGTTATGATATAATATGAGACAAATCTGATCAGATTTGTTTTGGAGTTTCTTTAAGATGAAGTAACTAAAGTAGACGACTGGCGATCAACTGCTTACAGATAAATGTGTTTGTTGACCACAGCTTCAGGTGAAATTTGAGGTATTTATGAATGGTGTGACAATAGACAGCTGTGATGAAAAAGGTGGTTTGAGTTGTTAAGTTTGAAATATTATGAATTGACTTGTACTGATGAAAGTTCACAATGACCTTGGTAGCTTAAGATTAAAAAAAATAGGGGAGGAAGTGGAAATCATTTTCACAGATAAACTTGATTTGAACTTCTCATAGTTTATATTTGTTCTAAAATCTTATGAAAGTGCAGAGGAGTGGGCTTTATAAACAATCAACGCTTTTTACAAAGCACAAACTAAGTATACAGTTTAATTAAAAGCACACCCAAATAATAAAATATGCAGAATATATACTTATTCAAAAATCACCTTATTTAAAAATGTCCCTGATATGTTCATAAAAACTGATATTACAAAATGTTTTATTATACTTATTTTTCTATCCAAAGGCCTTTAAATTAATATATAATCAAATGCCCTTATGTTTCCCATAAAATGTATTTCCTTTGAGAGAACTGGTTGGAGGAGATTTCCGGTTATATTCAGAAATATGGTTGCAATAGGTGCTAGATTCAAACCTTCCATTTTCCTCATGTCAATACAATGAAAATTACTTATTTTTCTACACTGCTGGAATATTACGTTTTCATTTCAAAGTCATTTATCTTATCAGTTTAAGTTGAAATATGTTAATTCAGACTACATATCATATGTAAATAATCATCATAAATCATACCTAACCAGAATAATGTATTATACTCTCTGTATATAACATGCAAATCCATGAGGCGTGGCTGCTACTTTGTTCTTGTGATGCAGTAGACTGACACTAATGTAATACAGCCATTCTTGTTTTATCATTTCGAGTGTTGGGCCATCAGGGATGAGGGAAAATATAATACACTACTATACCATGCTATATACCACAATAACAAGTGATAAGTTAATCGATTTTCAGGACAAAAGTGTCATAAATGGTCGGTCAGCACATTTGTCTGATAGCACCACAGAGGCAGTCACTGCTGAATAAGACCATTCAGTGACTGAATTGCGATCAGTAGATCTTCAAATTTATATTTAGTGCTTATCAAAGAGAAAAGAAAAAAAAAAGATTGTTTAAAAATCAAAAGCTACAAACTGTTCAGCTGTAACACTGGAGCTTCGGTTACCACACAGTGCAGTCAGAAAGTGTTAGGACTATAATTTCGTTTTTTTGTGTGTGTGTGTGTGTGTGTTGTTTTGGCTCTGTACTCCAGAACATTGGGTTTGAAATTAAACAAAGACTATGAGGTGAAAGTGCTGACTTCAAGCTTCTAACAGTGTTTGTTTCATCCATATTGGGCAAATCACCCCCCCCCCCCAATTATAAAACAATCCAGCAGGATAATGATTCTATACACAGAGGCAAAGCAACAAAGGAGGTTCTATGGATAAATACTTGAATGTTTCTTGCCTGATCAAGTTGATCATCTGGCCTCACTTCAACTATGAAGGCCAGCATGAAGTGAAGACAGCTGCAGCAGAGAGGGAGACATGGACTACAATGGATTTGCGGCCAAATACTGAATACGACAACTTAAACTGGGGGACTTTAAGGGGCCACATGCACGACAGTTTGGATGTAAAGTTCACTCAAGTGAAAGCAAAGCTGAAAATCTAAACTGAGACGGAGAGTCTAGTGAACTAGAGCACAGAGCCAACACACAACAACACTGACTGCACTGTACAGTTCATCTTTAATTCTCCTCATGCACCTTTAATCTTTGCTAAAGTGGGTTGCATTCTCGGTTAGTTTGCTTGGTCTGAACCAAAGGTAAAACACATTTTTGTTGTGGAATAGCATACCGTAGGTTCACACTGACCAGTTACAAACAAGTAGGGCTCGTTACAACTACAGGCCAGACAATACCTTGCTTCTGGTCAATTTTTACTTTTTTAGGTGATCTGAGATCTGAAAAACATCATCAGAATTTAAGATACAGAATCAAGTTTATTCCCCTTTTTCCGTTTCCCATAAATCATGTTTTCAGCTACTGGTACAATCATTATGATCCAAACACGGTAAACAGTTTGAACGTGAAAGATAAATGTTTCTTCATTTTTCAAAACTGTTCCAATTTTAATTATTTTTTTGACATCAAGTTATTTTTGACATCTGCAGTACTTAGTCTTGCGCTGTTCATATTCAGCACCGTTCTAGGCAAGAAAGCAAGTTGATATTCTTGCAGGTTTTGGGTTTGCTAGACTCTGCCTGCCATTCTAAAAACGTGTTGAGCTTATCCAACAACAAGGAGGATCAGTCACGGAAATTATTAGACATTAGAAAAAGGATTAGAAATGATGTTAAACAGACACACACTGGAAATGAATACCAAGACACCCGGAGGCCTTCTAGAGTAGACTACAGCTGTTTTTGCACAATGTATAAAGTTAATAAAAACACACAAACAAGAAAGTATTTGAAAAAGAGATAAATATGTTAATAATCACCTTACATGCACAATACAGCCACAAATGATGTGTCTGTCGTGAGAGAGAAAGATTCAAATATTTGTTGTATTGTAGATCAAGGTTACAAATTTTCACCTTCAGAGCATGTGAGATAATGTTCAGTTCTTTGGGCCGTGAAATGAACAACAGATGATGTAAATCTTATTGCTAGAGAATGACTGCAATGTTGTTTTAAGTCACATGTGATGTATGAAAAGGAGGAGAGACTGAACTGATATTTAGTTTGTCAATTTCTGTTATTTTTGGAGTGCCCGGCTGCAGTCTGTGATTTTCTTTCCTGAAGTTATAGTCATGCCCTGCAAGTGAAGCCTGAGTTCATGATTGCAGGCACTGTTATTTTTCCTCCTGCCTCTGATGAGCCTGCGAACCTCAAAGAAAATCACATTCTTCTGACACCACCATGGTCGACCCGGCACATTCTGTTTGAAACAAAAAGGGCGTCTGTTTTGATGTATGTTGTTCTGACACAAAAAAGAAAAAAAAGGAAAAAAAAAGAAAAAATGGTTCAGAAACATTGTGAGCATGTTGGTATACAAAACTTATAACAGATTTAACTTAGTCTGTTTGTGTGAAAAAGATTATGTCAAAAACTGATATTTAACAGAAAAAGAAAACTTGCAAAAAAGTTAAAAAATAAAAAAAATAAATGAAAAAAAAAGAAGAAAAGAAAAGCACAAATGTGTTGATAGTGTCTGCTGTTCCTCCACAGTTCTATAACATTATCAAATAAAAAGTCAACTCAGCAGCGTGACCGAGCTCCTGCAAAATAGAGCGAGTCTCACCAGGGGCATGTAGCTCATGGAATACTTGTTTCACCATGAATCATCTAAGAAATATTAACACACTATTTTGGCAATTGTAGAATTATGAAAACCTGTCCATCAAAGTTTCTCTAACCTTCAAATTACACATAGATTTACTTCCATCGCTGATATAACTAAACGTACAAATTGTCAACAACCAAACATCCATGGTGAGAGTCGCCCTGTGTTCCAGGTGTGACGTCCTGTTACTACGTCTGCCTTTAGAGACAATACGATTCATCCGAGAGTGTTTAGATACGAAGCATATAGTAATTTTGAAAATGTATGAGTACAACCAATAAACAAGACATTCTGTATAGCGACCTACGAGTTGTCTTTATTCCGAATATATTACGAAGTGGGTTTTTATCAAGTTAGTTCATTTGTTTGGATTCTCATCAGCTTCTGCAGTAATGGTGGCAATGGGGGTCAAGAAAGACAGTAACATTAGAAATGTTTTAATTTTTAATTTTTAGATTAATAGTTAATTGATGACTGGGAGACAATTAGTTGCATTTCAAATGGCATCACATTAATAGCAAAGCATTGTTTAGCACAGCATATTATGTCAAAGACTGGGACTATGCTGTGTTCCTATTATTGGACAATGACTGTAGAATATTAGCCTTGTATTTAGTTCATAGTTCAATAACTTTAAAATAATTCCTGCATCTATCAGGCTTTACTTGAAACCAAATGTCCTCATATTTCATCAGACCAGCCCAATGCCCTGTTTACGCTGACAACACATAAAATGTTTTTTATGCGTTTGATCAATTCATGAAATAAAACAACATTAGTATTGACATTATCATATTTTTAGTTTTATTAGTGCAGGAATGGGTTGTGGGCTGTGTCCAAAATCACTCCCCATTAACTATATAGTGTTGTAAACATCATATTTTAGAAATGCACCCATCAGTGATGAAACAAAATTATGATTTAAAGTGTCAGAATCAGTAAATTACTGAGCGTTTAATTTATGTGGAGTGGTGAATGAAGAAACTGAAACAGCTGTGGATTAAGATCCTACATTAAATTTACAGCCCAGTATAAAGAATTCCATAAATACTAGAGTTGAGCTTCGACCTCCGAGCAGACGGTCTAAACAAAGCGGGTACAGTTAAGAGCCTTCATTCAAAGTTGCCAACAGACGGACAATAAGAAGGACCAAATAAACAAAAGGCTGGCAGGCAAAACTAAAAAGACAGCAGTTAAAGGGAGAACAGGAATTCAGGCAGGAACCCACAGCTAAAGCACTTGCAGAAGGTGGACAATCTGACAAAGAACAGGGATAAATTGCACAATATATGTACAGGGAGGCTAATGAGGACATGAAAGGCAGCAATCCAGGGAGATGATACAATCAGGTGATCTGCAGGAATCCAGAAACTTGACAATGCCGTCTGCTGAGCAGGTGAGCGAGGCAGCATTGGAAATGACAGGTGAGTTGAGTACACAGAAGCACAAGCTATTAGTGTATGCACATCATGTCAATCACGGAGAAACAGAAGATTATGGGTTATTCTGACTTGGGAAAGTCTATTCGTTTTTCCAAGATAGTTATCCTCACTGCTAACCTTGTAGCCACACCACATAAACAGCCTAAATTAGTTTCTTTTGTTGTGTTATGTATCGCAGTGATTTATTTCCAAGTGAAAACAGATACAAACAAACAGTGTACTGCTCCTATAACACTAGCTGAATTGGTTGATTTAGACATAACCAGCAGCACATTTGCAGCCATTTCTGCCAACAACTCGTTGATACTTCTGAGTGTTTCCACTCGCACAAACTCAGCACAAGTCCTAAAGTACATCTGCACTATATCCTCACACAGTATAAGTGTGCACATTATACGCAATGACAGAGTATAGTGTGTGCTTAGTACACAACTAATCAGTGAACTTTACCATTTTGGGTATAAAGGGAACAAAGCAGGTCAAAGTTTCTAAGTTGTGTCAAACTCAAATATCAAGCAAAGTTAGTCCATATATTGACATCTTGAATTAATCTTAATAAACTCCTTAACTAATCAGTGTGTATGCACTACATACTCAGATACATATTATGAGGATAGGGACAAAGAAGCCCAGTCCCAGCGTTGGCAATTCCATGAAAGCTCAAGATCCCCCCCCTCCAATTTTAATAGGGGAAGTCAGGAGTCATTGAAAATAAATATAAATTAAATGATTAGACAAGACGTTGATATATGGAGGAAGGTACTGTATGGAGCAAGAGGCACCATGTCTGTCCCTTTGTAAAAACAAATACTTGATTATGCTCACTGTAAAGGGAATTATTAATTTCAGAAACAGACCAACATTCATTTTTATTAAATCATACATATATATTAAATGAGTCATGCACTTTCGTGAATGGTCTCTGGCCTAAATAATTATTTCAACATATGCTGTCCAAATCTATATAAAGCAACCTTTTCCACTTTAAGCACTTTCTCTGATCATGAAATTGATGTCTATTAAAGTCTATGAGTGTTCATTTCTTATGGTGGCCACTGGGACTAATCAGACACAGGTTGGGAAAGGAGCAGGAACCATATTGACCTGTTTCTACTCAGTGAATGACAAAGACACACACTGTTTAAAAAAACAAAACAAATCCACATTAACCATAAAAAAAAAAACTTCTGCTTACTCAGAGTCCTCTGACAAAACTTCAAGACAATTAAATCATTATTTAGCGACGGCATATGGAGAGAAAACTGCTATTTCTGTCAGACCGGCTCATCCCCTGATAATACAGTTAATCATACTGATTTCAAAGTCACAATCAGGAAGAGAAAGTGTGGTTGTGAG
Organism: Seriola lalandi dorsalis; assembly: GCF_002814215.2. Classification (NCBI taxonomy): domain Eukaryota; kingdom Metazoa; phylum Chordata; class Actinopteri; order Carangiformes; family Carangidae; genus Seriola; species Seriola lalandi. The sequence continues at coordinate 1,047,189 of NW_019525445.1, read as the reverse complement.
GGAAGAATGCATGTTTCATGTCTCTCTTTGTGGCTGCCAGCTCTCCGTGGAAGAGAAGAGGAGGGAGAGTATGCATGACAAGCTTAAAATAGCATCAGTGGGATCAGCTATCTCCTCAAGATCAGGCAGTGGGGGCTGCATGTGGCTCTTAGAGCCGGCCTAAGCCTGCAATGACGAGAATGATAAAACAAATTGGTGGATGAAGGGTGTGGATGGAAGTGTAAGAGAGAGGCGATAAAGAGTGCTGAAAGAGGGAGAGGTATTGAATTAGGATAAAAGGCAAGAAAAGGAAGGGAAATGAGGCAGGGACAATAGGCGGAGGGAGGGAGAGGTTAAAGGATGGAAAAGATAGATGGAAGTAGGTGGAGAGAAATGAAACAGAAGGAAGAGCAATTGAAAGGAGGAAAGGAAAAGGGAAGAAATAAAAAAGATAAGTCACCGAAATTATGTATAAGAGAAAGGCATTTAGGCAGAGGAGGTGCATACAGGACAACACGAAGCAGGTATAGAGACAGGTGGAGGAGTAAGGGAGGACAATAACCAGCTAAAGAGCGATGGCAATGGGAGAGAGGTGCAAAAAGAGGAAATAACAGATTAAGAGCTAGCAGAAAAAAAAACAGGAGGAACTGCAGAAAGCCTGTGTTGGCTGTCAGCATCCATCTCCAAGATAAGAGCTCCAGCTACATGATCTGTTTTCCAGCATTACAGATGAAAGCGAGCACTCCTGCACTGCAATCAGATCAGCCATGTGTATCTCCATTGTTACCACTAGCTGGGATGATTTTCTCAGCAACACAGCTGAATGATGCACAATGCCAGGCATTGTGGAGCAAACAATGGTACAAGCCTTTGTGCACAATAGGCTGATCCAGCTTCAGCTGTGTCCTGGAGCCACTATCGCATTGACAAGATTAGTAAAAGGACATTTAATGCATTATCTCTTTTTCTCTGTGAAGTCAAACATTACTTGAGGTCCTGCTGTGCAACGAAAGTCCCACAACAGATACAGCAGGCTTGTTAATACGATATAGCAGACGTGTCAGTGAAGGGGTAACAGCAGCAATTATAACACAGAAGGCTTGAGTTTTGAGAGATACTGAGTTATTTATCTATCTTTTAGTATTGGATATTAGGTACAAGAACACGAAAGCTTTGGCTGACTGGATCATTGCATGAATAAGCAAGTGTACAGTACAAATCATGAGGCAGCAGTGCAATGCATAAAATCACGCTTCAGTTAATGTTCACATTAAAGGGATGTGAGCGGTTCTGCGGATGGAAACATCTTGTCAGAGGAGAATGGCCAGACTGACTGGAGCTGACAGAAAAGCTACAGTAACTCAGATAACCACTCTTTACAACTGTGGTGAGCAGAAAAGCATCTCAGAATGAACAACACGCCAAACCTTCCACCCCCGTCAGCCAAGAACAAAAATCTGAGGCTGCACAGATTCACCAAAACTGAACAGTTGAAGACTAGAAAACTGTAGGCTGCTCTGATGAATCTCAATTTCTGCTGAGGCACACAGATGGTATGGTCAGAATTTAGCATCTACAGCATGAATCCATGGACCTAACCTGCCTTGTGTCAACAATCCATGCTGCTCCTGGAGGTATACCGGCGTGGGGAATGTTTTCTTGGCAAACTTCAGGCCCCTTAACACCAATCAATCATGGTTTGAATGTCACAGCCTGTCTAAGTATTGTTGCTGACCATGTGCATCCATTTATGGCCACGGATTACCATCTTCTAATGGCTACTTCCAGCATGATAATGCTCCATGTGACAAAGCAAAAGTCATCTCAAAAGGGTCTCATGAACATAATGAGTTCAGTGAACTTCAGTGGACTCCCCTCTCAAATGAAATGAAATCTGAATCCAATACAACACCTCTGGGATGTGAAAGACAGATTGGCAGCATGAATGTGCAGCTGACAAATCTGAAGAAATTATGTGACGCAATCATGTCGACATGGAGCAGAATCTCAGAAATGTTTCCAACATCTTGTGAAATCCATGCCACGAAGAACTGAGGCTCTTGTTTTATTAGAATGCACAAAACAGCACACATGTATTCACAGGCAGACTTGTGACATATTCTTGCCATGCACAGTAATGCAAAATTATAGTACATACGACAGCCATCGGTTTCACGCTGCAGTAGTTGGTGGCTGTAACACGCCAAGAGACATAGTAATGCACCAGCAAAAAGAAGGGCAATAAGAAGAATGCTAGATGATTTAAACAATGCTGGTTCTCAAATATTTTTAAAATCAGCTTTGCAAATGTTTTTATGAATCAGGAAATCCATTCAACAACTTCGTTAGGCCTTAATAATACACACAGCGCATTTTGATTAGACTGTGTTTGTTTGCAAGAAATCTCCACAGGGAACCTTTAATATGCCTTTTATGTCTACTGCAGGAGTTACGTTTATCATTATACGTTTCATTATCTCTGGTATTCTACATTGCCACAACATTGGAGGCATTGTTATTGATTTGAAACATATGATAAACAAATAGATGTGTATAAGAGACAGGTTTTCATTAGTGTATAATTGCCTGAAATGAAGAATCGTTGTTTTCGTCCTCTTCCATGGAGCAATGTCTTAATTTATAGCTGATGACAGGGATAATCTCTTATTTTTGAATCGGATTTGTCCCTTCATCTGAGTTTCCTCTCCTCCCTCACTAACACTTGTCTCCTGTAAAGGATGTATCTCAAAGGAACACATGAGAATACAAGGAGGAAACAAATGTGAACAGAATACTCAGATAACAACACATGAAAGTTTGTCAAATAGAGCTCCTGTTGCTGCTCAGTGGGATACACATCTTATTCTAAGTTGCTGCACTACTTACACATTATTTAAGGAGAGCAGAGCATACTTTAAAGAGTCATGGAATGGAAACTGTAAACGTCAAGACTGAATATGAAAGACATGCATATTAAATGCTTAGACATTAATAAATGCAATTTAAATTAAATTTTAATTTAAATTAATTTTGACATTTCATCTTAGTTCATTTAGTTTTTTAATTAATAATTTATCATTTAAAGACAGAATACAAAAGAATACAATAGTAGAATAAGTATTGGCATATGTAATGACATTCTACTTAATTTTTTGGTTTGAGTTTTTAATGCATCATTTAAATGCAAAGTTTCATTAATCAATTATTAATTATTAATTCATTATGATTAAATACTGAAAGAATCTGTAAACAGGTGTAGGATAATGGGCAATTTTTATGAACATTTTTTAAAAAATGCTGCAAATTCATTTAAAGCATTAATCTAGTCTTATGGTCTGATGTGGCCAAACGTTGCATTGATATAAATGATTCACCTGTAAATTGCCAATATTTTTAATGTTTCTCATTACTGCATTTCAAGCAATTAGGATAATTTATCATTTTAGTGCCTCTGTACAGTGTGTTTTCACAAATGAAGGGAACGCCATTTCCAGTCAGGAGTCGTCACCCCAGTCCATTAGCCTGATGCGGTGAGATGTGTAAGTGTTAAATGTGTCACAGTGTTGGTGTTGTGTAAATGGAAGATGATTTTTCTTTTTTTTTTTTGTCATTAGTGTCTTGAGTGTGGGGAGAGATGGGCATGGTGAGGGAGGATTGCACTTCCTTCTTCATCATCATCATCTCCCTCCACCGTCTAAATTAATCATGAATTCAGTTACATGAAACAAACTTACAACTTTAATGTAACTATAATTATATTAAGGGTATCTGCATGCAGTTGTGTGCAAATGCAGGTGTGTGTGCCATCTTCTGATGATCTAATAAGCCACTGTGATAGTGCACAGTCATTTCTTCAGTCACACTCCAAACTAGTATCTATTTCTATCTCATTCTCGACCTGGTATATTTTTAGATATATTCACTCATAATATTTGGCTGCCTCTGCTGTCAACAGCTTGTGTATCTTTGCTGCTGATGCTTGATCAACGAAGCCAATAAGCTCATGACAGCTCAATCAGGAAAACGTGTCAGGCCTTGGATATTGGGCCGTATTGTTATTCCACAGAATGTGTTCCAGAAGCTTGTATTATTCCATCCCAAGACAGAACGCCAAATTTCACAAGTGCCAAAACAAAATTAAATTAAATAAAAAATATCAGCCGCAATTTCTGCAGTGCTGTTGGCAGTTTCCTGTAACTGCATTAGACACATTTCCTACACCTCATTAGTTCGAACTATAAAAGAAATCCTCAAAAGCAGTTTATATTCAAAAACACACTCACACAAACATGTAATCTAAATACATGCATATACACACACAGACTGTATCCGCCTGTATATATATACTATACAGGGAAGAGAGGGAGCAGCAGTATGTGAAAGATTAATATTGCACTGTGTTGTAATATTTAACGTGTTAAAGTGCCCTGTGGGAATAGAATATAACATGCTTCATCAACTTGGTGCAAAATCACCTTTAAATCTCTGAGCATTCTTGTGTTTACATGTTTGTAACCATTACTGTGTATGTGAATCATTGTATGATAAATTTTGTGTTAGTTTTACATGTTGTGATCAGGCCCTGTTAGCTATGCTACAAGGCTGTGACTATTTGCTTAACACTCTGATGGATTAATAGAGGATTCTCATTAATATGAGCAACGTAATTAATTGTGTTATGCACGGCCTGGCTGGAAAACAAATACAGCACCACACAGATAAGTATAGTCTTGTCCAGCATAATAAATCATGTTAGATCTGTACCCTCAAAGGTCCACATTTTTTCTCTCTTACCTTCAGTGTATGCTGTGTTTCCCCAAAAATGCCATTCATTTGCCAGAAATATTCTTCGCAAAAATGTGTACTGGATATATACAGAATGCAAAAAAGCCCTCTAACCTCTAACCCTCTGTTAGAGCCTGCTGAAAAAGCTCTCATATTCTCACTCAGTAGTAAACAACATCCATTTGCATACATAGGGATCATATATATATGCAGAACAAAAAGGGCCCAAGTGCATTTACCTGTGGCATGCCATATCGACATGGTGAAAAACTGAACAGGTCATTTTTAAATTAACAAAGTGACTTCTTTCTTGTAAATAACACACCCTATATAGAGAGTGACCGGGATACGTTCTAGCACAACACAGGCTACAAATAGGCAAAAGAAAGCCTTTCAGAGAAAATATATAGAAAATAAAGGCTGGTAAGAAAAAAAAGTAGATCACATGGAAGGGAAACAGGATATTTTATTTACATATTAGAGGAAAAGTAGAAAATGTAAATGTAAAAAAATGCAAAAAAGCAGCTCATAGAGGTTCACTGCTCCCCAAAATGCAAAAGTGTTGCATAAAATGAACGGCACGATACATTCTGATATCCATTGTAAACATTTGGGAACTCTGACCTGACAAGGGTGCTAGATGGATGGTTCATTTACTGGAGGCTAAAGGATCAGTTTTTGGGAGCCAAATCCCATGGCACCCAGGTCAGTAGTTGTCAAGACAACTGATTCCACACCAGGGTGTTGGACAGACCAGATGACTGAGCAAACAACATTGCCACCCTTACTGTAGGTCGGCCATTCTGCTAGCAGAGGAAATAGGCATCTGTAGTTTACAGTTCCAGTGTTTAAATGCGCTAATTGCCATCATTAAAACATTTACCATTGCTTGGTCCATTAGTGGGCTTGTACGGTCACACTGTTCAGTTTGCAGTTGTAGAAAATGCACAAAAAAACCTATCAACTCAAAATAGATGATTTCACTCTCCTGGGCAGAGTGACAGCATCATCAAATTTAACTCTAGCCAATGATTACAAAGTGTGAAACCTGAAAGCCACCATTTATAGCAACAAAGAGGCAGTAGAGAGAGTATGACGAGAGATCTGGAAAAATTCTGTTCTTTATGTGGATACCTGCTAACTGCTGCCAGCAATGCCAGCAGTGACTTAAATGTTGGAGAAGACTGGAGTCTGCCAACTTGACAGTCCAGTTGTTATCGTGTATGAAGCTTGAAAGCTGAGTGCGGCTCTGTGGAGAGCATGAGGTGAGTGCTGTTGAGATTAAGAGACGCTCAACTCCCCAAGCATCAGACCAGGGTCAGCAGTTCAGGGCAGACAGGTGCAAGCAGACAAATGAGTTACTTTTTCATGTGTAGAGCTCATTAGTCAAGCTGGTTCCCTAAACCTGTAATACAGTGGTATGAAATCTAAAATTAATGTCAGCTCAAATCCGTACATATCGTATGCACAGCATGGGTGCACGTTTTTCTACATGATGATTTAAATCCAAACATCAAGATTTTGAAGGACTGAAAGGATCTATTGATATTGAAATACTTACAATGGCAGCACTGAAAAGTGTCACATCCTCCTGCCATAATGATGCACCTTTACCATGATTGCAGCGCATTTGTGCCACAGCAGCACATGAGTTATGCTACAATGTCCATAGGCGGTGTTCCGCTTACACACAGCTTTTCAGAAGTAGGCTTGCGCAGGTTAGTTGGAATATGAGGGAGGAGAGGTGAGAGGAAGGAGAGACGGCTGCTTCTCTTTGTCGTTGTCGATCAGAGTTTGCCAGCAGCAGTTCAGCAGTCAATAAAAACCTAAAGCCAAAAAAATGTACGCAAAAAGTAAACTTGTTTATTTCTATTGTGCATGTATATTTTTGGATTGGTGTGTGGTCACTCGAGACTGTGATTGACTGCTTACTTAGCCCTCAATACCATATACTATACTCATCATTAAGCTTGTTCCAATCAGCAATTAGATTGATTAACAATGACTGAAGACACAAAAGCATGTTTTGTTTTTTTTTCCAATCAGTGATCACAATTAATTAAATGCACAAGTGACTCTGCTCCTTAATTTAAAATCAATCCATTTCTGCTTCCCTTTTCATCTGCCAATCCTGACAGGAGCGCTGTATAATCTGACAAAACCCTGTAGGTCAATGAGCCTCCTGCTCTTCTCTCTGTTATCTCTGGACTATTTCTGCGGAGCTCTAGAGATAGGAGATCACATCTCTAGATGAAGTCTGAAATTTACTAGTGTATGTGTGTACAGTGAATGTCTAATTACTGACAGTTGACTTGAAATTATTTATTAACTGTGAATTTCACTTGTCACTGACACGCACACACATACACACACAAAGAAAAGAAAGAACCGAGAAAAAGAGGAAGAAATCTCCATTCAGGAAAATGACGCTGTTGCTGCAGACAAACTTGTTATTTTATGATGACTACATTGTCTGATAAAATGAACCACAATACAGGTTAATGAAGGCAGCTGTGCTGTGAGACTGACAATACTGACATTTAAAATGATATAATTGCAGCATTAGAAATGCTAATGGTTATTTATCAGTTTTTGAGGCTTGTGGGGGAGTTCAGGTCCGTCTCAGTTTGAGTCTGTCTGTTTTAAGCCTCGCTGGCTCTTCCTGGTTCACATCACTCATGGATCAAAGCTACAATCAGCATGTTTCATTTAAATCTCACATTAAAAGGGAAAATGGGCAATGAACAAAACTAGCAAGAGAGAGCTACCCCTCCCTGGTCATTCAGACTGTGTTTTAGTGCAGCCAAATTCAGAACACACATATATACATATATATACATATATATACATATATATATATATATATATATGTATATACATATACATATACATATATATATATATATACATATACATATACATATACATATACATATACATATATATACATATATATATATATATACATATATACATATATATATACACATATATATATATATACATATATATATATATATACACATATATATATATACATATATATATATATATATATATACATATATATATATACACATATATATATATATACACATATATATATATACACATATATATATATATACACATATATATATATATATACATATATATATATATATATACACATATATATATATATATACATATATATATATATATACATATATATATATATATATATTTCCAGGGCAGTCCCTGTATGATATGAAATACAGTGAGGCAATTCACAAGCTGCGTTGGGTCTTCCCTCTGCATTCATATAAAGTAATGATAAGGGAGTTACCTTGCGACAGTGATTATTGCCTCCTTAAGGCAGCAACCCTGCAGGACTGCTGCAACCACAATGCAGTGAAAATTTGAAACATCACGTCTCAAAAGGATGCTGAAAAACTAGTCCATGCATTTGTTACCTCTAAACTGGACTACTGCAATTCCTTATGTAAAGCCTCCAGTTGATTCAAAATGCTGCAGCATGAGTACTGACAGGAACCAGAAAAATAAATCATTTTCTTCTGTTTTAGCTTCTCTTTGCTCTCAAAACACAGGCCTACTGGTGGTTCCTAGAGTAGAATGGGCAGCAGAGCCTTCAGCTATCAGGCTCCTCTCCTGCGGAACCAGCAGACACCAGGAGGCAGACACCCTCTCTACATTTAAGATTAGGCTTAAAACTTTCCTCTTTGATAAATCTTATAGTTGGGGCCGGCTCAGGTGAGCCCTGAACCATCCCTTAGTTATGCTGCCATAGTGCTACACTGCTTCTCTCTTCTTCTCTCTCCATGCATTTATATCACACTACTGCATGTCATTAACTTTGTGTCTTCTCTCTGCTGTAGTTTGTGCTTCCCCTCTCTGTCCTAAGTCAGCAGATATCTCTGATCTGCTACTTCTAGTTCTTCACCTTACTCTGTAAAGTGTGAGATAATGTGTGTAAGGATTTGCTGCTATACAAATAAAACTGAAATGAATTGAATTGAAAACTGTGACATTTTTCAGTGCTGCCACTGTATGGTCAGGATGCTGCATGGGCATGTTAAATACGCATTAGCTTTCTTTACACTTCTGTGCTGGTCAGCACATTCAAGTGAGCTGCTATTTCTTCTACTACTTCCCTAAGTCATGGTAAAACACAAAATTCTTTTACCAGCTCATTACCGCGTGTGTGTGCACTGTCAGCCAGTTGTTTAGCTGACAGTTTGTTTTTGTTTTTTTGCACTTGTCAATCAGCCATGTATTGCGAAATTTCAGCATAGGTCCAGAAAATCCTGCGTAGGAGTGAGCGAGGAATGAATTAGAAATTACCTGTTCATTGAATTGGGTCATAAATTAATTAGTTCCTGAATTGCTAATTCCTGAGTTACTGAGGAAGAGTGCTTCCCATACTATATTAATACATTATATATAATAATGATTAGTTCATACACATCTGTGTATCAACATACTACCCGCATCCTTCTTGAGATGAATTCATCCTGGAATTTAACTGTATAAATGAAAACCAAACTTCATTCGAAATCAATTCATCTGCTAGCGCCTCTGCTGCATCTCATCAGAAGCAATATAAGAATAGAATTGGAAATAGCTTTTCATTCAGGGCAGATTTTTACTTAATTGAAAGTCAACGTTAGCCCCGTGAATGGAAGAGAAAGACTTGCAGTGATCCAGATCTTTATAATGACCTTGTATATAATGTAGCTGGAGGACCATAATCATCATAGAATGAATTTTAAGTACACGTCTGTCTTTAGTATTCTGTGCTGTTCTTTTGATCTGGAATAAATGTGTACAGTGCTTGGGGAAATTATTTACATCTTTTGTATTAGTTTGCATACAGTACTCGATTTTGTGCCATTTCATGTTGCAGTCATTGCCGCTGCTGTGTTTCTTGATATGTACAAGAGATCAAGGACAGAGTGCTGTGACAGGATTACTTGGAGATGGCAGTTAAATCCTTTCAGCACCAAAAAGGTATTACCAGCCAACAAAGAAATAGCAGAACAGCAAAAAAGGGCATTTTCCATGCAATAATCTGACTGTAAAATGCCCCCGTAAAATCACAGGGTACCTGGAACTGAAATGGAAAAAAGTTTGATTTGGTCGGAAAGAAAAGTGCTTTGAGAGTTGTTGTTTGAACATTTTAACTGTTTTGCACTGTCTGAGAGAGATAATGCAATAAAACATACATTTGCTTTCATTTTTGCTGTTTTTTGGTAATGTCAGATCATCCAAGTTCTTTTGTCATTAAATGCCACTGTGTTTTGATTTGCACATAGATAAAACTGCACTGCCACAAAGCCACACAGTACAGCCCCCTGATTCCGAAATTATAGAGAGGAAGCCAGAAGAAAAAGGAAGCTTTTTATTTTAGCAAAGCAACCCCGGGCGCTTCCAACATGTGATGCTTTCTTGCTGCCACTGGGTAACAAATCGGACATAATAGCTCTAACTATTAGGCTACTGTGGCAGAGCTCTCGTTTTCATCCATCCAATTAAATTGGCTCAGTCATTACAAGAATGAGATGTACTAGAGGTTAGATGCATCCAGCCAATCACATTTAATGTATTCAGTGATTAGGTCTGCACCCTAAAGAGACAGGAACGGATGGGACAGGCATTTCTGTTGACAGGGATTCATTTTTACAGGAGAAATATTCTAACAAGACCCAACCCCATGATCTCCATATGAATGCCTGGGTCGCAGCCGTGCCACCATCGTCACGGCTCTGACTCCATTTCAAGCCATCACAGAGGAAGTCCTAATGTTTCTGCTCCAGCAAACCTACCCCTTTCAACTATTGTTAGAGAGTAATGCTCCATGCAACACAGAGAATACCTCCCTCTTACACAGCTCTCTATAAATTGTCTTCTATTTAATGTATCCAAGATTTCATAGATTTTTTTTTTTTTTTTTTAGATAAATCTGCTTCCAACCAGCTGAATGACAACAAAGGCTGTGAAAGTTTATGCAACAAAGTAAACTCAAAGTGAATGAATACTGCATGCAATGAATTCTGGAGCCGTCTCACCGGTCGCATTTAGTCCGCACCTCCTTGAAGTTAAGATATAAGAGTGAGAGTGCGTGTGATTTCAGGGAGTGAAAATTTCTATATTCTAAAAAAGAAAACGTTGGTTTATCTCTGTAAAAACATTTCGCTCACCAAAGTAATCCAGGCATCTGGTGACACAGTGGTATCGGTACCAGAAAATGTGAGAAAGCAAACTAATTCAGTCATAGAATTAGCCAACTGTTAAACCACTAGCACATCCAAAATTTCCTCAATAATATTCGACTGAAAAGAAAAACTGTGCACCAATATACAGTAAGTATAATACACTGATTCAGAAAGTCGGTTGCTAAACTTGTCCTGGATATTTTTTTTTTTTTTTTAAAGTCACTAGGGAATAGTCCTGAGCTCACAGGGGATTTTGGTGTAGTGGCAGCAATAAGAATTGCAGGTTATGTGATGCTGACTGGCCCCAAAAAAGACATTTTCCAACAAAAACAGCTGTAATTTTTTTCACACTCCAAAAGGACTATCGTCACTATTAGGTCCCATAAAAATAAAAAATTTGAGAGCAGAAAAAGTAAATAATTTTTGTGACAGCCAAAAATAAAAATAAAAAGTTTTGATAAACAGAATTGTCCTTCAAATAGAGTTTTCTATCTCGGAGAAACCCAAACCTAAATCACAGCAGTGCATTACTTGTGGGCAGGAAGTACATTGTCACATTTGTCACTGTAGCTCATGTAATATTGAAACTTTAATATGCTTCTTGCCTCTGATGTAATATTTGTCTGGTCTGGCTTACTTTGAAACAACATATCAGACCATTTTAGAGGTAGAAGTCTGGACATTCATGAATGAGAATGCTGAGCCAATTGTTTCTGTAATAATGGCTTTCAGTTTTACCAAAGATTTCACATTTCAGATCCCCATATATCCCCGTACCTGCCAAGGGAAAGTAGAACATATTTTCGCTTTGTTGTACAGAAAATGGAAGAAAAAAGATGAACGGTTGAGAGTATGGTGTTTGGCAGTGGGTGACAAATACATTATTGCTTTGCGCACAGCAGCAAACAATCCAAGTGCTGCTTTGGAGAGTGAGCTGTCACCGTCCCTGCACCCAGACAGCATCACACCATAAATATCAATAAAAGAGAGAAAGCAAGATGTCCTCAGGGAGACTGCAGCGAGGTACATGAATTAAAAATGTCACCAATGAGTTTGGGGAAAGGGGAGCAGGTCTACAGCATGGCTCTCAATTCATTTCTGCGCAAAACAAATTTTACCTTGAGGGAAATAATATCCAATGATAGCAGACTGTGGACGGACTGTCAGCTGTAATGGGAACAACGAGACAATCATCTAGAGCCCATGTAAAAAAAATGAAAATAAAAATGAAAATAATAAAGTAAATTGATGTCAACACAATAGAGCACTCTTATACTACCGTTAATAGAGAGCAAGAAATGAGTGCATTACATTCTATACGTTAGGGTCGTAGCTAATCATCATTTGTTAATTGTTTATTAATCATTTAATTATTTAGTCTATAAAAAAATATCAGAAAATGATTAACAATAAATTGACTATGAAAGCTCACATCACAAGAGTCTCCGACCAACACAAAAAAAACACCCAATTTTCACATTTGAGAAAATCATGTTTGATGAATGACTTGACAGTTTCAATTAATTTTCTGTACATCAACTAATCTTGTCATATCTACAAGAAGTACATAATACTGAAGTCTGATATGGTTGAAAGGTCTGCAACAGGCAACTAGGTTGACTTTGAATTAAGACGCTTTTGTCAAATAAGTAAATACTGTACGTCTAAATATGATGACCTGTGCAAAATGGCAAAGGAGTTTGTATTTTCATACAATTTCATATAGTACCCAAATAAGAGATGTGTGATAAGCGCTGAGCACAATTCCTACAACGTATCGAAGACACAGGTAAAAAAGTTATCAGCCTTAAGCTCACATCCTGTCCGTGTTGAGAGAGGTCTTCTGAAAAGTCATTTTTATAGGTTAAGAAGATGTCATTTTTTAAAATGCCAGCGATATGAAATTGAGATTTTCCCAGTGTGGCTATCCATCCTTTTGGATAGATTAGCCGTCCAATCAAAGTTTCCAAATTCCAAACAAACTGAACTTCAACTCTAAGACCAGACAAGAAAAAAGGGATTTTGAATTCCCTATCCTTTTTTGAAAAAGCAGTGGCATATCTTATCAGACACCGAGTTCTCACCTAGAGTCCATGATCTCACTCTTTTTATTTTAAATGGGACCCGAACCTGAGGGAGTATTTAGTTCATGCAAATTTCTCTTTAAGTAGTCCCAACACTTCTTCTGTTCAAACACTTGTCACTTTGCTCCCAAACAGTAATTATCTCTGTGGCAATAGTGTACAGTACTACGACACTTCAAAAAGGCATTCATTTAACCATCAACATAGTGGAAAATGATGCTTGTTAATTCAATTATCACCTGTGTCCACACATGTGGTTTACAGCGCCTAATACGTTGCCCATTTACTAACTAAAGTATCAGAAAACTTAAACTTCACATCAGCGAACATAAAAGTGCCATTAGACATAATGACTGCGACTAACCTATTACGCCACATTACAATGATGTGAAGCATGAAATTTCTACTTAAAAATTTCACGGATATGAAAAAGTTTCTCTTCCACCTCGGGGAGGAACCCTGTCGTGCCTGTGAAAACCACTGGGCCTTAATGAGGACCTTCCTCTTAGTGTGATGTTATGATTGACCGGTGGCCTCCAAGGGCTGGTTGCTATAGCCGAGGTTTTGAGTAGTTATGGATCAGCTAGCCGACATGTGGATCTGCTCCATTATTACATACATACAACCTTATTTTTGTTTTCTAGACCAAATTACTGCCAAACCGTGCTGGTATTAGTTGATGTCATTTGTACCACTTTCCACCTTGCTTGTTTACATAAAAACCAGGCATTAGCGCAGGGAGAGGGGGGGGGCTGTAGTCTGGTGGCGGGCAGCTGCATTACATCTTAGACACGGTTAAGAGGCGTTGTACAATAATAAAATATCAATAAATAATTTAATCAACTGGTATTTCTGGTGCCAATAATTCTAAGATATCTCCAGTTAAAATAATCTTATTTGTTACATATTTCCCTTATAGAGATATTTTGCATGATTTTAATTAATTTAATTAATTAATGATCGTCTTTAGTCACTTTTGGTAATTACTGATAATTATCTATATTATGGATCTGTTATGTTGGCAGGTGTTTCTATTTCTTTGTCAGCTAAATAACAGTAAAACCTCTGTATAAAGCAATGCAGTTCAACGGCACCACAAAACGACCATTAAGTTGGAAACACCCCTCTCTCAAACAGTTCCAATAAAAACTGAACATTATAACCTTCATAAAACAGTAGGATTTGCAGCAGGACTTAGTCTGTGTTAGTTTTAGCTGGGAGAGTGTATATGTGCTGCTCTTTGTGTGGTGCCGTTTACATTTTGACTGATGAAGGTCTAAGGACCAAAGTGATGGCGCTGGTAAAATTAAGTTTTATAATCATATTTTACATTATCTATAAGTAATATAATTTATAGGATCGCTCATAGTGAGTGTTCATAAAGCGCTCTAATTCAGATGCTGTTCTAATTATACGGTGTCTTTGGAAGATTTTTAATGAGAATGCAACCTCTAGCTCCACAGCCTGTGGTCAGGCATATGTAGTAATATATCATCCTTACATTCATTGACTCAGGCTTTAATTAATAGCATGCTCGCAGTGCTTTCCCACATCTCTAATGGGTAAAAATGTTTCTATACTCATACTAAAGTCCACTGAGGCGTAAGAAGCGTTTGAACTCGAAGGCCTTATCAATTAGCTGTGTTATTTCCTCCGAGGCTCAAAATGAAGAGGCATTATGAGCCACACCTGGCAAGACAGATGTCTGGATGAAGGCGTTCTGGAAGCCTTTCGTCCCCTTATGGTGACTCCACCTCTGAGACGTACTCATAACTGAGACAGAGCAGCAGGTCGACTGGTGATTTGTCAGATGCTATATTATGCCATATGACTAAGAGGCAGGGAAACTAAATCTTAACCTGTTGAGCTGCTGAGCTGAAGACTGATGCATTCTCTTTTTTGGCTTGTCCTGGTGTAGAACTCCCAGTGCTTTTGTTGAAAAGACTTGCTAATAAAAATAAATAAATTAAAAAAAAATAACTATCATGTTAGCTGGTTGTTTGTTTAGAGATGTTGTTTCATGCATTGGGTGGAGATGTGGAATCAATTCTTGGCTTGGTTCTTGAATTCTTTTTTTCTACATGGGTTTGTTTCGTTTTCCTAGACTTTGGCATCTGGCACACAAGCCTACACTGTAGCTATTAGAAATACTACAAATAAAACTGCCTAAACACAGCAGGCCAATGTAATATTCTGTCCTCTGACTTATTTCTCCTCATTTTCTCAGTATCTGCTCATTTATTAGCTACCCACAGAAGGCAAGCTAGCCACAAACCTCCTGATCTTTGCACCATAACAGTGATGAACACCCGGGCTTTTTCCTCGCTCCGTTCCTTTTTAAGATTCCTCCTCTGGTTAACAAGTCATTTATTAAGCTCTGTATTCTCTCCCACTGGGAAAGTACACCAAACACCTCCTGACCTGCTGCTCATTTTGGCTCGATGAGTTCCGCCCTAAAAAAAAGAGCCTGAAATGCAAAGTCATAAAAATGATGGTGTTCATGGCTAGACAGCCATTCATTAGGCTCTATTGTTTTCCACATAGTGAGACTTGGAGCTACAGCCGTCTGACCTGAGAGCCTATGGATAGAGACTGCAAACATCGCTGCACTTGAGATTGAACAATGCTTAAGATGAAAAATATCTCATACTCTTTGTTGCAGGAAGGAAAAACAAGTGGGACCAGTGTTTGCCTCTAATAGACATGTTTTCCATTGGAAGAGAATTCCTGCAGTGGTGTAATGTGCTGCCTGGCAGCTCAATCCTTTTTCTTCAACCTAAGGCAATGCATTGTAAATATCTCCCCTATTTGTATTAAAAGTATAGTATGTCGTTTTGGACCACTGCTGCTCTGCATAGTGAGAAATGGCATGAGAGACTGTGTGCATTTGGTTGTTTAGGCACTGTGGATTTTAACCCTGAAATAGTCATTTCAAATGCTGGCAAGAAACAGAATTTCAATCTTGCACACAAGGTATACTGCAACATTTCAATCTAAAACACAATCTAAAATGTCTGAGTGTTTTATGTATTTTTGCAAACATGTGACCTTTGTGAATATTTGCACATATACTAACTTAAAACATCAAATATTTTTATCATTAATTATTTGAAACCCGGTTTTAGTCATGGATATTTAGTAATAAACAATACGTACAGATTAAATGTTAACTTGAAAACACCTTGCAAAGTGCTGCTAACCATATTCAGTTAGATATCTCATTTGGACTGCTACTGATAAGTAGCAGTCACACTCACCCACTTCTGCTGATGTGTAGTTTCTGGCACCAAGGTGTGTAATTATCTATTTTAGCTGCCCCAGATAGGCGAATCAAGACAGCACCAGCCATCTGGCTGAGTGAGGACTCAAGTCTCTGCTGGCAGAAACGCAAATGTGTTTTCACCCTCCCTGTTCAAACACCCACCATAAAAACCTCAGCTGTTCTTGTTTTACAGATTGCGTATTTGTCACGGTCACTTGGACGCTGTCTCAGTGATTTGGTGTGCTCCTTTATTCCACCTGCCAGTCAAATGCCCAACCTGGCTTGTTCTACTCCTGGCCTGACACGCATCTATAGAGCAACACTGTAATTTTCAGATAAAAGGCGACTTTGCTCAAAGTATAGGCCCTTTGTGAAACATGTGGAATTTAAATGCAGGAACGATTTGGTGCGTTGTTTAAAAGTCCTCTGTGTAAATTTATAGTCATCAATGCACATTGGTTAGGTTAGGGTGTGCATGTTAAACTTAAAAACAAAAGCATGCAGCCTTTCTGAGTCATGAACTCATTACATCTAACGCATGGTGCCAAGGTCTTTTGAGCATGGCTATGGGAACAAATTAATTACCCTAAACATGACCACACTGACCTTCAGAGACCCTGTAACAAAGCCCACTGCATTGCACTTGCACACGTAGGAAATACATCTCCATCACCAAATAAAGCAGTTTTGTTGTGTGCGATGGAAAAAACGGACTTGATCTTAGGGACAAATGCATAGGTCATAGCTATCTTTAGCTGAGACTGAAGGCCTATTGCAGTTGTTATCTGAGTGAGACAGGGCCAGATGGGGCCTAACCTTGGCTCGATCCCCACTGGGCATTCATCTTAGCTCTAATTAGTTGCTTTCAGAAGCGCGCTAGGCTAGTTATATCTTTCTGCACACAGACACCTCCGCCTCTCACACCTTGGCTCACAGTGGAGCACAGGTCGTGTTCTGAATAAGAAATCCCAACAGTTTTGGAACTGATGATATTCGCAGATTAAACAGAATGCTAATGGATGTGATTGACATTCATTACACTGCTTAAATGGAATGTAACTGTATGATATATTATTAAAGTCAATGAAACCCAAGAGTAGGACTTACAGTGGTCTGAAAAGGTTTTTCTTGAAGTGAAGCAAAAAGACTCAGTTACCAGTTTATAGTGTTACATGTGTGCAATGTAATGCAATGAAATACACAACCCCAGAAAAGAACATCGATACCTGATGATTTTACAAAACCTCGGCTTACATTCTATGATGTTTATGAAATTCTCGCTTTCTACAATACCTGCGCATGAAAAAGTGTGGAAACATTGTGAATAAACTACAGGTACAGTTAGACAACAAAAGCAATTCGTTTTTTTCTTAATATAACTACAATCTTTCCCTCAACGCTTATTTCAGGTCTGTGACGCGTCTAGGACTCTGGTCTCCTGCACATAACTCTGACAAGCTACATGCCAATCCACCACCCTCGACCGCCATAACCTTTGCTATATACAGGCCACACCACTTACTACATTGGCACTGAACCTTGGTATTGGACATAAATTGTGAGGTGTGGAATTGTCCATTATGAACGTAATTCTGAGGTACACTGGGCTGCAACACAACAGCCCTGCTATAAATCCTCAAAAGCATATATTGTTCAGTTTCTGCTGACACCGTGCCAGTAAGGCCTTGATTCAACTGTCTGGAAATGTTTGCAATTTTGTCAGAAGACAATGGTCTGTAGGGACAAACATACTTTTTGTTTTTTTTAAAACACAAGGAATTGAGCTCCTCTCTGACACACCTGTATGAGGGATACTGGATCAGCAAGTCTTTTTACTCACTGATACCGGCCTTACACCAAGTTACTTTTCAAGCAAGTTCTCCATCATAGACAAATTTCCAATGTCATAATAAAATCACAAGAGTTTTGCTAGAGTTGCAGTGCACCCCCGTCATCTTGCTCATTTGTTGTTAGGTGGTCATCCGAGCTTTTTTAAGTCACTCTTTGTTTCATCCTGCTGTTCCGATAAAAGTCAAACATGTTTAATCTTATCATACGTTTTTAGTCTTGGAACATGCAAATAGTGACGTTCAATGACGTGAACATGTTCAACTTCTCCAGCACCAAACAGGAATTGATTGTGAGCACGGAGGCGATTCCAGGGATGCACGACAATGTGAGTCATTAACGTAAGCAAGGGTAATTGGACACAAGGAAAATAATTTCAAAATAAAAAACGGATCATAAACACAAAGTGCAAACAGTCAGTTTAAGGGCAGATGATGATAATTATTGTGTTGAGTTACTAACTGAATATAATGACATTAACAATAATAGCAACAATTATAATAAATCATGTAGAATTTAAAAGAGCAAAAAAGACTGGAGAATAAAACGTTTTCCTTCCTTTAAATTTTCACCATGATGTGAAATAATCTCAAAGGAATCCAGTCTTGCAAATAATGACCCTGCAAGTATGGTAGGAATGAGTTGATGAACACTTGAAAAGCAGCTTTGCATTTTCAAGTATTTGTGGGTGCAAACCTTCAACCATCAACGCAAAAAGAAACTCGTTCACATTTTTTCTGCATCATTTTTTAGATTCTTGTGTGGCCTTTGCACTCACTCAGAATCACCTGATTGACTGCAAAAAAAAAAAAAAGCACCAACTGTTTTAATTAGGCCACAGCCACCAGCTGCAGCAGTATTGATGTGCAGCTGATGATGGACTATAGATCTGATAGATTTTAGCCCTCAGACAGGCAAGACATGACAAGGTATTCTGTTAACATAGAGAAATCCATACTAACATTCAATTGGGCACGTCCCTCGCTCTCTATCCAACTCCTTCAATCCATCACTCCTTCTCTCTCTGTTTCTCACTCCCTTCATCCTGCTTCCTTCTGATTTTCATATTTCCTGCTTCCGTCTTTCTACCTTCCCTTCTCTTTATTTTCCTCTTCCTTCCTTTCGCATTCCTTACTTATATTCTCTCTGCCAAAAAAAAAAATCAGAAGCTTTCGGTGCCACTCTTGAAATAACCAATGACAGGCAGTTTGAAAGATCTCACCTGCATTTCTCAGCATGAAGGTACGTTGAAAGGAGCAAGGAGAATGACCGTGTGCAGGTGTTTTCTTGTTCGGCTGTATACATTATGTGCATGTGCGTGGAAATAATTACAATTTCCTTGGTATGGTGAGGGGAAGGCAGAATGCAGAAAATGTCCTGCTGAAAGAAATATGCAGAACAACATGTGTGCGACAGGTAGGTGGAAGGAAAAAAGACCGGTTGTCATTTCATCCCACCAGGTATTAGATGAGAGCAACACGATGCCTAGCTCATAGCTGTGCTGTGAGGAGGAGAAACCAGTAATTTTCTGTCATTTCGAACACAGCTAGATTGGTCACTGATCCATAACCCATAATAAAGGGTGAAATACATCACTAAATGAATATATGTTATCTGGATTAATGCTATTGTAGTGTTTTTGATTGTGTTATCTGATTATGATGATGATTTTTGATTAATATACAGAAGTAAAATGGCAAATGAATAAAGTGTCGGTGTACTACTGTATGTACAACTCTTTTATGTCTTTGTAATATACAGAATGTGTCACTGTACACCATCTTTGCAGTAAAAATGCTTTCTGTGTTTCATATTTTGATCACTACAAAGACGACAAAAATGGAAAAATAATTGTTACTTCACATATACCCAAATAATTGCTTGAACAATTATTGACATTTTGTCTACTGACTACAGAACTGGGATATAAAACAATTTTCTTTGACAGCCAATACTGAGCAAATTTCAACATATATTAAAAGTAGATCCCATATATTCCGTGACATTTAAACAGCGACATCCGCTTAAGGAACCTTTCAGCATCGTTACAGGCTGTTCCAAAAGGTGAGCAATTCCCAAACCACTGCAATGTTTGTTTTATATTCTACTCTTGAATGAGACCCCCCACAAGGAGAAAAAAAAAAAAAAGACCAAATGTCAGTTAGCTTAAGCAACAAGCCTATATTCAAACATGGGAAAAAGACAACGGGAGGTTTCAGCTGCTTCAGTGAGAGAGCCAGACCAGACATGACAAGGTGGATGAAAACACTTTCACAGCCTTTTACTGTAAAACACCGCAACAGAACTCTCCATGCAGTCTTACATGTTTCTGGACATAAGTGGAAGAAGAAACTGAAGGAGAGATCTTATCAACAGTAATCCCGGTGATTGTTCCTTGTACAGTGTGTCACACCTCTAGTAACCAGAGCAGCATGGTTTTCAATCATGCAGATTTACCAAAAATGTAAACAAAAAAAAGACTAAAGCCCTTTTTTGATTAATTCAGCTTCAAATATTGCGTTAAGTATAAGAATAAGTGACAGTAGAAAAGAGTTTAATGCAGAGAATGAGGAAATTCAGATGATTAACAACAACTTTTGGTGTAGGTCCCACCCACTTCAGTACCTTAATATACAGTTTCTACTTCTGTTGCAGAAATAGCAGTTCTTACTCCAGGCTTTCTGTATGTCTCGATACAGTTCTCTCTTCTGCTAGAAGAATTTGACTGTGGTTATATGAGACTTGACAGTTACCTCTTAAATCCTGTACTTTTTAACAACGTTTTATCTGAATGTGAACTTGAAGATACTGGTGCACAAACAACAACCACCTCAGTTTTTGTAGGAGTGAAAAAGGGTGTTAAATAGATTCATAAACTGTGAGAAAAATAGATGGCAAACTCTGTAATGAATGGTTTTGTTTATTTATTTGAGAAATGTGTTGCACAGTACTTCCAGAGGTTTACGATTTTCATACTAAGTCACATACACACACTCTGAAATGCACACCTAAAAAGTTGGCATTGGCAGTACCTTGAACCGCAACAGTACCCATGATTCCCCTCTCCAACCTTCTGACCAATTTGAACTTCAAATCCAAAAAACTAGGTTGATTTACATAATTACAGGAACGCAGCTGACCTTTTAAAAATGGTGTGTCATGACACTGTCAGGAAACAATTTCAATCTGAAAGACCAACAACATGGGCAAGGCAAGAGGAATAATAGCAAATAGCACAATCCCTTGGTAACTAATTGGATGGAAGTCATGGCACAATAGCCGATTTCTGGTGGATGAAACAAAGTGATCTCTGGAAAATTAAGGA
Source organism: Seriola lalandi dorsalis (assembly GCF_002814215.2). Classification (NCBI taxonomy): domain Eukaryota; kingdom Metazoa; phylum Chordata; class Actinopteri; order Carangiformes; family Carangidae; genus Seriola; species Seriola lalandi. The sequence goes on along the minus strand of NW_019525445.1, from coordinate 1,025,691 downwards.
CGGGAACCCCATTATGATGACTTCTTCCCATAAAGGATGTCAGAGATTGCCACTTTTTACAGAAATGTGTAATGCTCTCTCCAGAAAATAGAAAAAAAGAGGTCATTCAAACACTTAAAATAACCTGCTCATATTTTTCCTGACATGCTACTTGTTGAGGTTCTACCAACAGCGACAAAATATAACATTACATACTGTAATTCCTTATTGTTAGTTTCATTTAACTACGAATAACATCTATGTTGAAGCTAAAGTTGCCAAAACCTAACCAGATGTGCCTTAGAGTCTGCAGTTGTGAAAGCACTCACTTTCTGGAACGATTTGGGAAGTACTGACAAAGAGCGATGACAAGTCTTGCCATTTAGGTATGAGCACTTTCTACAAAGAAAAAGTTTCTTGGTGTCATATTTTTTGTATGTTTTTTTTTTTCTAGTTGCAGTGAGACAGAGACAGGAAAGTTGAGGAGAGAGAGAGAAAGGTTGACATGCAGCAAAGGGCCACAGGCCAGACTCCAACCCGGGCCACTGCTGTAAGGACTGAGCCTTCATGATATGCGCTCTACCAGGTGAGCTACTGGGCCGCCACCCTTGGTGTCACATTTGAGAGGAAATAGATTTTGCAAGGTTCTTGATACGTCACTCACTTTACATCTTTTATGCATATTAACTACTTTTTATCAAAAAAAAAAAAAAAAGAGACTGTCTGATAATGAGTGAACCCCACTATAAGTAGTTCTACTCTTTGCCATGACATCAAAGTTCTCCTAACCTTAATGTAGACTTATTTTGACCCAAAACATGATGGTTAAATTCCTTAGCTATGCATAATACAATAGGTGCAAAGGTCAGAGCTTTAGTGGCCATGACAAAAACTAAGAGTATGGAGATTTATAGTTCAGATACCAGAGGAAATGGGATATAATTTAATAATTCATAACTAAGTAAAGCGAGAGTGAGAACAAAGAGGATGTGGGAAACGACAGGCCTACTAATGGTTATCTAGCATGGAGCAAACCCTCTTCTAACCTCATATGCTTGTGAAACAAGGTTGAAACTGATGTGTGCAGCCAGCGGAAAAGGTGTAGAGGACGAGTGACATGACCGAATTGGCTGAGGTTGTAAACAAGCTCCAATGGAGCATTTTGAGTGGAAAAGGAACAAAAAGTAGTCGTTCCTCCCTCCAGTCCAGATGGGAGATGTGTGAGATGGGATCTGTGGGAGAATCTGAATTAATGTTGAATAGATCAAATCTGCTGCTTTAGCTCTGTTAGTTTTGACAGCTGTGATGGGCTCCTCTTGTGTCGGGTCGGTTTCGTAAAAAAAATTATTAATAAAATGTATCATTGTTTATAACTCTGTAAATGACCAAAATACTTCTCCAATCATCTGTTAAAATATAAACCATGCCGACCTTTGAGGTTGACCTATAATGTCACTTCACGTTATTGTTCATTTTTTTCCTTATTATTCTTTTAACCTGCCATTTCATTAATTTCACCTTTAACTACATGCCAGACAAAAAGTTTCTTTCTTTTGATTCCCATGCAAATACTTCTGGCAGCATAAGCGGTGTTCACCACAGCTTTGTCAGTGTTGTCGGGGGGTAGAAGGCAGGATTCTCCAGTGAAAGAGCTTCTCAGTTTTGTTTGATACGGGGCTGAGATCTTAGGCAGTCATCCATCTGGAGACATCAGCAAGCCACACAGAGCTGAGCACAGAGTGTACTTGAGTTTAAAACATCAGACAACTGTCTGTAGAAGACAACTGTCACTTCTGTTGATTTTAGTTAAATCTAGCGGTTATCCCTGTGATTAGGCAGCACACTCTTAGCAATGGCACTCAGTCCCTAAGGTTTCTGCTGCTAATGACTCTGGTTCAAAAGGAGCAACACTTTCATGTCCCTTTTGATTAGTCTGGTTAGCTGTGACTCAGAGCTAGAAAACACTTTGGAAATATAGTGAAAGTACAATGGCGTTGTGACCTGGATTGTAACGTCCTTTCGGTTTGGCCTGAAAAAATTGCCTGCAAAGATTCTTCAAAGTCATCCCGGATTACAGGAGAGATATGCGGTCATCCCAGCATGAATAAGCATTTTGTCTCTTTTTGAGATACCAATCACATCTATTTTCTCATCCTTTCTTCCAGCATTATTTTTTGAAACTTCACATCCCTAGTTTCACATTTTGATCAGTCTGAATCTTAATAAGTTTCCAACATGAATTAATAGATTTTATAGTTTGCGCCAGTCTCTCTCTCTCTCTCTCAATCTCTCTCTGCTTCATCTCCCCTCTCTCTTTCCTCATTCTGCTTTACACCCTCCAGTACTCTGCAATATCAATTACAATATCTTTGTTGGGGGAAAAAAATTGTGTTCACTGTTTATTTGCACCTCTTCAAATAAATCCATAATTTCTCTTCTAGAGAAAGTGGTCTGCCAAAAATGCTAACACCCGTGGAACACAGATGAAGGAAAACTAAAAATGTCCAGCTTTGTGATGCCTTGTGGAGAAGTCTGCACTCACAGTGCCATCACAGTGCACAGTAGGTGTTGCTTGAGTAGTTGTTGTGTAAGTAGTTTTGCAGTTTAGCCAGATGCATTTGTGTTTTAAAAGTTAAGGAAAGGGGCTTTGAGTGGGTAGGGAGTTTATTACTCAATAATAAAGAGATCAGCCAGAAAAGGCTTCAAGTTTTAAAACAGTTCAGGAAGTATTGAGTTGACAACATGAGATGCCACTGGAAAGATAACTACGCATATAAACCCTTACCGATGTCCCTTAGTGCCCTGCTCAAGGGCATCATGACTGAAGCACTTGGTTTTGCTCAGACATCTATCACCACAGGTAGATATCTACGCCTGCTTGTATGTCTGTTTGTATTCCCGTCAGGGCCAAAGGTCCATACTGTACACTGTGAAAACACTCAAAATGCAGAGCATCGGCTTTCTGTTACATGTGAGTTGCATTCTATTGTGACCCACAGTCTGAACTGTAAAGCAGCTCATGTCAGTTAGGAAACTTGGCATATGATCATCTGTGAGAGAAAAGCCAAATCTCTTCTACATCAGCAAACACAAGGTATGCATTTAGAGTCTATAGCCATGCTAAAGGCTCTGTGAGGCTGTACTTAGGCACAGCATTGCTGCTTTGAGCTAAATCCTAACTAACTACACTAACATACTGATGTTTAGCAGATATGTTTATCATTTTAGCATGCTAGCATGCTATTATTTGGGGGAGGGGTAAATGGGAGTACCAAATGTAAGACAATCCATCCAATTGGTGTTGAGACATTTCACTCAAAACCACATGCCAACCTTGATTAAATATCAGGGGATGACCGAAGTTATTAGGATTCATCATCTTGGAAGCATGAATATCACTACTAAATTTTGTGCCAAGATGTTGAGATATTTTTGAGGATTAGTGAAAACTCTAACCTGCTGGTGGTGCTAAGGGAATAGTCAGGGGATGACCAGGGTCACTGGATTCATATTCTGGGGACCATGAATATCAGTAAAACATTTACTAGCAGTAAATCCTGTAACTGTAACTGAAATATTTCAGTTTGGGCCAAAGCGGTGGAGTGAAGCAGAAATGCAGAATAGTATAACAAAAAAGGTTCGTAATCATGTGCTATGTATGGCTGTATGAATGTAAAAAAATCCTTAATGTAAGAGTAATAATAGCTACCTAAATAACATCTAAAAATCGATAAACAAATGCTTCTTTTCAAAGAAATGCAATCTTTCATGATTTCAAATGTTATCAGTGTCATGCAGAAATTAATTTACATAATTTTCTCAAGAGCATCGAAGAAACAACAGCAAAACAGAGTGTTCCACATAATTCTGCCTCCATTGTCCCTTCTGATCTCATAAATGTGTAGAATATCCAGCTTGCTCATGTTACAGTCTGCTCTACATGTAAGGATTCTGAGTAGAAAAAGCACATACAACTCACTTTAATGAACTAAAACCATGATTGTGTAACTGCTGTCAAAGTTCGGTCATAGGCTGAAATAATCACTCATTTGGTATTATAACTTGCCATAGAATGAGGAGGTTCATGAATAAGTTCTACAGCACATTTCTTTTTATGACAAGTCTTTAATTTTCTTATAAGGACGTGACAGTATGTTAATTCAATACTACTGGGGAATAGAATTTCATGGGTTAGAGAATTTCATGGAAGAAAATAAATGAAGATTGAATGATTTGTTATAACATTTTATCCCGAGATTACCTGAACTAGCAGAACAAATACAATATTTAATAGTGTCCGATTAATTCTCCTTCTGGGCACTGATATCGCACTGATATAAGAGATAACATAATGTGATGGATTCAGGCTGCAGAATCGCAATTGGTTCTTGTTGAAACTAAAACACCAAAGGAAGAAGACAGCAGTGTCTGAAAGAAATGCATTAGTTTATTTTGTAGCATTAACATTTGTGCCATTGTGTGTATATTACAGGCCAGTCTTTGCATGTCTTTGACATACATCTCCAAATGGCAATCAGGGCAGGAGAAATCAAAGTGCTCTTTATTTGACCTCTTGACTGAAAATGCGTTTGTCTCCCTTTTGGTCGTTAGCTTGACCACTGGAGTGCTGTTCATGACCTTCTCACTTTGTTTTATGTCTCCTGTGCTGATTTGCTCCCTCAGCCAGATGTCCCTTTATTTTTCTCTACTTCATTTTCTGTCTCCATTGTGTGCAGGTTTTCAAATAGTGCCATCTTTAAGAGCTTGTGTACATGTCCAGAGTCCAAATGCCACAGTTAATTACACAGCTGACAATCTTGTTTTCATTTTCTCTTCGTTTCATTTCCCCTTATCTTCCTTTATAAGTACTGATGGGTCACAAATTAAAAACCTGAACAAATGAGTGGAGAAACATAACAAATATAAATGCTTCCACACAGGTGGATGGTACCATTAAGCAATTAACATCCAATCATGCTCTGTGGCATGTACAACTAAAATTACTGCCTCACAGTTATCAAGTTGCAGTTTAATCCATGTCGCCAAGGCTCATATAATATATCTAGTTCCTGATATATCACTTTCACAAGAAGGGGACGGAGGTCACTGTCACCTTGACCTTTGAACTGATCTAATCAGTTCATCCTTGAGACAAAGTGAACAAATTGAAGAGACTTCCCCCCAGGTATTGAATGGAAAACATCATGCCTCTGGCCATGGCCGTCGCCGGCACGCAGGCATGAAAATGCTAAGCAGGCCAAGTTGATTCTGATTTGGGATTGAGATGGCAAGAAGAAAAGATCCAAGTGACTTTGAAAAAGGGCTCAATGTTGGGGCACAGATAGCAGGAGCTTCACTCACTTAGACCGCTTAGCTTGCTGGTGCTTGAATAGCAACAGTGACTAAAAGTGACATCTGCATTTAGATCTATGGGAAAGACCAGTAAACGGGGTCGGCAAATGAGGTGAACAACGCACATTTGATGATCGTGTGGCTAAATGCATAAGTGCGATATGTAAGGAAAAACAGAAGAGTTGATTACATATTGTGACTGGGCAGCGGACCCAGTCCCAGCACACGCACGCAGCAGCTCTGTGCACCCCGAGGGGAAAGGAAGGGCTGAGCTAATCAATGCGCCGCGCACAGTTCCACTAAGAAGCAAGGGCACAAATCACAACATTAGACATCTTTTATGTTATGAGGAGTGAAAATACATTTTCGGTGCGTTGTGAAACTCTGGTGGGACAAATTTAGTCTAGTTGACGAATGAAGAACACTGTGGCGGATTTACCAGGTAGTAAGGAAAAATACATCTCTGCAGTTCCTCATTTATGTCAAAGAGACATGCATGACACATGACAACGTTATGCAACAAACAATATGCCACAAAGAATGTTCTAACCTTCCGTGGGCTGTATTGTAATATTGCACCTGATTTATCCAAAGATCCGAGGCACATTTTCAGCGAACTCTGCTTGTGCATAACAGGCAGTGTATGCACGTTGTGCACCCACCTATGTAGCCATATATTACTCTCTTGATAATGAACCTTTAAAATAACAGTGAAATACTAAGCCACTGACTTCAGATCAGGTTTTTGTTGGGCAATCACGTTCTGCTGCCTCAAGAGAGCAACGCACCTGACCACACCTCATTTTAACGGGTGCAAGTGTATTTGCCATTTAAACAACGGGGCGCTGGATGGAGAAAGTGACAGCTATGTTGGTCTGAAACTAGCAAAGACACTTGTATTTCGCTTTGCCCCAGGTGTAAGATAGGGCCCTTGATGTTTTCTTCTCACTCATCTGTATGCAGTAATATACAGTAGCTGAGTATGGCTTCTATATGTGTAAAACCTGAGTGTTGACTTATGTCAGTTGTGAGATAAGGTATTTGCACACCCAATTTCCTCTCCTGGAGATGGCAAATACTGGATGTGTGATATCCTGACTGTATAAACTTTGAGAAATACAAATAGGGAAATCTCTCACATTTAAATGCAGGCAGCCCAAGAAGGTATCCTTGACGCATCAATAATTCAGTTCTGTCAAAAACGGCTAGGCAGAAAACGGGTTTTAGTGTTTGAAGAAAACCAGTGAGGTTGTAAAAAAGCATCTGTTTCCTCTAGAAATGCAAAAAAGGGAGAAGGGAGCAGTTCACACAAAGCCACACAAACTTTGGCAGATGGTTCTCTTCTTCTTTCTTGTTAGTTTTTTCTTGAGAAAGTGACGTTAATTGGAAACAATCACATAAATCTTAAAAAGATACAACCGATGATAGAACTAAGTTGTTTATATTTTGTTTTTATCCAACAGAGTAAACCTCATAGCACTTCGGTCCCTAGGCTTACAGTAACAGTCTTTGTAGCTGCGATATGTAGTGTGCTTCACATTTTCTGAGGACAGTGGCGGCCTCCCATGAATGCAGCCAAATCTTATCCTTCCCTGAGTCATATCCACAAATGTATATCTTTTGAGATCTTTCAGTGTTGGAGACAAATATTAGTGATGATGATGCAGAAACACTTAACAGGAGACAAACAGGAGACACCCATGGGTCACTGCATGCAAATGTATCAGAGTTTAGGGGTGGCAACGGAAATGGGTGAACCACAGATACACAGAGAAAGAGACTGAGACATGATACAGATCAGACAGCTCTATTGTCACAGACTCTTAATTGTGCTGTATTGCCTTTGAGATTATATTTATAGATTTTTGCTGCTGCTGCACAAATCATGTAGGGAGATAGCCAGCAGCTGTTACTGTCACCTCAAAAGCCAATATTATTGTCTCATCTGAGCAGGAACAGGCAGTTCTTTAGAAGAAAGGTACAGGGTAACAGATTTCAAATTGTGCCAAACGGATGGCAAGCATGTGATACAGCGATGACAGTCGTTTTTGCAGGTGCGCTACAGAAGGTGGTAGAGAAATGGCCACAACAAGCCGCATACCAATGTGCTTGTCAGTGTGCAAGCAGACAATGGGAACTCACCTGTGAATCACAAACTGCTGAACTAGCTACCTACTGTTAGAAATGCTACAAGGCAAATAACTGCAAATAAAAGAATAACTGAGGCACAATTTAAACCTCAAAACACAGCTGCACTTGAATACAAACTCTTCCACAATAGGAAGCAGAGCGGATAAATCCTGATGTCTGATGCACCTGAGACACCAACATGCTGAAGAAATTAAATATTTGGCAAAGGGCCAAATATTATTTCTCCAACGGCCCCCTGATTCATAGCCAGCATGAATAAAGGATTATTTGTTTGAGGTTATGGTGTAGCTGATCTTATGACTCATTTATGATCATTTTTGGGGAACTTATACTCCACTTCAATGATTGTGAACAATACTACACAGACATATTCCACAGAAGACATTTTGACATGATCCAGAAGGGGAACGTACAGGTGTAAATCATAAAATGAATGACAGCTGAGTTACATTTAGCTGCTCCAGTTTGAGGGTTCTGGCTCAGTGTCACACTGTCATGCCGTGCTGGGACTCTTGAAAAGAACTATTGTTGATGTTATTACTAACACCTGTGCTTTTCCTACTATGACGAGTTAAAATGCCTGCTATGAAAACCCATATTCCATGTCCATGATTTTATTATTGCTCCATGCAACTGACTGGCAGTATATGGACTTAAATGTGACAATAATAGACTTAAATGTGACAATAATACTGTTTTTTTTTCATTCAGGGGTAAACATTTTCTTTTTTAAACTCATACATTTTTTTTTTATAGAGATCTAAAAATCCCGGGGGATCCTTAACTTTGGGAGCTATAAATAATGTAAGGCCAGTATATTTAAAATTGCTGATTGTATTGTTTTGTTTTTTTCTTTTTTAATATGTGGCTTCATTTCCTTTTGTTTTGTAAACAGAGTGCATTATAGTCAAGGCAAAGTTCCAGCAATTGTGTTTTTATAGGGTCATGAAGCCTGGAGCCGGTAAAAAAGTTCTACAGCAAGACGAGCAGTGGGTCTCAGTGTGTATTTATGATGACTGTGCAAGAAGAAAGTCCAACCCATTGAACTTATGCACTATAATATTGAATATAATATTTAATTGGTAGGTTGGGTAGAAGCAGCTAGGTAGAATCTAAGGAAGATTAACAAAGTGAAACATTCTTCTACTGAAGATGGGTCTTTTTTGTATCTACACCCACCCACCCAAATCTCTCTCCTGCCCTCCCTTTCTGCTCCTTACCTTCATCTCCCTTTATCTTTTCTAAACCCCATCAAGCCCCTCATAAGCTTTGATCAAAGACCTCAGACCATGTATTTGACAGCTTGCATACATAGTGAATTACCATCAGCTGGCAAAGTGGTCATTTCCCCAACTTATTACCAAGCTATACTCCCCAGAAGGCAATTGAATGGAGATTGATGTCTTGGTAACGGTCATTCAGATATCACTCTGCATTAAAGACTGCTACTGGGGAGATTTCCACCCGGCACACCCAGTCTGATAGGGGTCACACCGTTGGAGGGTTTAAAATGATCTTGTTTAAAAAGAACACCTGCTGGCTTCAAGACATTATCAGATGGCTTATTATTCTGTGGTTATATCAGAGTGCAGTCCCCTAATTTTCATATGCAGTAACTTTGGTCTACTTTCACCATCCTCCACCTATCATACTCCAGTCTTGTTTGATGAGAGAATATGTGGCAGGATATAAAACCATATTATATAAAATGCATTCCTTCATCACTTATGAGGGAAACCATAGTTATGTACTCTAAAATAAAACTTTTGAGTCTGCAAAGACACTTAATCTGTTGGTGATTTCCATGTACAGAATATCAAGATGCAGGCAAGGACTGAATTGTGTCTACTTTGTTGGCATTAGTATTTTGTCACTGTCTTTTTTTTGCTGATGCCATAGTCCAGTTGGTATGCGCACAGTTTGCAGATAATTGTGTACAGTTGAGGGTCAGCAACTCCCAATTGCAAGGCCATAATGAAAACAGTGAAATGCTTCCTCCGTGTTGGGGGAACATTGCTGGTCAAAGCATTCTTGTGTAGCATGGAGCAGGCAAATTGGTGCAGCTTCCTCAGTTGTTGTACATGACTGCTGAGGTGAAGTGGGAGCAGAGCCTGAAGGTAAATCTCTTTGTCCAGTAATAAACACACATTCGAACCCTCACCTACAGTCATGAACTCTAGTTGACTATAAGGATTAGACTGCAGATATAAGCAGTCAAATGTTTCCTCAGCAGAGTCTGAGCTGGGAGGGGTGAGGAGCAGGGTGAGAAACTCAGAGATTGTAGAGCTGCTGCTCCTTTGCATTGAGAGGAGGGTTGTTCATGGGTCTGATCAGGATTCGTCCTGAACTCCTGTCTGTGGAGGTATTCTAAGCACATCCAACAGAGAGGAGACCTGGGGAAGACCTGCCGGAGGAGTACAGTACATATCAATGTAGGCTGCCAAACATATTAGGAGGATGCATTTGAAAGATGAATGGGGTACTTTGCTTTGTTTGCACTCTGGACTGAAAAAAATTAGAAAATTTAATAATTCATGTTCTCGGTTTTTAATCATTTTAGTTGTCTCTACAAAGTTGAAAATACTATCCATCATGCTCTAACCAAATAATTACAAAAGAGTATTTTGCTTCAAACTAAATTATAACTCTATTAGGGATTTTTTTTCCCCCCATGTGAATGCTTCAGAATTTTTCACATCAAAACTGTGTCCAGATTTCCTGGTGTGTTGAAAGTTTTGTTGAAAGTGCGAAATCATTTAGCCGAGCATATTGCAATCCAAGGATTTCCCCTACACCCTTTGAAAAAACACTATGATCTTCAACATCAAAGTTTCAGTGCTCACTCATGCTCACGGACCCTATAAAACATTCCTCTGCATAACCAAAAGGATGAACTGGATAGAGTGACCAATATGGCAAATTACAAGAGGAGTAAGTGCTTTAAACTTTGTATATGCAGAATGGAAAAACAAAATCAACTGCAACAGAGATTGGCATGTGCAGCAACTTTTTCTTTTTTTTTTTTCTTTAAAAAAATTCAATCATATTTTCATTATTATTCGAGCTATACACCTAACTTCAATATCAGTTCCATCTGGATTAACAAGGCCATGTTTCAGTTATCAGTTTATAATTGTCTCAGTGTAGTGTCTAGCAGTGTCCTAATTTTCTCCAGTTGAGAATGGCATTTAAGTAGCTAATATATTTACCTTATCCAGATAGGCACTAGAAGAAGCCACAGATGACTGTGCGCACATTGACACTGACACTTCAGCACATCGTTCCATAAGACGGATTTAAAAGTGATGAATCTGTGTGACTTGACAATGGAACTCGCCTCTTCTAAAGCAGGCGATTGGTTCATCAGCGAGTGAAAGTAGGCACAGTAGTTCAGTCATTGCACTGGTCACAAAACACTTGGTTACTGGAGAGAGCTTAAAGCTGAAAAGACAGATTATCTGCAAGAGAACACTTGGACTGCCTCTGCCGAGTTATTCTCATGGGCGAAAAAGTGTGAGCTGTGCCAAGATTTGCACAAAAGCCATTGTAAGAAGCCACATAGCTTACCTTATGATTTATTTATGTATGTTTTCTAATTGATATTTACAGTTAATAACACTGAGAAAATATCAACAATAGATCAGAAATACTGTTGGGATGTTTAATTCTAAATAATTGAGATAATATTTAATTGAAAATACAAAAAATATCTGTTAATGATTTGGTAATTAATCAAGCCAAGTTGCTACTATGGCAACATGACTGCAAATATTCCTGTAGATGAATACACACATTCACTGAGATAAACGAACACATATCACACACACAGCAGTATGTAGGAAGGAATGTAATATTATTTGCAGATAAACATGGAATGGGGGGGTGCTTTGACAATGGATAGCTTTTTGGGG
>NW_019525445.1:1003795-1014278 GCF_002814215.2 Seriola lalandi dorsalis | reverse complement strand
GGGGGGGGCAATGCAAGGACAGGAGAAAAGGACAAGGGAAGAACAAGATGGTGGCAAACCTGAAGCAAAGCCAAGCACAGGCATCATGGAGAAGAAATACAGTAAAAGCAGATTTTAAAATGGTCTAATGTAATGTTGTCCATCACTGTTGTACCTGAATGTTCTTTGGTGGACGAGGGACATGTTGGTAAATGGAGACAGCAGCAGCAGCAGCCCAGCCAGTCAGCCCGCATCTTATTAACCTCCACATTTGTGCATGTGATTTGAGAGACGCTGTGGGAGGAACAAAGCTCTCTCTGTGGAGACAAACTGTTGCATATATGTACTGTGCTTCTCAGGGGGAATTATTGATTTCAGTTGGATGTATTCCCAAAAGGGAAGCCACAAGTGTAGGTGCTTTATTTGTGTTGTGTGCATGATTTTATTGGTGAACAGGGAAAGAGACTTAGATTTATGTTTTTGAAGTTAGTGTTGTTATTTTTTTGAAAGCACAAACTTGACTTAAATAAAAATACACATCCAAGTAATAATTCAGACAGTGAATTTTTAAGCCTCTGATGCATCCAACTTGCCAGTAAATCATAAATAACTGAGGGAAATAGAAATATGGTTTCCTCCTATTTAAGTAGCATTTGAAATTAAATCTAATGGTAAAAATGCAATCACATTTTTGGTCGGATTTTATGTTGAGGATCTTTCCCATTATTGCCTTCAATCCCAAATGACAAGGGTTGACAAAAGCTGTTCTCAGTAAGCACTGGTGTCCATTCTTGTGTCCTTGATGGTTTAGGGAGCATATGTTACAGATTTCAAATATAGACAGCTAAAGATAATGCACAGATTGAGCTCTACTATCTAAAAGGGACAGTCAGCTGACAAAAAAAAATGGCAAGTCTCAAGATTCATTATGTGACGAAGATGTTACGAAAAAAGAAAGCCACAGTATATTAGCACAGCAAAACAGGTGGAGGAAACACCTGTGTAGTGTAATTAATGGCACGATCTTGAGCACAAAGCTCATCTGAAACCTCAAAGATGCTTTGTCATGCTTCTGTTCCCTCCCCCCCTAGATGACTGAGCTGGAACTTTCTTTAGGGAAGTGTTGACTTGGCACTCTATACACAATTACCTCAGGTTAAATTCCAGCCAAATGTTATACCAGCTGAATGCACTAATTAGCTTCCTCAGGGAGGTGGTTGGTAGTTGGTGGACATTTGCTTGGTTGACAAAGTGTTGGATATTGACAGTGAGAACTGGGGTTTGCTGCCCGTTTTGAAAATTTTAGAAGCCATCCATATTCTATGTGAACAATGGGAAGATGGAAGAAAAAAAAAATGTTAAAAGCATCTCAAAGTGTTGGGTGTCTACACAAATGCTTTAAATTTTCTTAGTGACATAGAATGCCAGTTGAGTTGAGTGCCCTGTTTTAGTTTAAAACGGTTTAAGTTCAATCCCTGGTCTGACTCTTAAACTCAAAGTATTTATTTTTCAATGCTGACAGCCAGATTGACGACTCAAGCTCTCACAGAAAAACTCCCATGACAAATGGGACTTGGTAGCGCACTAGTGTCATTCGCAACCCACAACAGTTTGTCAGTGATGTTTTGTTCTGGATCTGTGTTAGTCATTTGACAGCAGGCTACTGCGTCCCCCAGATTTTGCAAAGAGAAAGAAGCAAGGGCTTTGGGACAGAATATTAGATGCTTGTCTATTTATCAAACAATGAAAATCAAAATTAGTAGATAGGTTGTTTCATGCATATACATTTACAGTAGCTGTCATGGCCATACAGCAACTCAATGGATTATGCAGCTGCCTCAAAAAAAAAGAAGATCCTGTGTGCAAACTTTGAAATCATGAGCTTTATAAAGAAAGCTGCACATCTATTCACACGATTGATATTTCTTTCAGTTTTTCTACGTTTAGGTCTACTTAAATGTCTGTGGTTAGAACAGCTTCCTGAGAACCCAATTGTCAGGAGTTAAAACCCCACTCGAGCCAAACTGCATGATGGTTGACAAAAACGCTCTATAACTGCCTTTTACTGATCTTAGGAATTTGCTGTTAAGATAGAATAAACTTGCTTAATGCCAATTCTTTTAATATGCATGCGCATCTGTATGTATGTATGTATATGAAAATCTTAACCTTTACTAGATGTGAGTATGCCCCCTGCAAATGCATTTTCATAAGCCTTAATACACTTACACAATTTTCCTACAGAGGAGGTGTGACACTTTCTGTTCAATGTGCTGGTGCTTGATGCACAGTAGGTGCTAGCAAGGCAGCCTATTGCCATCTGTATAACACATTAGAAATCTTGGTGTTGTGCATTTGCAGGACAGCACTTGTCCTGTTATGTCATTTGCATTAGCCCTTAACATGTTCATGCTGATCTGGGTTAATTGCTTAAGAATACAACACTACAAAACAGAAGATTTAAAACATCTGTCACTTTCCTCATGGTAATTGGATTTGGTCTTTCTGTATATCTATGGCACATCCACACGCACTGATGCGGTACGGATGTTCATGGAGTCAAATGAGCAGTTTGGTGTTTACAACAAAAGCAATGATCAGTAATTAAGACCTAGGGTGCCCTCTAAAAAAAAAAAACAAAGCATCATTTGAAAACAATCTCCTAAAACCTGAGGGTTTTCTGAAAAACTTCACGTTCACTAAATCCTTCATTACTCAACTTCTATTACTCTGCCTCTGAAGCAGATAGAAACATGAAATAAAAGCTTTGAGAGCTTTATCCTTTGAGTTTTTTGTAAAAACAAAATCCATTTCCCATAATTTCTCTTAAAAGCGATATCATATACTACGTGTATAGGTCTCATTCGGTCTTGAAGGGAGAAGCATGTAGACGTCACAGTCGGTCTTAATGGGTTAAACAAGAAATGTATCTCATTACAAAACATTCAATATATGTGCTTTTCACTCCTGCATTTTCAGTAGCAGGCAGAAAAACTGGGAGTGGCAATGCAGAGGGAATAACAAGTATTCAATCATTTATTTTCCACACAGATGAATAAAATTATTGAAAAAGAGTTTGGGAAAAAAAAGGTGATATGTAATGAATAACAGCCCAGAATGAGGAAATATCTAAAAATAATTATATATATATATATATATATGCTTAAATAGTTATATATATGTTAATGAGTATTCACATTATTTAGGAAGAGGGGTTTTGTGTTTGGCAAAAGTATTCATTTGTCTATATATATATGGCTCTTGGCTGGGGTGCATCTCTGAGGAGAAGCAGAAAGAAAAGTGAAATAGTGAGAAAGAGAGGAAGAGAGGAGGGGAAGATGTGGTGCAGCTTTCATTTATTAGTTCAGTCTTCAAAGAATTGGTTCCCCCAAGGAGAACTTGCAGGGAACTAATAGCTGTGAGCTCTCTCTAAAAATGAGGATACTGCCTGTGTTTTGATGACATACACAGCAGCCCACTGTGAGAGACAACAGGAAGCGGGGAATTACACAACTTGTGACGGTACTGCTGCCATAAGAAAATTATAAGACTGGCTGCAGCTTGTGTCAATACACGGTATATCCTCACATGTGCAGCTGCAGGTGCATGTGCTACGTGTGCATCCATGACCTTTGTATGATCATGTTTTGCTTATTTAGTTCAGTATGTTTTTTTTAAGTTACCAGAGGACATGTAGAAAGAAAAGTGCAAGGCAGTAAAAAAGATTTGCCAATCACAACTCCTTTTTGTGCAAGTTTTGTTTTTAAGAAAAGCAAATGTTCCTCCTCCATTAATTAAGCTTCTAGAGAAATCAGTCTTGGTCTATTAATATAAAAACAACATCTTCCTACCAACACTGTACCTCCCCTGTGTGAGAGTGATGTCAAGATACGGCAACACACAATATTGGTGGTGAGACTGCATTTTCTGCCTTGTAAATGAGACTAATTTCCAAGCATATTAAATCAATTAGGGCTGGCAAATCTCTCTCATGATGATGTTTATCAACAGTGAAGCTTCACTGAAGGCTGCAAGCTAACTGAGCAACGATTATTCTTGTGCTCCCACATGGAGGAAGCAGGAAAATTTTAAATAGATTTGCAATAACTTTCAATTTGGAAATTGATCTCAACTGCAATGTTAAATGCTAATTGCTCACAGAAATTCCATGTTAACTCTTGAAGCCTTGAGAAAAAGGTTGGCGGTGTTTTCATACAAGCTTTTCTGTATCTTTAAAGGAGGTTATTTCCAACACTATGTCTGTATAGTTGTCGTCCTGTAGTGGTCTATACTATTTGCCAGTGTCCCCTCTATGTCACAGAGGGTCTCTGATGTCTGTGTGGAGAGGATACTTCAAGCAGACACTGGCAGAGATCAGGTTTGTTTTCTTCTCTTTGCCTGGGGGGCTTCACTGTAGCAGTCTGCGATTGCAGTTGACAACTGTATTTTGCAGAGCCAATGGATTACTTCAGCTCTTTTACAACGTGTCAAAGTGTAGGCCACTAGTCCTGCACGAGCCACTGTCCATCAATGAGGAACTGCACAATGAAGAGGTAGACCAGAGCCACAGAGGAGCAAGTGGAGGAGACTGGTTGTAATGCTGCACTCAACTCCTCCTCTGAAAAACGTGTCCTCCACCGAAGCCTGACCAAGAAGCCAAACACTTAGTCAATAATGACGCAGCTCAGGACCACAAAGTAGAAATTATGTCTATTGTGAACTTTGCTTCCCCCTGCCTTCTATATGTTCACTGAACTATTTACAGTTGCTCCGTAGGCTGATCAAAGGCCTCAAACTTGAGATGTTTTTTAATGAGAGCTTGCAGCAGCCAATTATTCAGAATGACCTAATTGCATGGGATACTTCTGCCACACTCAAACACACACACTCAAGCACACACACACACACGCCTCTTCTGTGCCTGTTCCCGTTACTTTTTACTTGCCTTTCAGTGTTCATCTGTCTGTCTGTCTCTCTCTCTGTCACACTCACATTAGAGAGCCTTCTCTCTCTTTGCAACACACGTTCATTGTGTGTGTGTGTGTGTGTGTGTGTGTGTGTGTGTGTGTGTGTGTGTGTGCCTGTGCTACAGAGAAACATTGATACGATCGAAAAAGAACAGATCCATATCAAAAGAATAACAAGCATGCACCCTATTGACAGCAAGCCAATTCTCCTCCTCCTTACAAACCCCTCTGTGGCAGCTGAAGTAGCTGTGCTGCATATAGAGTAATTATACTGGAGGTAAAAAATAAAAACAAAACATCACAGCAACATTTGGTAATGAAAGTAACTGACACAGGCCCTTAGTTTAGACTTTTGAGTCCAAGTTTATTCAGTTCATCAATTCTCTGCAACTGCCAACAATTTTGTTTGAGGTAGTTCCCGTATTTACATTATACTTAATATTGACTTTCCTTTCACCGTGTTTCTTCCACAAGAAACTAACTGGGGTCATTTACAGTGAATTGCCTCAGCTGCTCCACATCTCATTTGTTCCAGAGTATTTACAGCATCGTCTCCAGGTCATTTACTCTGTGTTTAAGCCCAGAAAGCTTTTTATCTGACTTGAAAGGTGTGAAGAATGTAGAAATGATGGACAATACCAACACAATATATTTGTCACTCCCTACACATCGTTCAACGAAACCATACTTCACTGTTCAGCAGAAATAGCGCCTTACTGTTTACTTCAAATAAAATTCAAGTTTTAACATCCTCGTCACTGCTGCTTTTCACTACTGTGACGACACACTGCAATTATGATTAAGATTTTTCAAGTACGTTTTCATAGAAAACAAATGCAGCTAATAAAACCATGTTCAGCAAAGTCAGGTTTACTTTTGGAGACTTTTTTTTATAAAAGTTTCCCTAACACTGCCCACAACTTATTCAAGTCTAAATGCAGTTGATAAAGAAGTCATTAAGCTCACAGTGTTTTTGGCTATAAGGTTCTTCTACAGAGTCACACGCCATTGTTTTTACCACAGATAATTACTCCCATTGCTGCCCTTTATTCTGATCTCACAGTGATGGATGCATCTCCCCCTCTACAGACAGCAGCTCTATTTGGTTTCTTATTCTGCAGTATCGCTGCAATAATTCTTAAATCATTGCAGCTCTGAAATAAGAAAGATGCCTCTATAAAAGTGGCATGGGAAATGGTTGTGTGAGCAGCAGGATGAAAAACTGAATGCATCAAAAACAGAGAGAAGACGGTACGTGTTTGGGAGCTTCTCTCTCTCTCTCCACTTCACTATATAAATACACATTAGATATGTAAATGATCTCTATATGTATGCAAAGCTAAGTCCATTTGTTTTAACTGCTTGTGCTGCCACAATATCAGCAAAAAGTCCCCCTCCCCAAAATAAAAGCATCGACATCTGTGCTAGCTGATGCTGCGATGTCTGTATGCGTGTGGTGAGGTGTGTGTGTGTGTGTGTGTGTGTGTGTGTGTGTATGTACGTACGTACTGGTATTTCTATACACATACATACATACATACACATATATATAAAAACCTCATTTTAATTAAGGATGTTCCCTTGCTGTGAGCGGCCTGCAGTGAGCCAGGTTCTGGCTATCAACGTTAAGCCAGTGGCCAACTACATCAACAGCGACAACTGCAGAGAGCAGTAATTAACACAAACAGTGAAACTAGATGTGCAATGCATGAGACACATTCAGGAAAACTGAACATTAGCCTTGCTTTTTTGTTTATGAGCAAATTTAAATAGGTTCGTCATCTGCTGCTTCAGCATCTGTTTTGGCTCCGTCAGATGCCAGCCAACTTTGCCTCCGGCTAGACGGTGTTTCAGCAGACAGCTCAACCAGATGATGTACAGTATGTGTCGAGTGGAAGAACAGGCTCTTCTTTTGCCGAGTTAAAAAGCTGTACAGTCGCAAAGAAACTAATGAACTGTGGGGGGTCTGCGGTGGAAGCTTCTTGGATGAAAACTTTTCATCCTGTATGATATAATCTCAATTATGTCATGATGAGGCCCTCTGCTGTGAATACTAATTCTCCCCCCCCACAGTGAATTGCCTCAGTCTCAGCTGCTCCACATCTCCCCGATTACTCTCCAGATACTTGTCATTGTTCCTCCTATTTAAGACATCGTCTCCAACCACCCTCATATGTTTTTGCAGACCAAAGGTAAGATTTTCCTGCGAGTAATTCTGTTGACATGTCAGCTTCTCAATTGTGTAAATATCCCAGCTTAACCTCCTGTGCCCCGGCCTCTTGTTTACCATTCCCCAGTCAGCTCCTCCAGCCATCTGAAGCAGTCTGTTGGAAGTCTGCAGCCCATCTTACTCTAATGACTTGTGATATCCCATTATGCTACAGCTCCTCCACTTTTCTCAGTCTTCAATACAGCCTCATAAAACTACAAACCCTGCCTGCATTACTGTGTTGAAAATTAAAATGTGGGCCCACATTCTAAAAATCTTTGTCAGATTTCCTTATATGGTAAACCACATTTGTCTGTCTTCTGCATATTTATGGAAACCATTAGAGTGTTAAACTGAACTGTTGAGTTCCCCTCTAGATTTGTATTCTCAAAGAGCGCTTGCTTGTTGTTTAATATTCAATCTATATCCCTGTTCCTACTGGACAAGTACCTCGGGATATTATGTAGTTTGTCAAAACTGCAGAGGTCATGTTCTTTTACCCACACAAATATTTCATACTGTAAATCTGTGAAGTAAAGGTTGCACTTAAACTCAGCAACTACCAAGAGAAACCATTAAGAGAAATCATCTGCAAAAGATCAATGTGAAACAGTTATGGGGCTTTTATTTCTAAATTACATGAGATCCTCATGAGATAGATTGAAATGTCAAATATTTTAGATTTGGGGTCACTCCTATGATTACAAGTTTTCTATAAATGCTAAAGAAACTACGTAGTGAAGCAATATACGCTGTTTCTGTGAGACTCTTTGTAATCTATTACTGGAAATGTATTTCCACAGTCCTTATTGTAAATGCCAGACATGAGTTCCAGTCCATGAGGTTTAAGGTCTTTTGGTTGCACAGAGTATCCACAAAGATTAATTACAGTGGGGGGAAGAAAAAAAAAAGCAATGTTTCTGCCCCTCTGCTAATTATATGATCCATTATTGGGCCCAAATGAGCAGCCTACATGACAATCCCATTCATTATCATTCTCTTCAAATGGACTAATTACATGACGGCTTTTCCACTTCTCTCCCTCAGTGAGGACCTGCAGAGCAAATTTCAAAGTTCTTTAATTCATGCTTCACACGCTCTGCTGCTGCTGGTTGCTCTCTACATTAGATGGTTGATTGGTGTGTGATATGTCATTGCAGATACTTGAACTGCTTCTGCAGTCAATAGCCAAGGATTAATGCTGTTGTACCCCCCCAAGAAATCCATTTCTCATTCACACATCATATGCTTGTACTCTACTGTACAGTATGTGTTGAGTAAATAGATATCAGTTAAAAGGATTTTAAGCCACCAGCTAGAGAATGACATATTAATACTTTTAGTCTGCATTCAAAGGGGGAAATCAATCCAATGTCACATGTTGAAAAGCTTTATAGCTAAAAGATTGCACTTTTTGGTTGGGCTAAATTTTGCATGACACTCAATCAGTTAAAACTATTGTGCAGGAGGAACAGATTTTACAGAATAAAGCAACCCTCTTTTTGCACTCTCTGCTTTTACAAACAAAAGCATGCCATAGCATATAAATGCCATTCACACTCTATAATTCAGGTCTGTTCCGAATCTGTAACCCACCATCAACCATGATGGAAATTACTTGCAAATTTCCTCTCAATGCAGCAACCACAGGAATTCAACATCTTCCTTTGACAGACAGACCCCATTCACTCCCTCTGCCTCATCTCATTTTCATATTCTCATATATTTATATTCTCTCAAATGAATTGTCTGCTGTGCCTGTTATGAAGCAGGAAATATGTATGAATTTGACTTGATAGCTAATAAACATCCTCAAAACCATATGCGCGCAAACAGAAATAAAGGAAAGAGGGAGGGAAAGAAGAGGAGAAGGATGATGATGAGGAGAAGGAGGAGGCAGGAGAAGAGAAACAGAGAGAGAGATCAGTGAGGAAGAGAAATTCCATTATCCACTCTTCTGGCGGTAAATAACATCACATCATTTCTGCAGAGAGAGGAGGAGCACTTGCTACGCTGTACTGTTCATTAGCATTTTCCTCCCATAGCCAAAGAGCATCAGAGTGGACCAGTAAGTCAGTGTGAGCCCCCCAGCAGCAACACAACACTACACCTACAGAGAGAGGCTGGATTACGCCGCATCATTTACTTTTGCCAAGATAAAAAGATACAGTATGTGAGAGAAAGAAAAAACAATGTGCATGTGCCATGAGCATTAAAATGCTAATTAACCTACTTTGATTTCACATTTGGACATTAATACTGGAAATGCATATATTAGGCTTAACTGAATAGTGTGTTTTATTTTAAAAAAAATCTGACTTATTCTTCTTTTATATTAATTATTGTGCCACTCTTTTGTTGGGCAATTCCTTTGACATCACTTTCACATGTCATTTTTAAATTCCCAGAGCAGGTGAAATTCAATTGACCTCCAGTGTAGCAGGGTGGTGACAGTAGTCTCAAAGCTGTATGGCTAGATACAACAAATGTGGGAAAGAACTGACCCTGTGTTTACCATTCGCTCCCATTGGAACTGACATTTACTGTAGCATCATGCAGTGGACATTGAATGCTGTAACAGTGAAAACATAGACAAAAAATGTCTAAATGTTTAAAAAAAAAAATTACCTAGGGTTTACAAGCTATATTTTTCAAGACATGACTGCATTTCTTGCATTCAGAACTAAAATCAAGCCACCAAATGTGACTCAGCAGTTTTAATTAAGACACACAGACAGAAACTCAGCTGGAGCTCTAAATATACCGGCAGACCTAGCTCCCCCTCTGTGACCACTTCTACTGCCACTAATAGTAAGTAGGTGATTATTCAATTACGTCTATACTAATTCTGTTTGCTCAGCTGCAAACATGGTGCTCAACATTGAAAGCATCTCTGTGTTTTCTCATTCTCAAATTATACACACTTCATTGCCGTGAATGTTGACGGTCCAGCATTACAAAAGCCAAACAGCATGTTTCTGAATACTATCAACACAGGCAAATAACTAAATAACCAGAAGATAAAAAATGGACCTCCTCACACTTGGAAGTCTGGAGTGGTGATGGCTGTCAAATTCTCACACGTACTGCCCTCTTTGGGTAAAAATTTACAGGACTTGACTTTGGGCGTTACCCAAAATTCATAGCACTGTAGATGTGAGAAGAAAAAGGAATTAATACTGATCATAATGATAATTATCTTTGACAATGATGATAAAGCTTTTCCTTTCGTAAGTGGTCATGTAATGTAAGTTAAACAGAATTCATATAGCACAGTACACAGTACTGTGCAAAACTTTTAGGCGCTTTGGATGTTTACATTCTTATC
>NW_019525445.1:878381-1003152 GCF_002814215.2 Seriola lalandi dorsalis | reverse complement strand
AGAAAGAAAGGAGAGAGAAGAAAGAAAAGAGGTAAGAAGAGAAAGAATCAAAGGCTAGTATCTTCAGAGTAGTTGAGCAGCAGGTTGAGACAAGGGCAGCCTTCTGAGACTAAATGTGTTCTCCAGCTCTGGCGCCCTCCCTGCCCACTGTGTCAGCCCACACAATGTCTGCCTGGTCAACCATAACATTCCTCTCTGGACACACACATACTTGTACAGAAAGACTTCACTGCTCCTCTCACTTACTTACCCTTACCTCCAGCTTCCACCATGATGAAAACGAGTGTAGGCTTTTGTTCAAACCCAGAGGAATTGGCGTTTGCCTCCTTCACCCTTCTCTCTTCTGTCTCCTTTTTTTCTCTGTTCCCTTGTTAAATAAATCCACATTAAGTGCATGCAGTCAGGATCTGTTCTGAGTCTATTTCATTGATTTCTCCCTCCATCTCTCGTTTCTCCCTTCTGCCAATCACTGCTTTCATAACTGAACCTTGCAGACAGACTTTGCAACCATGATCAAAGAAGACAAAACTGAATGCACTGCAACATCAATATCGGTACACTCAGCTACACTTGGACCCAGAGGTGTGATTTTGGGTGAGCAATGCATGAACAAACTGGAGCAAAGCTACATGAACCTCAAAAAGCTGGGTAGCGATTGAACCCAGGATCCTCATGATGCGGGGTGACACTGTAAGCCGCTGGGACTGCACAAATACGACAGAAATAACACAATTATGGATATCATACATTGGTCTTTACACTTCGAAAGCAAACGCAGGACATTCTATTAAAACAGTTTCTTAATAACTAGGACTATGTATTATAGAACTTTAGCAAAGTATTAATGCAATTCATTCTATCAAGTCACAGGTCAAGACTATCTCAATCAGAGCCTTCCTTAGCCTCAGTTTATGTGAGTGTGTATATGATCTAAAGTGAGTGCTAGGTGGAGTTTTAAATGTTAAAATTGAGTGTATTTTTCAAAATGAGATAATTCTGAGAAATGGGCTGTGTGAGTGTGTTTGAAGTTGTGACCATATTCATCACTCCCGGGACAGATTATTCAACCACTAGTCTCTACAGACTCAGCCAGATGGAACAAAAATGTCAGTTTTGTGGCCACATTCTAACTTCAAAGAGATCAGATTTATGTCTGATTGGTGTTGGTAGGTGTTAATGAAAATGTGTGTGTATTGTGTGTGTGCACTGTATGCACAATGCTAGCTGTGCCTGCATGCTTCTTTTCGAGGTGAGATTATGCAGTCTGTATCCCCATATGGGTCTGCCCTGCCCCAGAAAAACAATGTGAAAAGGCCAATGCATATCAGCAGTTTGGTAAACAACCTACTAATTAGACTCATTGATTACACACACCGGGCTCAGTCAACCATGAGATAACTGTGTCTGTGGGGCCAGCCAACATTCTGTCAATCCAAAAGCTTTCATACTGTAGCCTCTGGTATGAGACAATGTCTGAGGGAGAACGAGAGGGAGAAGGCTGGTGTAATGTCTGCATTGTTGCCGGGGGAGATAAAGATGTATCCCCAAATCTCTCTTTTGATCACACAAACAATTATTCTCTCAAGATAACCAAAAGGGAACAGCAGCAATTATTAGTTGTCCAACTGCATAACCTCCAGTTCTACTTTCCAGTGGAGATGAAAAGGAGAGGGGGCGGGCACAACTATGGTCCTTGCACTTTTTGGGTGCACTCACAAACGCCACTTTGTTGACTTGCTGACCTGGACTGCATGAAGTCGTGCACCACACGACAGCTGTAGAGGGTTGTAAAGTGTCAAGGGTATCAGAGGTAAAACGCCTGTTAGTGAACTCTAAAATTAACATGAAATGCCCCCCTTTGAACCATCAGTACAAATGACAAACAGCTCCACTGAAAAAATTCATTATTGACATAATTCATTAAATAATGTTTAGTAGTCCACAGACATCACATGATTTTTACCAGCCATGGCAGGGTTACAGAGTCAAGCTCCAGCATCATTTGTCAGTGCCTTCAAAGCCATTATATGACAGATATAAAAATCCTTCATATCACCGTTTTATTAACTGCCACCACAAACCAAACTACAAGTTTGGTTTAGGCATGAGAGTATAATAAAAATACTTGGCTAAAGTAAGGAAAAAATTATGGTTTGAATTTAAAAAAAAAAAAAAAAAAAGAATAACTAAGAAATGATTGTATTGAGGAACTACTTGGTTAGATTTAGGGAATCATAACACACTCACTGGATAAAATTTTATATTTTTCAACAATACACAGCAGGAAAACAGGCACACTTTAAGTCAAGATTTGCTCAATTTAAAAAGGTGTTTATGCTTACTAATAATGTCAAAAGCTAAGAAAGAGATTCAGCTTTACTTTATTTGAGATAAGGAGAAATGTTGAGATGAAATCTAAGAGAAACAGGAATCCTGCTGGGACAAAGATTAATCTGAGTACCTATCATGGATACTGAGATAAGACAGACTGTCTGCATACTTGGACATTCTTCTGGTAGTAAATATCCCTGGAAAAAAAGAACTGTAGAAATATATGGCTAAAATAATCTTATATGTTCAGGCCTAGAAATATGTGTATTTGTGTGTAACATTAATTGTGTTTGAATTTACATGTCTGGAAGTTTACAGTACATTTGTTTACACATGAATCCATTAGAGTGTGCATGTTTGCATAGTGTGTGTGCACGTGTGTGTGTGTGTGTGAGACTCAGGTAATTGGGCCATTGTTGTTATGTAGATAGGTAGCTAACCTGCTGCCCTGAAGCTAGTGGTGGTGTAGAGAGAGAGTAATAGTCGGGGAGAATTACCCATATGAAACAAGTCACTGTTATATTCAGATTGATGAGTGCCATCGGGAACAACACAACTTTGTTTCTCTATCTCTCATAGAAACGGCAGCTCTCATTTTGGCAGAGAAAATATGGCTCTTCTCCAAATCCTCTGTGACATTCAGAGGAGGTTTGCAGTGCCTGCAGAAAGTCTAGAGGCCTATCCGCTCCCTTTCTGGATGGTTCCAGCATTATGGGTTTAGTCTACTCATAGCTTTAAGGTAAAGTACAGACTTTCATTGATGGATGTAAATTTTGCCAGGACTGCTGCACTAACATATTGCTTTAAATATGCCAGTTTTCCAAAAGTATTCAGCTCACTCTTTAATTGGTATTGAAGGAGTTTGGGAGCCGAGAAAATCTTATTCTTTTAAGATTTTGTTAATTCATGGTAATCGAACATAAGTAAAATATTGAGGATATTACTTAAAAAATATATATAGAGATAATCACATTTTTGAGCATTTTTGTTGCGCAATCATTGTTGTGTGATCACTAAAAGCTTTTGAGCTCGCAAGACAATTTCCTATGTAGAACACAGTATAGAAAGGAGGGATTAACTTTATGTAAGCCTACAGGGGAGGGGGGGGTCTCTCTTTCTCTAAGAGCCTAATTACGGATCCATTGTCTTCAGAATTATTTAACTGTTAATGAATTTCTCATGTATTCAATCAGCACAATGTAACGAGCCTCCCTTCTGCTCTCTGCATCAGAAACCAATGAACCTACAAAAGACACATATTCAATGGAGAGAGTAGGAGTGGCTTATTGCGATCAATACTGCTACTTCACAGGTTCTGGGTGCGCGCATGTATTTTACAAATGGCTTAATTCCTTAAGGACTGATCTGTTCCAACCTCTAATAGAAGGGCGTAAGAGCAGGCAGTCGCGGCACTTGCAGCCTCTTCTTCTCATCTATTTAAACTGACCTCACCCTCACCTCTTTCATCCTTTTCTTTCTGCTCCTGTGCATATTTTTTGTCTTATTTTTCTAACTCTCTAGAATTAAATTTTCTTCTCAAACATTTTTAATCCTAAAACATGTTTATTTAAAACACATTCAGTATGCTGTAAAGGCTGTAAATCAAAGTGTTTCCTTTGTTTCACTTCATTGTCCATGTGTTTAAGTCACATCTGCAATACCACACTGCTTCATCCCTCTGTGATGCACTACCCCCACAGTCTCCTCCTCCTCTAGGCCGTCTCATTACGGAAGCTAAATTAACCATGGCGCGTACCTTCAGAGCATGCAGCGGTTTTACAGCGCCATCGGTCTCGCCTCACAAATACTCCATCATGTAATTGAATATCAACTCTACTGGGGCCCTTCATAACCAACTGACCCTCTGCACACACGTAATTGCACACGTAGATGCATCTGTGCAAACATAAATGTATAGATGCATTTTAGTCGGCTGTCTGATGCTTTTATCTATGGTAGCTTATGGTGAGTATGCAGTGTCTTGCTAAGGGCATTGCATTTGGCTGCTACTGGGTCGGACGACAAATCAGGACAGTGAGGATGGTGTTTCTAGCTGCAAGGCTTCACCGCTGCCATAGCGCACTGCATGCAAACAGCACAAGGGCAGTAGGTGAAACAGAAAGAGCCTTTCAGTTTTGTTTTGTTTAGCTAATTTTACAAAAATGTCAAGGACGTCATAGAACAACAAAACCAACACAATTACATAATACTTAAATCATCATAAATAAAAGATCTCCATGTCAAACATTCAACAATTATATATAAATTGCACAGAAATACTAACTACTAACTAAAAGTTGTTACTTATCATTTTACTGCGTAATGGTAACTTTGTCCAGTTTCTAAAGCTCCAAAACCTAAAAGAATAGATAACTTTGTTGGTGCCGAGCGTCTCCAAGGAAAAGACAGCCACAACAGTTCTAGTCTGGTGTACGTATATAAATTCCTGCAACCCTACGAAAGCGGACTTAATATACTCAAATGCTATGCTGTTACAACTATAATATACCGCTGAGTTGGAGTTTTACAGCTATATCTTTTAAGGGTTAAAATGCACGAACTGAAAGAGAATTAAACCAAAAACAGAATTCTGTTGTTCGCTTTGCCCAAAGTTTTTTATGCAATGCTCTCTCTACAGTGATTACTGTTAAAAATCAGTAACATGAGGGGTTGGCAGGAAGCAACCAAAAATGAAAAAAAAAAAAAAAAAAAAAAAAGACCTTTAAGGACAATAATGGTCAAACTTGTTTGCTCTATCTAGATATAAATTGATCTTGACTGAATTGATTATGATTGCCTTCTGTGTGTTCACTTATGGAAAGTCACAACGACTGAGTCCTCAATACATAAAAATACATTTTCAGCAGAAGTAGCACATACAAAGATAACAAATGATGGAATATTTATAATTCTGAGGTACTTTTTCTTAAAAGTGCACCAACAGCATCACACTAGACCTGAGTAATGTTTGGATTAAATTGTTTTTTTTCCCGCAATGCAGTTAAAAGTTCAACTGTTCATGTCCATGTGTCTCTACCTGCATGTCTGTCCCCTTGTCTGACCACACTTTCTAAATCGACTCCCAGCCAAGAAACGAAATGCCTGTCCACTGACGTTCAAGATATAGAAAACTTGAAATGTCAAGCTCACAGCTGATTCTACCTCGGTTATGATGTGGCAGTATGAAGATGTATTGGCAGTTTGTGTTAGCTTTGCAGACACATCTGCAATCTCTGGATGTCCATACATATTAAATGTCAAACATGAACATCAATATGCATTACTGCACTTTAGCCCAGCTATAATGACAAAGTGGCAGCTACTAGTCTGTGAGAGCGTGCCAGCATAAAAAAAAAAAAAGCAAAAAAAAAGCTTGTTTTAATGCTGAGGCCCCTGTTCGATTCAGGTTTATCAGCTTTAAATATTCCAGTTTCCTGAGGTTTTGTCTTTGACTTCACACTGTGTTCCAAGCCTATTCTATATCTATTTTGCCATCAGCTGTTGATTCTTTTCCATGGTTACTGAGTTTGGTCCTTCATGTCAGCCCCAAACCCCCCAAATGCCTCCAAGCCTTACTGATGCTGCCCCCTACATTCAGCCTCCAGTAATACAGTCTGCACAGCCAGCTGTGGTGTAATTAATTTCTCATTAGTGTAGGCGATAATGACTATCTCGCAATCTTGCTTGCCCTCCCCCCTTCTCTCTCCCTCTCTCTGTCTCGCTGCTTGTGTACCCAAATACCCCTATCTCACAGCCAATGCCCTGCTGGAGGGAAATATTCACATCCGTGAAAAGGGAAGGCAAACAAACAACAATTAGCTTCCTGTTGACATGGAGAATGGTAGACTCATCTCCTGCAAATTACCCCTCACTGAGGAATGGTTATCTGAGACTTTCACTTTAGGTGTTCTTTAATGAACTGTCTACATCGAAAACTAATCTATTACTGGAACATACCAGCATAGCCCTCAGTGAAACTACAGACACGCACATATGCACCAACAAATGCAGGAAAGGCAGAAACCTCAGCATTTCAAAACTAGAGATTACAAAAAAGTTAATCTGTGCAATTATCATAACAGCACGTTTTAAAATGAAAGCAAATTCAGTTTGTCTTTATGCTTTTTGGACTAACAAGTGTCTCACGCAAGTCAAACTTCAATTTTTTAGTATTAACCTGTTTCTAAAACTATGCACTTTTGTCCTTTGGCATGAAAGGGGCAATTTCTCCTCCTGTTTAGGGCCAAGTCTTTGTTACTGTTACCAGACACTTGTTAGCAGGCTCACCCATTTTTGTTCACAAGCCTGAAAATATTGCACCCAAAACAAAAAGGTTAATGTTCTTCAACCCTTTTCATTACAGGTAGGGATGGGAATCTCCTTTATGCTCAACGATTCCCTTATTGACGCCTTCCACTTAAGTTCTGCACGCCTTGCAAAACAAGCACCCCCTCCTCAAGGGATTGAACTACAGAGCAGTTATCTTTCTTGTTCAGTGTTCATAACAAAATGTGTGTTGTTGACACTGAAAACCACAGGAATCGATAAGGGAAGCGATAAAGAATCAGATCGATAAGCAGAATCGATAATGGCACTGGTATCAATAAAATCTTATCAATTCCCATCCCTAATTACAGGTATAACCCTGATCTCCTTTGAAAATTAACTCTTTAAATTTCTCAACTAAAAAGTCAGAATGAGTGAGTATAAAAGATAGCAAACCAAAGTGAGGGCACAAACAAAAGTTTTTTGCCTTGCCTTTTTTGGCAAAAAAAAAAAAGAAAAGGGCAATATGGCCTGCAGTAGCATCCTTTATGTGAAAAACACTTGCCAAAGCCACAAGTCTGAACCAATTCTGTGTCAACTGTTGCAACAGTAAAGTCTGGTATAATCTTGAAATGTTTTGTATGAACATTGAGTCCAGTACAAACAAAAACACGGCTCAAATAATACACACGTGGGACCGTGTATTTTAAAAAGGTTCAGGTGAGTGAGGTTATAGCTGTATGAGAGGATGTGATCTTTTTGTCTGGCAATCATTTTCTAAAGACATTTAGGTAAATACATAGCTCTAAAACTTTGACATTTGAAGCACAAGAGCATGAAATTCTGTTCATCTTATGTTTCATGAGGTAATGTGCTTCTTGGTCTACTGCATATTTTATCTTTTTCTTTTCCTTTACTTTCCTTCAATCCTTTCCCTCATCCACAGAACTGCGAGCCCTCCTGTTCCTCGCTTAAACTACAGTTATACGTCAGATAAAAGTTAAGACTTTGATCTCTCTTTGACTTGGAGCACAGCTCTGCTCCTTCTCTTCTCTTCTCATCTAATAAATTTACCATTTCACCAGTCTGTACACCACAGTCCAATTTCAGATCAGCTCAGAGCTTTTTTTTTTTTTCTCCTTGTGTTCATTATGCATCACGGAAAGTTGATGAGAACACTTTAGGCTTCTTGAATACCAAGTAGCATCACGAAGAAGCAACTCATCATACACAAAGTTTGACCTTGAATAATCAACACTTGTCCAGTGACATATTTTTTTTTAATATTTTCTAGCAATAGAGATGTAAATTGTGAGTCTTGGATAAAAATCTTGCATCAGCAGCATTGTCTCCCTTAACATGAGAGCCTTGATCTGGCAGAACATTCCCCATTTAAGTTCTGAAAAATGGCTGGGTTGTGATCAAAACAGACATTTAGTCAGTTAACATTTATTCTCAATTGTCACAAAAAAAAAAGGCTGGTAGTGTTGTTCTCTCCACCTTCTCTTCATCACTGACCAAAGAGGTGTTTCGGAGCCGATACTGGTATCGGAGATGCCTCTGATACTGCCTAAAATATTGGATCAGGAATCGGCAAATGCACAAGTCAATGCACTGATCTGATACCTTGTAATGTATTGAAGTACTTTATGGTTTCTCAACTAGATAAAAACGGTGGACTGCGGTCCAGACCCAGACGCCGTCTTACCCAGACATAATTATTACATTTTGACATTTGAGTGTGTGTTTTGACTGGCGCAGCTTTCCTAGTGTCTATGGCACTGGTCATGTGATGCTACTCAGCCAATTATTGCGACTCAAGTCAATGAGTGACACACACAGACGGTGAGACGAGGCGATAGACAGGCTGAGAAATAAGTTGGAGAGCCTCAACAAATGACAGCTTGCAGTAGTAGGCTACAACAGTTTTATTTTTTCCAGAACAGCTATTAAATGGACCTTAAAGTGGGCCTACTTTAGTCCAACCATGTTCATGTTGTAGTTAGCAAGTCTATGCTATTTGTCTGTTAAGTATGTCTGTCTGCAGGCCTTTGTTGTATTTAGAACACCACTGTCCACTGTGACTAGCTGACTAGTATCACCCAAACATATTCATACAACATATCCTAATGCTAATATGCTCTCGCTGATGGTCAATATCACCATCTCGTTTTAAAAAAACATTACAACACATTAGACACACTAAACACTTTGTCATACTTTTACTGACTTATTACACAGAATTAAACATTTAAAACTTTAAAGTTTCCTTCGTTATTTTTCTAAAACTCAAACCTGTTTACAAGAAGCAAGTTATGAATGATATATAATGCAAATAACAGTAGTACTGGCAAACAATCCTGCCTCACAATGTCAAGGAAGCTAAATAATTTAACAACTGTCTTATTATGAATCATTTATTGATTAAATGCAGACCCATCCTCTGTTAACATAATGGAACCTTTGATATTACAGGGAGACACTTTCAATCACTGTGTGCTCTCCCTAATTAGGTAAACAATGGTGGAGCTTATTACAAGACAGATCAACCTATTAGAGGGCCAAATAGCTGAGTTGAGATCTTTACTTCTCTTTTGCTCCCTGCACTTCCAAAGCCTGAACACGCACATTAAAATCATATAATGTAATGTAGCATGGAACTGATGCAGTGTTAATTCTTAAACATCACAGGCATTCAAGGATATACTGTCAAAGTGCACATTGATACTGACAAACATCTTCATAGTCAAACAAAGTATTAGGTCTGATATTGCAAACTGTGTTGGCGTTGCAGGGGAGAGAAGCTGAATTAATTTATACAGACAACGTAAATGAGAATATTATGCAGCTGGACAATTGTTGACCACAAGCCTCAGCCACTGCTGATGTTGGATATGTGCATCTGCAAATCTTTGGGTGCACTTTGCAGATGATACAGGTCTGTGTCAGTAAGTGTGTGTGTGTGTGTGTGTGTGTGTGTGTGTGTGTGTGTGTGTGTGTGTGTGTGTGTGTGTCCAAATAAGTGGTATTTGCCCAAATCAAGAATTCGATTCAGCTCTCCAGCCCAGTGAAACTCGATGGCACGCACATTTGACAGGAAAGCGAAAGTACTGCTGACATAGAATGCAAGTGAGAGCAAGGAAAAAAGCAAAAGAAGAATATTTCAAATTCTCCAGCCCATCCCACCTTTGAGATTGCTCTTACTGAAAGTTGTGATTAGTCATACATATAAAGCAGCTTTTTGTACAGGAAAGTGCCTCCAATCATTTAGTGCTATTATGAAGAGCAGCTACAGTAATCATCATCTGGAATATCAGCATTCTGCTTTTTCCAGCTTTTCATTAAAGCAAGTGAAAAATAGTGTCAGACGGCTAAAAAGTTATCAGTGCATTACCATTTTTGTATAGAAATGTGTCAACTGCAGAGAGGTTTTAAGAAATTAAAACTGATTAGGGTTCAAGTCTCTGTCTAATCTTGAGGAAAACTAATTATGCATGCTTTCAGATGGAGTGGCAGAAATTAGATACATACATGAAGGACCACCGTCCCCAGAGAGTTATTCAATTCAGCTCATAACACTCATGATACTCACAAGAATCCTTATTTTACAGCTTATAAAATCAGCACCAATGCATCTAATTCACATGTTGACCAACCAAAAGAAAAATCAGCTCAGCCTCTACAAGCAATACATTCACAATTAATATCAATGCAAATATACTGCATTAAGGTCAATCAGAAATTAGCAGCCAGCAGATGCCATGGCATTACGCATGAACAAAGCAGTAAATGAATAGCACCGGTAGCATAGAATGGTGCTGAGCAGCACAATAACACGACTTAATAGAGCCAAGACAACAATGCATGATATTTATGTTAACCAAGCGAAATCCTGCCTGCGCTAATTGAGGCAGTGATCTCTGGCACCTCGGTGGAGAGTAAACCCTTTGGGAGGAGTCACGAGCTTCCAACAGGAGAAAAACTACACTTACAGCATGAAGTGCATGTTTGAGGCTCACAGCTCCTTTGACAAATAGTGAATGGAGTTCAGTAACAAGAAAAACTTAGAAATCAACATGAAAATAGCTATGTAATGGAAATACCAACGTCCAGTATCAGTAGCCTAGCAAGTAATATCGTCATCACAAAATCCAACAGTGACGTCGCACATCGCAAATTTTCCTCATATCATGCATTCCTACTGCCGTACCTACTTTAAGATTTTTCAGAAAAATGCCCACAGCCCTAGAAACCTTTGGTTCCTTTTTAGTTTCCTCCCTCCATGTCAGGTCCCACAATAACAGGTGGACAGAGCCCTGTATATTCCCACATAATCTCCACATAAAAGAGACACTAACACATGCTCATGAATGCAGATGTATACATTTACATGCATGCATGTGCAAACGAACCCTTGTCAATGCAAAAGTCCAAGATGAATGTGAGCTAAGCTGTCAAAGTATACATCAGTCAGTCAGAATGGTTCTTACAGGTGGCAGTCAGTCACAGCGTGTACAGCTGTCAATTTATTTGTCTCTTTTTTTTTTCTACATTTTACCAAGCCCACAGCAGGTACTTCAGCAGGTAAAGTTATTCATCCAGCAACTTCGGCAATCGGAACATTCCCTGTTATTGAGTAAATCTTAATCGTGTAATCTGCTCTGCTTGATAGGAATTTGCAAGCATTAGAGAACATGGTGCTTTGCTCTGAGCTGATCTCTGAGGCCTGTTCTTACAACAACCAGCAGCTCTGCTTTACTGTCTAGTGACTAATGGAATAAATTAATCATTAAAGAGTTTGTAGGGAATAAAAGAGAGAGATGGAGGAACGCTGGCAGTAAGGAGGAGCCAGACAGACAGCAGCTGAGTGTAGTCTACAGTGTCTCCAGAGTACTATAGGTCAAAAGATGGGAAGGGGAGGACGAGAGTGGCAGGATGGGTAGTTGATCGATTAAAGCTTTATCTCCGGGAAACTTAACAGAATAAAATTGAGGAGTCTGCTGACCACAGATCCAGCTAGAGACTCCAGAGTGCAAAGCTGCCATATACTGTAATACATATTCTTTCAAGTAGAGAGTTGTGGAATTGATTTAAAAAGTAAACGTGTCCTGAACTTTCTACCCAAACTTATGAGAGTACTTCCTTTTATTTATGTTAGCAGCACACAGTGGACTATATAGAGTCTGAGCAATGTTTTATTTGACATTTTCCTATTCTAGCAGTTTCACCATGCAAACTACAAAACACCATGAAGAGTCTGTAACTTTAAAAGGTTCTCAGAGGCTGTACTTTCAGGAGTATTGCCAAGGAGTTCAGTCTTTATTGCTAAGGCTGCTGTCTGTCATTTCGCCCACCACTGTAGAGACCTGGGTTTAATTCCTGGCAGCTGGGTTTCCAGTTTGGCTAGGTATTGTTACTAACACAACTGACAGTGGTAGTGAGGGAGATTGCAGGGAGGGATAATGTCCTTGTTTTAATACTGTTAACTCCAGCTTATTTAGGGGGGTCTAGGTAAGTTATAGCCTCAGTGAAGGTTAAGTTAAAAAAAAAAAAAAAAAGGCTAGGTTCTTGCTTCTTAGTTATTGTCATTAAATGTAAAACACTGCTTCTGAACATTTCTAAAAAATATAAGTTTTGATCAGATTTTCATTTTAATAAAGTGTTGAATTTAGTCATTTTTCATTATCTCATGACAATAAACCCATAATTAGACTGAATGATTTCATCAAGGGTTTAATTAAAATGTAGCAGACAGATTGAGGCTGTGCAAGTAAGTGGCACTGCCTTAAAGTCCCCTTCCATCAAAGTGCTATACCATCTACTCAGACTGCACTCACAGTTTTCATTTGTAGAGACTAAGCAGAAAACACAACTGTTGAATATGAAATGTGTGTACATGCACACACATGAGTGTTGCCACACGAACTAACACGCACCCATTTATGTGCACTTGTTTCATTTCAAGCTCAGTGTGAGAGTCACTACAGTGTTTTGCTGTCATTTACGGTCGTGTTTCTTTCCTCTCCTCAGCTTTCTGTTTCACTGTGTCTTAGCCCCTCCCCTCACACACAGAGCGGCGTGGAGCAGAGGAAAGACAGGTTGACAACTTCTTATATTAACTGCAATAAAAGCTTTCCAGCACGTGCTATAAATCCCTCTAAAATCAAAAGATGGACAGACGGCGCCCCAAACATCTGTAAGTCAGGCATTTACACGCATGCACGGATGCAAGGATGCTAGCAGCTCTGCTGGTGACAGCATACAGTCCTGACGCAGTTGAACTAGGGGAAACTCTATATAGAGTGGAGGATGCAGAGAAACTGAAGAATACAATGGAATCAGATGGAATATTTTACTAATTTAGTTACATTTAAGGTTTGGTTTGGTTCTAGATAAGAAAAGTTTTCAAAAGCTGAATATCACTGGTATCATACAGCTGTTGCTCTGAAAAATACACCCATGTTGTGGTACTAATGTCATTCACAGCATGACAGAATTACATCTGTTTCTGTAGCATGTAGCAATTTCCAGCTTCCTC
The DNA here is from genome assembly GCF_002814215.2 of Seriola lalandi dorsalis. Lineage (NCBI taxonomy): Eukaryota > Metazoa > Chordata > Actinopteri > Carangiformes > Carangidae > Seriola > Seriola lalandi. The sequence continues at coordinate 990,017 of NW_019525445.1, read as the reverse complement.
TTACTGCTCACACCTTTAAGTCCTTTCAGCCTCATGACAATAAAAGGTCTGTGGAACAACTGATGGATTCTGTCACAGACAACACTTCCAATCTTAATTCATCATACAGAGTTTAAAAGAAAATCAATCTTGTCTTGTCCATTTCATTTAAATGAGAAGAAATCGTCATTTAAGCAAAGATAAACTGGCTCCATGCATGACAAAAGGTTACGAGGGGAATCCTCTGTTTTTATGAGGTCATTAAACTGGAAAAGACACAACCAGCTGAGATATATGAATCTCACATCCAGCTATAAAGTGAAGACAGACATATCTTCGGAGATTTTTCTCTCCCAGAGTAACGGGGGCACAAGGGTGACATCACATATTGGTGTCGTTCTGTTGCTCAGGGCCCATAACAGTGTGATAACCAGCGACTTAAGAGCCCTCAACACTGATGGAATATAGATTACATCTCTTCAAATGGGAAACTTTGGCCAATATGCACCTGCACTCATCCCAAACACTCTAACAGAAAATAAACCCCTTCACATCTCCAGTAATTCATCTTCTGTTGACTGTTGTTGGAAATTATACTCTAAACAGACAAATTCTGTACTTACCAAGTCAGTCTCATTGTGTCACTCAGCTGATGACCTCCAAGCCAGACCTGTAAAATACAAAACACATTAGTCTGTCACATTATAGTTATTCTTCTATCTATTCTTTGTGGTATCCATGGAAGACAGTTGGTTGTAAAAGGCAAATCATAAATGTAGGAGCACCATGTTCCAGCCTCCAAATAGTCGATGCTCCTTTCATCACCACTGACAAAAAGTTCTAATTTTAGGAAGCCTAGTTTCAAAGACCCCCTGCTTAAATCATAAAGGGAAACAAAAGGCACAGAGAAAGAGAACCACACAGAACCACAGCTTGAATTCACAGTTGACTGCAGAGATTCATATGCACACCAAAGCAAACTGTCTTCATCTGATACAGGACTTAAACAGCAGTATTTTGTCTGACACTTGAACGATGTGCACCAACACCACCAGTCTGAAACTGTCTCAAGCAGCAGTTTGAGCAGCACCAAATCCAGTGCTGCAAGCTGCACTTCGGCCAACTGGTGTGATTGAGGTGAGGGTATTATCAGCACATGTAACGAGACACACCTAAGCCCATTTTCATGATTACAAGCCTCGCTACAAATGAATTTATACAGTGATCCAGGTCCTTTGGCAGGCAGGGTAGCACAGAGACCACAGCCCAGTCAGAAGCGCCCACAAAGAACTGCTATGCCAGTTCTGTTAACCACAAAGTTGCCTACTGTTAAAACCTGACAACTTCTCTGTTCACAGCAAACTGTCACTTTGAGGACAATACGCTCTGTTCACACTGCTCCTCCTTAGGTTTGCTATACTCTCTCCAACCTTTCAGGTGGTTAAAAGGGGCCACCTTTAGCATGCTTGGTGAAAGAAGATTAACGCTACCAAATGTTGAAAAGGACTTTTTTTTTTTTTTTTCCTTTGCACAGGCTCTTTTCCAGGTTCTTCCTATGTCAGTGAAAGCATGCCTTGGTTGTTTCCCTTGTAGTTGTCCTCAGACCTGCCCCTTCACACTTGGCGAAAGATACCCCTAGACATCACAAGTGCAATTACCCAGTGTGCCTCTGCTCCCTCCCCTCATTTCATGTGGTAAGCTGTATCTCAGGGACATACAGTATGAGTTCTTTTTCTCTCCAATTACAGAAAATATAGAAAATACTGGTCTCATAATATCTGCATGTCAAAGAACGCCACTTGTTTACTTGCTTTTACTGTTGTATTTTTGTACCCATTTCACAGGAGCTAATGTAAGGCAGGCCTTGCTCATCAACTTGCTGAATATGTGCATTAACGATAAAAAGTTGAAATATAGTAGAGACTGTCACCACTTGGCTCTCTAGTTGAATCCCACACCAGTCCTGTTCTCAACGGGAACTGCTCCACTCTCTTAAGCCTCTCCTGCTGTCACTCCAGCTCACCTTGCAAGTTCCCTGCTAGCTGGAGTTAACTTGCAAAAAGGAAGAATCCGAGTCTGCATAGCTCCCACACCGTTTCCAGATCTCCAGACGAGAAGTCCTTTTCTAACCTCCCAAACACTGAAAACACTGCATCCCTGCCAAATTTCTGATGTCTTACCCACTCTCTATGTCCCTCCCTGTCTCTACTCTTTGAAGTTTATAAAACAGATTACCAACTTGGCGACTTAATTTCCCCAATCATATCATACACTGAGCCTTGAGCTATGCATAATTTTCATAATGCACAATTTCACACTTAAAACTCCAGATGAATCTCAAACCAAAGTTGACCAAAACAGTTTTCTAGTTGCAAGATGTGTGTAAGATGAAAAACAAAGCATAACAGCTTTATAATTGATTTAGTGTCCTCTATAAGTCAAAAATGTTTACTATAAATGAAACCGTGTATTTTTTATAAATAAACTATAAATGTACATCAACCAGGTCTGTTTGAAACCTTTTATATACATTAGTATACATTAGTATACATTCAGCTGCAGTTTAAGTAGGTACCGTAAATCTAATGCAGTCTACCACAACAGTGCTTCAATGAATCCTACCATCTGGAAGGTTATACCAGTGTTTCCCTTATATACATTTTGCAGTAGCAGCCCGCCACTGCAAAATCACTGTCATTGCTGCAATACATAACTCGGCAGAGAGCTTTTAATTTGAAACAGTGGATAAGGTGGAGGCAGGTGGCAACACCCGCCCAAGGCAAGAGGGTGAAAGAAAGAAGAGAAAAAGAAAGGAGAGGTGATTTAACTAGCCAACATTAGATTAGATATATTAGATTACCTACTGATATTCACTCTGACTGCCAGCATGCTTGGAGCGTGCACCACCCAGGTACAACAAAACATTTCATAGTTGGACCCCTAGTACAAAGCATGTGGACCCTCAACAGATCCACAAAGGTTTTACCAGCCCTGTTACATCAGTCTCTCTACTGGCCTCTCTGTGTGCCTGTAATTCAGGGTGCGCTGGAGAGCATGCAGCATTGCTGATCTGCAACCAGGTGAGTTTCCTATGGGAAGCCCTGCCAGTAAAACAGTTTTATGTTCAATGCGATTGTGAACCACTACTATTAAGACAAATACAAATACTAGTAAGTAATTCAAACTGAAAATGTGAACTTCAGAAACAACATGCTGTGGCATTACTCTTAGTGCCATTACTGTGAAAGTCCCTCACATGTGTGTTTTCTTACATGGGTTTGGGAGGTGAGCGGGACATGAAAATATTTTGAATCACAAAAGGGGGGCCTGACTTAACATAAGGTATATCTGAGTACCCAGTCACACATATGGGGTACAAAGGAGCAATGTTCAGTACAGTCAGTCTCAGTCTCTCTCTAAGTCTCTCTCTCTCTCTCTCTCACACCATGATACACTTCCTATTCCATTACCTCCCAAAGGAGTTGTAAGACAGATAATGAAGTCAGCAGTCCCGGGGATAAATAGTGGTTCTTCAGTGTAAACAAGTCACTGTCACTTCTGCTTTAAATTTCACTTTATTCTGTATAGGATGTCCTCTAAAGCAGTCTGCAGGCTATAAAGTTCACAAGCTAGAACAACTTGAAAATTCATTTCAATTCAATTGGACCAATAGACAGGAGAGAGAAAAAAAGAAGCACAGAATACGAATAGCCACACCAAACACACAAAAAGTGTTTGCAGAGAGGGAGAGAGAGAGAAATGTGGCATCCATTCAAAGTTTGAGTTTATTTTAAGAAATGAACAGTCAATATTTAATGCCTCCCACTGTTATCCAAGGCAAACAATGTAACTGTTGTCAGAGACTACAGTCCTCGGTGACTATACCAACTAATATCACACAAGGTGAAATATGAAAATTAACTCCCACAGTTGGTTGCCACCAGCCTTCCTGTCAGATCTGTGTGTCTCCTTCACTATTACTGGATTTGAAAGAGAACCAGAGGGCAACTAAGAATGAACAAAAGACTCATCGCCTCCATCTGCTTGTAACAAGCCAACAAATTAGCAGCAAATAAATCAATCACTTAAGAGGTGGCACTAAAGGAGCCAGCAGAGAAAGAAGCCAGCCAAGGGGTCAAAAGAATTGGCAAGTGCACAGATATTAGTTTTCCTCAAGTTAAAGACGAAAAGGAGTGAAATGAAATTGAGCCCTCGTTTGCTTTATCTGTTCGTCTCTGCTGTAGCCGAGCCTCCCTCAGTGAGGACTTTCCATCTTAGCCTAATTGTTCACAGTCAAAGATGATTAGTTTTAGACACAACACGAGACTGTCAGCAAACACACTGCAGGAGGGGTTAAATATTTGCCTGCCAGCAGCTGCTGAAACTGTTGGATAACATCACAGCTTGTCAAAAAGGCTACCTGCTTGAATGATACAAGCTCACCAACATTACAGGCATCTAATAAAATGAAGTGTCAAGAAATGATAACACAAGAAATGCCAGGAGCAATAAAACAATAACAAAAAAATTGCTCTTCCTTAAATTTGAACTTGAAGGGATCTAGTAGGTGACATACTGTTAAAGAGGTCTACAAGCCCCTTTAAGAGCAATAAGAAAGCCATTATAAAAACCACATGAAAAAACAATTTTAATAGTCCCAAAGCTGTGAAAATATCACATTCTGAATATCACAGACCCACACAAATTCACACCACACACTTGTGCCCCCACAGCTCTCAAACACTATTCTTATAACGGCCATCGTCATCCAAACTAACCAGCTTTCTGTATCAATCAGCCTGTCTCTCATAATGTAATCTACTGCTACAGCTGCCTCTACCATCACAGCATCTCTCTCTGTTTCCATCAGCCTGCCTCACACTGTCTCAATCCAATATACGTTGGAGAGCAGCCCAACAGGGTGTAAATTGATGCCTCACCCCCATCTCCTTTACTGACTGGACTCCAGCTCTTCAAAGATGAGCACCTTCTGAGCATCTTGGCTGGGGCTGCCAAGGCTGGTGTGGTGGGATTATGGTGATTACTCAGTGGCACCGGCAGCCGGTGGCAACTGATAGCCTGGTTGACTCACTGTCGCACGGTTGGACATGTGGCTACATGTATGAAATTGTTTAACAGGTAAAAATTCAACCATTTTTTTTAATGGAAAGGAACAAAAGTCAAAGTAATCTAGACCCTTACAATATTCCTAATAATCCCACCTCTTAAAAACTGTGGGGAAGCCTCACACACACACACATACACAAGCACGCGCACACACACACAAATAACCGTCACCAAACAATATTACAATAGTTGTTTCTTGGCAGTTTTGTTTGCATCTAAAAATTATATATTACCTTAGTAAATTGAAATTAAGCAAAAATGAAATACCCAAATAATACAAATTAGATTCCATCCAACAAAAAACTTCACTCTTTATTTCTAAAATCAACCTAAGCTATTAGTAAACTTCACAAATTAGCAAAGCAAAACAAGCAAAAACGTTACTCAATAATGTCAAAATAAATTACACACATGCTGTTGAGCTTGTAAACAAACAATTAACTACAACTTCAAATTAAACCAAAATTCAAACAAGGTCATTTTAACCCTGAATTTGTTTTAACGGCAATTTCTTAACTACAATTTACATATTTTGATTAAAAGTTACTGTTACAACTGAACTCTGGCATAAAACACCTCACTAAGCATAAAATGAGCCTCCACACACACACACACACACACACACACACACACACACACACACACACACGGTGTTGAGCATTGAGCATGTTCATTTTTTGGTAAACCGTGAACTGAACGTATGCATTTGCAATTAATGAATATGGACGAGAGCATCGTTCAATCTCGCTAGAAGCCAGAAGGTGGTTGTAAGGCACCAAAAAACTGTTTGCCAAACACTAAAGACAAGAAGAACTGTGTTTTACAGCGGCATCTATAGATTTGCATCCAGTGTCTAGTGCTGGCAATTCAAACAACAGCTACTGGTATTGCCGAAGCCAATTCATATGAACATTTGAAGTACTTTTGTGAACAAATCAGTACAGATTTCAATGGAAAAAATATCATATTTGTATGCAAATTGTTCCCACTGTGTCTGAAACAACAAGTACCTTTATCAGCCACATTGTCAATGAATATGAAACAACACAGTGGGTTGAAGCATCTGACCAGTCTTAAATATCTGCCATGATCACAAGAAATGATTAAGAGGGGTGAGACCATGAGCCACCAGCTGTAGAGTTCCTCTCCTGAGTCAAACTTACAGCTTATACTGTACACATAAAACATGCACTCACATTGGTTTCTCTTGGCTTTCAAAAGTAATATCTTCCTGTGATAGTAGCTGACAGTAATATGGCAATGGTTGGGGGCTGTGGATGGCTGTTTAGGAGGAGGTTCTACTGAAAGAAGAACTAGCTCAGGGTAGCTCATATAGAAGAAAAAAATAAAATAAAATTTTAAAAAATGTATGTGAATTAAACTACCATTAGCATGCTGTTTGCCTGCTGTACCAGAGTGCCAACTTACTTATTCTGGTGATTACATATGAAAGATTAGCATGTATGAAAATCCTGCTCTTTCCTCAAAATATACCAGACACTGGATTATAGATGTATTAAATTAATGCAAAACCTCATATTAGAGATGACAGTCTAAACAGGCAGAGCTTCACTCCTGACAAACTGTGCCAATACAGGATTTAATCTGAATTAGTGATCAGCCACACAAGACCAGGAAAAAGAGTCTCTACACGCCTGTTTAATTTTTTTCGCTGGAAAATTAGAAATATTAACATCACACATTCTCCATTCAAAGCCATCAGTCTGCTCCGTTATCAGGTCACACCTGTTCCCTAACTGAAACTCTAAACACAGAGCCTGAAAAACAGTATTAACATTCATTACACAAAGACACAGTGACGATGTGAGCCGTCTCACCTTTCCATAATAATACTATCCACCGCCTTCATAAAACCCATGGCTCTGACCAGATCACTGGAGCCAATAGCTAATTCTGCAATCTAGGCTGACAGGCAAGATTCCTACTTGGGATAATGAACATTTTCCACGCCTTAATTTTACAGAAAAACAACTTTTCATGTTGCTCTTCTCATAAGCTCTCAGTCATCTTGGGTAATTTTCTGTGCCCTGCCTGCACAAGCATCCGGCTGATGACCTCGCTGGAAACCCATCTATATGATTCTCCTCTTCATTCAGAGTAATGAAGAGCTAAGATTGCTCAATTAAGCAATTAGTCAATCAACTAAACATTAATGGGCAACTGAACAACTGTTAATAATCATTTAAGTCATTTCTAGGTAAGAATTCCAAACATTTTCTGGTTTTCTGGGAAACTACTAGTGTCTTTTTTAGTTAGGTAGTTGCAGCCAAAAGTAAAAAAAAACTCAACTTACAGTTCAGTTTCAGTCCTGGAGAGATGTTGAAGAAACGGTGACTTGCAGGCGGCAATGGAGGTCAAGTCTTCCGCAGAGGCAAATAATGGCGCTATATGACCTTTTAACATCTCCCCCGGAGGACCAACACAGCTTGAATCGATGGTCGAAGCTCACCGTCGTGTTCGTGGTTTACTTTATCGACGAGTCACAAAAGCTAACTTAAGGAAACCACTGCTAGCCAATGCTAACGTCCAGTAGACTTAATTAACAGCCTTTAGCTAAGCAGTTAGCATCGTGGCTGACAGCTTCACATTTTCTTGACACACCGGCCCGAACACAAGCACGATAATTAACTAATATGGGGTAGGGGGAAAATGCATGGTGGCGTCTTTCACTTAGGGTAACATTTTTCCTGTTTGATCCAACTTTAATCGACTTCCCCTTTCCCTCTTTCCGCCACTCGTTTCTTCTCTCCGTTGTTCGCAGGTCTGCCCGCCCTCTCTGTTTCTTTTGCCAATTACAACAGGTGTCGATCGCTGATACTGACCAATAGAACATGGGCTTGAAACTAAAGGCGCTTTCCGTGTTTCTAACTCTAATTAACCTCAAATAAGTGATTCACCTATGATATTTAAAACTAAATTACTCAATATTATCATTATTTAAATACTTACATCTCGGTTTATTTAAAACCACATTACTTGCTGTTTTACTCAACTTTATCTGGAGCTATATTATTTCAATGTCTCATTTCTACAGGGAGCAATATATTTTTTAAGATAGGACAGAAACATAAAAATAAATGACCTTACCCTTGTCTTTGCCTGACCTTCAACATTACATTACCATCTTTTAATATAACCCTTACCACATGTAATTGATTGGGACACTGAGCCCTGTATACACTGACCCTCTGGACCTGTTGTTTCTATGAAGTAACTTGATTTACTGAAGAGGGAAGAGACTTTTCAGCCTACTGTGCTTGCTTGTTAGAGGTCAGAGGTTCATACTCTCTGTGTAGTACATTTAGAACTTACTTGTAAATTTCATCCTGAAAATGGCAATATTTAAAATTAAACAATTGGTAACAGACAACAGCAAAAACAGTCAGTGCAGGATCTCAGAGGTGAGTGACTAAAAAGAAGAAAAAAGATTTTATCCGTCATTAGTCAGATCGACTAAAGAACAACAGCATTATATATTTATACTGTGTAAAACAGATGGTGTGGTTAGCTCATATAATCAGCAGAGAGTTATTAAAAGACACGTTAAATCCGAGTGACTGAGACGGCTACCACAGTGCCTCTAAAAAAGCTCTGTAGTCACACACACCTCCAGTTGATTCAGATGAAACACAAACACCAATCAGAGCCTGTCTTTATAATCTGACCAGCTCTTATATTTCCTACCATGATGCTGCCCTGCTGGTGCTGCTTTGCTGCTACCCCATTGATTTCTCCCTCCACCACTGCATCTCCTCCAACTCTTTTCACCACTCGTAACGCTAATATCTCCCCGTTTGCATTTTGTGTATCCCATATCTCAGTGTAATGTGTCTTTTGGGTTCTGTACAGCCCTGTGTGGGTTTTTTTGCGCTTCCAGCTGAATCATACAACGCAGCTTAGATTCACTGGGGAGCACCTTCAGGAGCAAAGCCTATTTCATCAAATACAAGTGTAAAGCCATTTATGAGATAAATAGTCCTCTTCCCTCTGATATGCCCCTGACAGGATAACAAATATGCAAGAGACTACCATACAGACAACACAGAAGTTTCACAAGTCATTATCAACATATATATCCTGAGGAAGTCTCTTGTTTCTTCTAAATTCCATCAGCTACTTGGGAGGCATTTTCAGCTTGGAGATCGATTTTGCTTAGAGGCCCATTTTGACTGATATATATTCAGCGTGTGATGAAATTTTGCATTGGCTTCACGCTACAGCAGTGAAGCAAGTTCAGTCTGAGACTGTGATTATATTAGTCTGTGTTTGCTTAAGGGAGGCATTTTCCTATCTGGCCTTTCAAACTGAAACGATTAAACCTGCCCTTTGGAATCAAGACACTCTGCATGTTTTAGTTGCTCTTCTCCCCTCTTTGCACCTGCACCATAAAACATACAGTGCCTAGAATTTCTTTTTAATCAAATGATGGCTGTGAAATTACTTGGTAACATATGAAAATGCTAATACAAGACTATGTTGATGTTCTGAGATGCAGCCTTGGGGAATCAGCTTCATGCATTCAGTTAATGTAGTTTGGAATTTATGAACTTGACTTTGTGGTGAGCACAACAGCACAACAAACACAGCAGAATTTACTATGTGGTGGGAATGAAAATTCACTTGAGAAAGAGGCAGCAGTTAAAAATGATGCAGATTTCCTAAATTATCCGCACCTTAGTATGTTACTCTTTTCATTCTTTTTATCATGTATTTCCAAACAGACATGGCAGAATTGTTGATCCTAAACCTTATCTGTGTAATTTCTCAAAATATAATCATTTGCTTAGCTTTTTGTTTTAAAAAAAAAAATGTGATGGTGCATACTATTGTCATACTGCCACAGTACAAAATGTGATCAGGAATATTCTGATATTCTGAATTGTCAAAAGTCACATGCTTTCCACGCCAAACCTTTTGCATCTACCTCCTGTTATATGTTGTGCAGCACTGTAACACCACCTCCATCTTTGCTCCAAACAAACAGCCCATGTTATGAACTTCCTGAGAAGGGAGAGATGAAATGATGATGTTCTCATAAAATGTGTTAGATAAATGAATAGCTGAGAGAATGCCACTTTATTCTAATCGATATTTTAGCTGTGGAATGACAAACAGTTCCTGTTGAATGAGCCTCTTAAATCTTCCTTCCCTCTATTTCTGTATGTCGTTTCCTGTCACACAATTGCACACAACTGTGTGCAGTAGTTTATGAATCATCCCCATAAATTGAAATATTATCACATTCTCTGCGTCTCGTGGGGTTATAGGATTTTTTTTTTTTTCTGCTATGCAAATTAACTCAGAATTTGCCAGTCAAGCCTCCAGAATGGGAATCCAATGCAGTAAAAGGAGTTATCTTTGAGTCTGGTTGAAAAGCAACGGCCAGACTTTAATTTGTTCTTTAACTTCCTGAATCTCTCTCTCTCTCTCTCTCTCTCTCGCTCTCCCTCAGCATGAGCAGCTGTGCAGACTGGGAATGAAGAGATTCATTAGAAGTTTCAACAAACTTGGAGATGGAATCCAGGGATGTAATTTGAGAGATTCGTCACAGTTTTAGTGTCTCTTTGACACCGCAGACTGAGGATGTCCTTAGTATTCTGGGTGTGTCCATGTAGACTTTTCTTGATGGCAGTAGCATGCTGTAATAAAGGGTTTTAATTTCACATGACACAGACTTTTATAGGATTGCGTTATAAATTAATTTCAGTAACCAGATAGACGCATTGCTTACATTACATTAAGACACATGAGGTCAAAGTGTCAGTGTTGTACAAACACAGTGATATTCAATAGTGTTGTCTCATTTGCTGATGCAAGGTACAACCCCAGCATCCATAATACATCAAGTATAATTATAGCACAAGGTAGAGAACCCAACACTCCAAAGGAAGAGATCAAAACAGAAGTTGCGTGTCCTCTTACTCTGTGAAAGTTCTTCCTCTGTGGGTGATCATCAATATTATCTTAAAAAAATATTTAAAAATGCATGTGATATTTGTGTTTTCACATGTAAAATCTGAAAACTGCACCAGCTTACAGAGTATGTTAATGTGGAATATGCAGTAGCTTTAATTCTACACAGGGCATATTTATAATAATAAGATGTAATCATATTGGGACCACAGTAATCCCTATTAATTCAGTTACGTAAACGATGTAGTAAGTAATAAGTGTACTGTACACTTGAATATAGAGGTCAACATAAAAAAGTGTTTTTTTACATTTGCTTCCACAATATTGTAAGACAATGTGAGACAAAACGATAATGAATGCAATAAAAACACAACAAAAAGATCTTATATAGCACTAGAAAATTGATCGTCTTACTTACCTCATGACTGATAATATGCATATGAATCATATAAATATTTATCTATAACACTCGACTCCTCTGTTGCAGATTGCTGTTGATCCTTATATGTCTTTCCATGTCATCCCATGCCTTTTTTATTAGGATTATGATTCTGTGAGCTCTTATTGTGTGAATTATTTTATTTTATTTTATTTTTTTAAATGTTTTCTGTATGTTGTCTGGAACACCATATTGCTGCTGTTTTGGCCAGAGCTTCCATGAAAAAGAGATCTTGTAATCTCACTGGGAGTCACCTGGTTAAATCAAGGTTAAATAAATAAATAAATAGTTAATTACATCTGGGTGGGGTAGGAGGCTACCCTGCTCATTTGAAAGAAAAAAAATCATGGCTGCTCCTCCTCAGCCCTCCAAAGAGAGGTCAGAGGTGCAGATCAGCTAATAGGAGCTGGAGGGGGGTTCAGTGTTTTGCCAAATGATGCGTCAGCAGGGTCAATGCTCGCTCTGATGGAGGCTTAAAGCCTGATCCATCCACTGAAGGACAGTCTCTCTAATCACTCCTGCACCCTGCTGCTGCAACCAAAGAGAAAAGGCATGTACTGTGTCTAAGCACTGCAAACCGATACAATTATATAACATTTAGCTGTTGCTAAGACGCCACACTTTCTATTCAACGGGGCTTGTTCTGCCTCGAAAGAGTGAAAGGTCTTTTGGACCAGAATTTATTCCAACCAGTGTATTAACGCAAGTTACAAGCTCATTTAGGTGGAGGATTTACACAGTGGATTCATCCGTTATGATGACAGTATATTTGTGTTGAGGTATGAAAGGCAAGTGATGGAGAGGGAGTGAGTTAAAAAAGACACAGACAGGAAGACAGAATGATCGCGCCACTAACCAAACAGAGAAAGTTCAAGCGCCTTCAGATTAAACGTGGCTCACTTCCCTACACAGTGCAATATTCTCATATGAGAGTTCCATGATTAATGTGCACAGTCTGCTCCCAGTCTGCCTCCTGTGTCATATATTGCGACTGGGCTATAAGAGATACACAGATATATCTATAAAGTATCGTAAATGATGATGCTGCCACTGGGGAAAGTGTTTCCCTCTATATTCATAAACCATAGTTTGCCGCTGTGATTAAACAGGACATTATTTGATAACGAGAATCCCTAATAAATGACTATTTGATGTAATGTTCCGCAATGTATCATAAGAGCAGCAGATATAGTGGCTTTACACATGTGTGGGAGTGTGTGTCCACCCACCGAAACGCAGTAAGCAAAAGTCAAGCCAGTGCATTAATCAGTAAAGTAAGATCTTTGCTGTATTGCTTCGAAGAACTGTGGGTGGGTTAAGAGCTCAGCGTTACTAGCAGAGGTGTTATCACTATCAAAATAGTGCACTTTGGGTGTATTTATCAAATTCAAGTAGAAAAGGGAAGGACGGGAAAAAGTAGAAAGTATCCACACACTATATATATACCTCCAAAAGTTTACTGACGCAACATTTCATCAAAAAGCCACTTTTCATTGTGTAGGGGCACCGAGATACACTGTTTTTGAGGAGGTGAGGAGGCCAAAAAGAGGTGGGGATAATGAGAAAGAAGAAATGTGGAGCCCTGCTGATTTATTTTCTTCATCGCCCCGTCTCCAAGTCAAGGTCAGTGAGGATTTTAAAATCAAGCCGTGTTTGTAAACCTCTCATTCTAAAAATCCAACTGCTACGGGCTCTCATCTTTTGGATTTTAGATTTTATTTGTTGAAACACTGTCCAGAGTTTTGGTCTGGCTGATCATCTTGTAAACTGGTCATGCCTGTGCCTGACTTTCCCTCCTTTTACCGTTAAAACCTATACAATCTGTATGCTGTTTCCCTGTTGTTTCATCTGTGTTTGCTTGATTAGTTAACACTGACAGCAGCAGGTTGTAATTGATTTTTTATATATATATATATACCTTGTCCTGTCATTTTGCCTGTTGTGTCGAAACATTGCCTGTTCATTACTAATAAAGTTTGGGAGATATAATCCAGTGTGCAGATGGACTCAACCTTTTTTTCTGGCAGAGTTAAAAAGCTCAATTTTGACATCAGTAAGTGGCAGATTTTAAGGCAGAACAGCCAGAGAGAGAGAGAGGGATAGAGAGAGAGGGAGAGAGAGAGAGAGGGAGAAAGAAAGTAGAGGGAAAAAGAAGGAGAGTGGAGATTCAGGTTTATCCTGTGATCCCAGAAATAGCAGGGATTTGATTGCTGATGGGGCTTTAGGCCAGGCTGCTGATAAGCCATACAGTCTGCTCTTTAACAGTGTGTGAGGCTATCTAACACGATAAGATAAAATAATAGAAATGCAAGAACAAAGATGGGAGTGAGGGCAGGGATAGTGGGCTGTAATGATACGGGGTGCTTGTTCTGGCGTGGGTTTGGGCCACCGACACCTTGGAGGAGGTGGCCAGTGCTCTCCACTGCTAACACTGATTTTGATTGATCACCTCTGCCCTGCAGCATAAGTATAGTGGCAAAAAAACGCCATTTCAGCAGCCACTGCAAAATATCCTTTGGCTCGGTTCATATCTGATTATGGAGCAGGTATAGGCATAGAAGACGGACTGACTTTTTTTTTTTTTTACTGTAGTTTTCTATAAAGGAAAACCATTAACTCCACCTTCACACGTCTGCTAATTGAAGTCAAATGCACAAGATATAAGAAAAACATAACGCATTCTGTGTGGGTAACAACCTAAGTATAGTAAGTGGTTAATGTAATCCTGGGAAGTGCTAATGTGGCCACAGAAGAAATGCATAATTGCATGAAGGTCAATACTCAGTGCTGTCAATAGCAGCATGGAAAACTATTAAAAAAACCTTTTGCTATTGAGGTGATAATGTTTAATTTTCTTTTTCTTGTTAAATCGTTAAATCATCCTGAAATGGCACGAGATAAAATATTATGGTTGATAGCAGTTAATTTGAGGTGTAATGACTAAGATGTAATGGAACTATGCAGCGTGTTGCATTTGACTTGCATTTGGTTATGTTCCATTTTATTTTTCAAGCTGGGAACACACGAACAAACATTCCCACCCCACTGTGAAAACATGAACAAACATTTAAGGAATGACTTTCACACATTACAGTCAGCGACCACGTTGCGTTTGGAATGATGAAGCATGCTCCGACTGCAGGATGCGTTTAGATCTGTGCAGATTACAGCCATAAAAATCAAACATCTTTGATATGATAGTGACACTCCTGACTGATATGTGGCTCAGTGAAAAAACAACTTAAAGAAAAAAAACCTATGACCTTCGCTACACACTAATCATAAAATAACAGTCATCATGGAGATTTTGGGGTTTTGTTGATATTTGTGAAGAAGCAGATAACAAAGTCATTGTTGCCTCTGAGCCACATGATCGACTTTGTGTTAATAAACCAATACTAAATAAGTTACGCTTTAAAACAGCAGTTGCTAGACACAGAGAAAAAAGGGTACACTGAAGATGAATTAGGTGTTTTATTTCATTCATATACCAAAACTGTATGGACAAAGCTTTGAAACAAGTTGGAGTGGCAAAAACCTGAAAATGAGACTATTAAGTAAAAACAACAAAAAGAAAATCATAAGCCTCAATCATAATCGCCATCATTTAACCTCCTGAGCGGGTCTACAGTATCTCTGCCTTTTATTTAGCCGCTCTTTCTTTCTTCTTCTCTCTATCTCGTCTCTACCTCTTCCTCAATCCGAAGTCTATATTTTAAAATGTCACACTTAATACTCTGTGGGCTTGAAATGTGGGGCTTAAAAGTTTGTAACTTCTCTCCTTACTAACAACAGTAGCTGTCGTCAGCTGGAACTTGTACGGACGAATCCTGCTTTCTGTGTCTCGCCATCACCCTCCTCAAAGCAGTGGTGCTATATTTTGGTGGAGCGCACTTTAAATCATACACCCCCCCCCCCCCCCCCCCGATTTATGCTGTTACCATTAATGAAACTATCTCCTTTTGTCTCTCTCTCTCTCTCTCTCTCTCTCACACTCGCATCTTTCACTGTATTTCCCTTCCCTTCCATCTCAAACTCTTTATCCTCCGGTCTCCTTTTTCCCCTCTGTTTTGAAAAATAAATAATTAAATGAAAGTGTCAATTACCCTCATGCAGTACATCATGTAGAGATGAAAAAGGTTTCATTCTCTCTGGTGAATAGAGAGGGGAGATAGGAGCAGGGCTGCCTTCCCGGTAGATAAAAATAAAACGCAAAATGTTTGCATCGTTTTTAATTAGAACGATAACTCTGTCGTGGAACCTTTATCGGGAGGGAGGGTGCAGATGCAAAATAACGTGACAACAAAAGAGTGATTATGTGTTTGTGTTATCGCAAGCCATGTTCACTGCACACAGTAATTGTATTTTATGATTTTTGTGCCTGCTGCACAGTCACAATTCCCCTCTCCAATGATGGCTTATGTTTCCTCGTAGTGCTTCGAAACACCCCACCAAGAACGTTTTGGATTAGAGCAATATTGCCACTGAGACAATTCTGACAAACCGATAGCACATCGGACACACGCTCACTCACAGCTACACATTCTCGTTCACTCGCTCGCGCTCTCACTGCCAAACATGGGTGTCAGCCAAACAGTGCTATTTGCTGGAGCAGGACTGGCACCTCTCCAGACCATGGGGGTAGCAGGCTTGGCAACGCAGATCACTGATGGACTCATTGAAGCGGTTCGCCAGCATGGACAGCTTGCTACCGTGACACAGAGAGCAGGGAGCGCAGCCCGAACCGCCACAATGCTGGCAGATGTCGGCCTCCTGGAGGGGGAAGAAACACATTAGAGGAGAGGAGGGGAGGAGAAAGAGGAGGTGAAAAGAGACGAACTGTGAGGTTAGGCAAAGGGTAAAAAGGGGAGCAAGAGGTGATAACAAGGGACATAAGGCTAGAGATTGAGCTGAAAACACACAGCCGACTGGCCTTCAGACATCATTCTGAGGGTTGGCTACTTCTAAAAAAAAATGACTCTGATTATATTTTTAATAATTATAATAAACCACTGTTTTACATTTCAAAATATTCCCAATCTTTTTTACGTGGCAACTGTTCCAAAACTGATTAACTTGCGAGAGTTTAAGCCAGTTCATACACAACCAACATTAACACATCCAGTTTAAGTGGAAAACACTGAACAACCTTAACAACATAGAGGATTTTTTTTCTTTTTCAATATTATTTCCAATGAAATTACTTTGGTGAGTAGCTCCGGGATGATCTACAGCCAGCCTGTCATTTTTACAGCCAACCGGTCATTACTACTAAATTTTTACAATAATGAGCAGCTGCCTGTACATTATCAACAGGGCGACAGAAGATGTGCAACGAGCTTATGTTTAAATCTTTACAAACTACTGGAGATCTGTGAATTATTTTTCCTGAGCTGCCAGGATGTTCTTGAGGTTTCAAGTGTGTTTAAGTATTAAAGTGCCTCGAACAAAAAGCCATTCACCTCTGACCCTTCAGGGTTTCCTTTAGGACACCCACAGAGACGGACTGCTTAGCGATGCATGCTTTAAGAAGAGGCTCTATAAATCTAAGACCTGTGGCACACTGAAAGTGATAAAGATATTATTGATTTTTTTGCAAGACTAATGGTTACAAATAGAATCAGATAATCAGTAACTATTACACCAACATTGCCTGACACTCTGCAAGCACATGTTTGCATCTGAAATGCAATGCAAACAACAAGTGAAATTTAGTGAGGACTGAACGTTCCTTCGTTGTGCTCCCATGTGGTCCATTAATGACTTGCTGCATTGCTGCAATTAAAACACAGAACTAGTTTCACTGCATCTAAATCTACATTAGTTTAAGCTGTAGTAGAATGGATATCAAACTTGAACAGAATTGGTTTGATACTATCAGGGATAGAAAAATGCCTTGTCGTTTGATAAAAAATTTCAATACCTAAGGGTTAAATGAGTAAATCTCATTAGCTTTAATAAGTGAATAAGCATTCAGCATGCTTGGACCAAGATCTAAAAATGCTGGCAATCGGCTGTTTATCTACACGGACACGTTTGGGTGTGTAAAGAGGATGAGCTTAAAAATAAAACTAAATTAAAACTAAACTTGGTATAGAAAAGAATCACTATTGAAGTCAAGGTATTGGTATCAGTGCCGATAAGCCCCAAGCTGCATGTAGAGTTAATGACATATGCAGCTACTACATTATAATGGTCAGCTATGGTGGTGATAGTGAAGTTCATAGTGGATAAATGCTCGCAAAATGTGTGCACACCCGAAGTATAAATCTAAGCTAATGTGTGAAGAAATAAAAAAAATTAACGACCTCAGAGTTTGGGCAGCAAAGGGAAAGATGATGAAAAAAAGAGTGGGATTGCCAAATAATGAAAAAAAGCTGAGGCTGAACTTTTTTTTTTTTTTAGTGACAGAGAAAATGAGAAAATAACGAGAAAAAAAGTGAGAAAAGGATGGAGGGAGCGAAGGGGAGACAGCAGTAATCACCCAAGAAGGTGAGAGGGAGGGAAGAACAGGGAGATAGGTATCCTTGCAGGCTGGTAAGTGGCAGGCAAATGCTGCAAGGGTGGAGTAAAACTGTGGACTCATCAGTATCTGTTCACAGTTGACAGATAGCACTAGGACAATGGGTGGTTGGAGCAGGAGGGGGGCCACAAGGAAAAGAAAAGAATATAGGCACAAATAAGGTGGCAGTTTCAAGGGAACACAAAGGAGATTGTGGGATGAGAATAAACACCCCTCTGTGAACAGTTTTGAATTACAAGAATATAGGTGCACAGACCATCCTGCAGTTATTGTCTTGCGAGTGCGAAGATGAAGCGGAGAAAGGATGGCTTAGGATGTATACAGAGAAAGAAAGAGCAGGGAAGAGGAGGAGAAGGATAAAGTGAGACTGAAAAAGAAACGGGGTGATAAAAACCGTACCACACCACTGAGAATAATTTGGCCAAGGACCATTACCTTCGTCTCTGAGTCGCTGATCTGTTTCTCCTCCTCCTTCTCCTCCCCATCCTGCGTAAAAGGAACTTTAGCCTTCCTCCTGCTCCCCCTCTCTCTGGCCTTTGCGTATCCATCCAAGTCCACACGGGGCACTGTGTGGTGCCGCAGCGCTTCTGGCTTCCTCGGTGGTGCTCTGATGATGCGCAGATTGCTGGTGTAGATGATTATCTTACCAAAGTCCAACACTTGGGACTGGAGGAAAAAAGAAAGTGTCATATAATCCTACGTCAATTTATATTACCGACATCTGATGCATCCTGTGATTAAGAATGTTAATTAGCCTCTGCTCGTGTTTCCTACATTTCCCAGATTTCATCGCTGCAAATCTGGAAAATCTGAGAGCGTGCCCACATTTAGCTGTGGGCTTTATGTGTGTGGGTGAGAAGAGGTTTTCTATTTGAATGCAGCTGAAGAGTCGCACACTTGTTCAAAATAGAAAACATGCTCTGTAGCTGTGTTTTGGTCTCTTGGGGCTTATGGTGGTGGAGGAATTAGAAACAGTTATTCCACTTTAAACAATGATTTCCTCCTTCATGGTTATCAAGAGTCTGGAGAGAAGCCACTGATCTCTGTTTCAACACGTTTATCATTAACTCAGTGTACATCATCTGCATTTGTTTGTGCATGAGAAGGAAAAGAACGAAGTTAGCAAATGTTACTAAGGTAACTATTTGTTATGAGTATAACATACATTTTTCTTTAGAGATTCAGATTGTGATGACCATAGAGTTGTGAAGTGCGAGGAGGCACTGGCTCTGGAAGCCTATATGTTCATGTAATTATGGCATGGTGAATGGCTCAAAACACACTACAATATGAGGCTCAGCTGTCGTTGCTAAGGAGGAGAAGAAGCCAATCAGAGGTGCAAATCATTGCAGAGGCAAATTAGGAATGCTTTACTGTTGCCGTTGAGAGCAACAAATGCTGATGATTTAACAGAAAGAAGTTTTATACTAATCCAAGCCATATTGAAGTGATCCAACTGTGAGTAATTTAACATTGTGTAATGAAAAAAAATGAATCAGAGAAATTAATGTGGGAAAAATGAATCAGATTTTACAACATATCATATCTGCAAGGCTGTATTGTTGATTGTTACCTACCAGTGACTGTGATTATTTTGTTCATTTCCAAACTCACTTTCTGGACCATAGTTTCTGTTATTGACCTTTTTAGAATGATCTGATGAATTGATTTCAAATATAACATCCACAAGGAAAACCCACTAGAGTTTTTTTTTCTTTCTGTATTGAGTCTCTCTTATTCTAGAAAAGCATTGAAGTTATTTAGGGAAAAACTCATTAGACCGTGTACAGTAGAGATGCTCCTCTAGGAACACTGTACTGTCCTTTCAATAATGGCCTTAAAGGATAAACTAAATCCAGATTGCTGTCTTCCACTGATAAATGTGATAAATACTGCCCTCGGTCACCAGGGCAAAGCGTGCCTTTGTTTACGGGATAAAAGAGTGAAACTGACACTAAGCCAGCAGGCAATGTGGCTGACCTCCCTCTCAGCCTGCTGTACTAATGAAGCCACTGCCACAGCAGCTCAGTAAAACCGGCTTTTTCCTGTCAGATGAACAATTTTGTTGCTGTTGTTGCTGTTGTACAATTTCAACTGTGCAGCATGCAGTTGATACTTTAATTACCCAAGGATTGTCATTTTCTATTTCAAGCCTCAATCGCTTTTTCTGTTCTAAAGGATGTATGAATTCATTATTAAATTACTTTGCATTGGCTGATAACTGTGTTTATTTTGGTTTGTCTCTTTGCTTTTCAGCATATGTAGAATTGTGGTGCTCTGTGGAGTTTAAAAAAAGAGAAACAGTAACTATTCCGAGGAGCTGTTGTACTTTCTTATTATACCTCCCATTATGTAAGTATATCCAAAGACATTAATATTTTGCCATTCAAAGGTGTCAGAAACATGAAATCATGATTTTAAGGTTAACAAACTTCCTCTATAGGAAGTCTTATCCATGAATACATGCATAATGTTTCTGCTTTCTTCCACTTAAATTCAACACACATTACAAATGATCTATTCAGGAAAGATACCATACATGAATCTCAGGCAGTTAATATACACAACTCCCACATACAGGATCATAGCGAACGATAAAGGACAGTGAAAAGCAACTGATTTTAAATTGTGTTTTTCTTTGTTCAAACTGTCAATAAACTGAACAGAAGTGATTTGCAGAACTCCCTGAGGCTGCAGACAGGTCCTGCAACCAATTCATTTTGCCATTGAATTTGATGTTGATTATATGTTTCTGAAACTATTGGAGTTTGTGGAGGACATGTGTCCTTTTGCCCTATAAACAAAAGGACACATGTAGACTAGGAAAAAAATGAGTTGGGATGCCTCCAGACAGGTGCACTGACACGGTAAAATTAAGCATCCGAACATCCGATCATGCTCTGTGGCATGTATCAAAATGCTGAGCAGGTCTAACTGATTCTGATTTTTTTATCAAGATGGAAAGAGGAAAAGATCTAAGTGACTTTGAAAGAGGGTTCATTTTTGGGGCACCAATGGCAGGAGCTTCAGTCTCTAAGACATTAAGATCTAGGGGAAAGACATCAGTAAATAGGGTTGGAAATTGTGGTCGACCGAGCACATTTGATGATCGTGATGCTCGTGCATTAGTGTGATATATAAGGAAAAACAGGTGACTGAGAGTGTCAATACAGGACGTGATCAGACTGTATAAGCAATAGCAGTCCGTTGAAAATTACACAGAGAGGGATATTATAGTGGGGTTGCACTGCATAAACCCCTCATTACAAAGATAAATGCATGATAACTGTGACTCTTCCTCTTGAGAGAATCAAGTATTGTGAAGATGGTAATGTTTTCGTTTTATTACCACACTGTAGTGTTTTTAAGATTAATGTTCATGTCCTGAAATGTTACCATTATTGTTTGCGAATTGTGACAGCTGGCATCTGTTGTAGCAAAGCTCCACATATAGTGTTACCAAAGGCCCATGTCAGGCTAACATAGCGACAGCTCATAATGTGAGCTGGGTGCTCACAACATTAGAAGGTTACTGTCATTACTGTACAGTCTACAGACATTGAAGACAGGTGTTGGTACTTGACATGCAAGGAAACAAAAACGACACTACTAATGGGAAATTCGATCTAACTCTCATTTTGAACTGCATCAAAATTCAAGAATCAAAACCAGCAAGCTTACAAGCACTACTTACATTGACATCACCCTCTGCGTCTTCAGTCTGGCCGGCAGTAGGCTTGTAGCTTCCCATTCCTCTGTACACATTGATTCTCTGGGCAATGAGCCCTGTTGGAGGATAGACACCTGGGTACAGAATGAAAAATGTTGTCAGCACAGCATGAGAACATGTACCGGAGATTTGAGACTCAAGCCCTATAGTTCCATCAACAAACAGTATGTATTTGTAAGACAATGATATGCTTGTCTGATATTTTGGACTAAATGAACCAGTCATAACCAGGTGTGACCTAACAGGCTTGCTGAGTTAGCTAATGTAGCATAAATCTATTTTAACAGCACACTTATTCTATTCTACTTTTGAGTGAGTGGTGAATTCTAACCAGAAACATGAAAAAATAAAATGTATTGTAAAAATTCCAACAAGCATACTTAAATTGCAGGGAACTGTTGCGAGGCAACCAGTGAAGTTACAGCTCCCAGCTGAGAAATAGCTGTACAGCTCTTGTCAAACAGCTAATTGTCATGTACACTTTGCTTTTTTGTATGTATTAGAAAAACATGACATTGCATGTTAATTCATGAGCAGTGGAGATGCTAGCAGATTAATCTTAGAGTAGATTAATCAGATCTTTCCTGTATTCAAGCCAAAGCTAAACTAAGCTAAGCTAAAATAAGCTTAGCTAAAAATAAACTAAACCACGTTAAAGTAAGCTAAGATATGATAAGCAGCTATCAGTATTAGTTTCAGTTTTACTATAAATATGAGGGTTGTTCTAACTCTCTGCAGCAAAGGAAATAAGAGTATTTCCCCAAAACATTGAACTATTCCATTAACTGCACACTATATGGTTATTCTAATCATGTTTTGAGTTAGTAAACTACACTAGAAACATGAAACATGAAAAAGCAAATTATGTTACCATATGATAAAATAGCTCGGCATTTGAACATTTCATTTTTGAAACTGGCAGTGTGCATTTGCACACAGCAATCAAGTATATTTTATTTTAGCAAGATCGCTAACTCTGCCATCACTGCAGGGAAAATATCTTTCTTATACAACTGGATGACAGAAACAACATGTTTTGGCTTAACATGTTCTATTTCTCCGTCAGTTAAAAATGATTGGCACAAAATAGGGCTTGCAGAACATGCCACTATTATAGCTGATTACACTGTGATCAGTGCAAATAGGTGGGCTACTGATTGTGTAAGTTTGCAGCCTTCAGTTGTTCATCATCACAAACATTGAGGTGGCACATGGTATTTAAGATGTTTGAAAGCACACTGGCAGCTCTAGTTTGCACACATGAATACAAACACTCTGTGCAGCAGTGACTCAGTTCATGCACAGTCATTACAATCAAAGTAAAAACATGCTTAGGGAAAACATGGCCGATTAATTTCATGCAAATCACTCCCCAGTATGGGCTGGAGTACCGTATACAAATGGAATATGCACATCTTGTTGGTCTCGGCTTTCATACGAGCCCAGATGAAGAAACCTCAGTGCAACCATGCATATAAAGTAAGACAGAGTAGTCACACGATGAGAACAACCCACCCTGTTGGTCCCCATGAGCGTCCTCAAACCCGCAGAGCTGCTCCATCTCCAGGTGGCTGGGCGGGATCTTGCGGTGGACAAAGCTGTGAGGGTATTTCTCCTCTGGACTGTCCAGCTCCTGACCGTCCTCGTACACGTGCTTCAGCACCCGACCGCTGTAGGACGACGCCAGCTTGAACCTCACCTGTGGTTTTGAGTGGTGACATGAAAAGACGTCCTGACATGTTAACAACTGCATGACTCATTTGCATAGCTTCCTGGCACAGTAAAAGAGGGTTAATGAGTAGGAAAAGAAAAATGCTGTTTGATCAGACAATAGGGCTGCACACACATATATTTGTAGCTTGTCAACATATAAGCTAACATCCTGTTTCATTCCCTCTCTCAGTTTACATTTGAACAACATCAGATGCAAAGCTATCAAGCAAACCAGCTTCAGATGGTTATAGTATGTGCTATAATGTAAAGCTTATCCGTCACAATTGCATAAAAAAAACAGAATGCTCTGTAACGGAAATGACCTCAATATGTCTTTTGCTCAAAGTACTTCAAAGCCCACTAAGTTGTAAGAAAGTGGTCCCATAAATAACTCACCTTTCTGGGCTTGGTGCCTTCATAGCGCTGGTTCAGTTTTCTCTGGAGTTCCTCCATGGTGGCCGAATGAAGAGGGGACCGAGTGAGAGCGTCAGTCCGTCCAAGAGGTTCCTGACCTGCGGCAAACGCACTTCAGCTGGACACTGCAGTGCCTGATGTGATGAAAGGACGCACAGATGGATGGAAGAAGAAATGGATCGTTACACGGCTCTATGGAAGCACAGGCTAAGACAGCCCGACGGAAGAGCTGTGTGTAAGGAGTGGGTGGATGATAAAGCTCTCTCCTTGAGTCCTGCCTCCTGAGTTTGACTGTACCTGCTGTTTTAAGGGACCCACCTTTCTAGCTCCCTGTGCTAAATTATTCACAGCTAGATCGTGTGTACAAAAGGGTGGTTGAGAAACCAGAAGCTACGCCATCAAATAATTATGATCACCAGAATAGAAGCTAGTTGGAGCCTCTGTGGAGCGTGTGTAAGGGAGAGAAAGAGTGAGGCTCTGTGTGTGTGTGTGTGTGTGTGTGTGTGTGTGTGGGAGTTGTTAGGTAGTTGTAGGACTGCCTGTCATTGGACTGGAGCCGAGTGCATAAGTGTTGAAAAGTAAACATGATGTATGTTCGATGTCTGTTGCTGTCATACTGGAAACCTTTGACCTTAACAAAACATATCTATCGTTACTAAGCTTAGAGCTGCATCGGACTGAAATACCTTGCTTTCATATTGTTTTCCACACGTTTTTCTGTGTGTCTGTGCAAGGGGAGTATTCTTATTTCAGCACTGAAACTTCAGAGTTATATAGCCTCTTTGAAAGTCTAATTGAAAGAGTCCCAGTAACAGTGGATTTCGAGTGTGTAAAACCTCCCTCAATGAGGTTTGCACACACCTGAGAATAACTGAATTTACTCCAGAAGACAGCTCTCAGGGACATCGTGTAGAATCCCAGATGATTCGAAGACAGAGTAAACAGACTCATATCAATAACACAAGTCTTTCATATTGCACAGACAAAACAAGAGAAAGTTACTTCAGTCCAGACATTGAACTGAAGGGAACCATATGAAAACTCTTCTATAAATTACAGTATCTGGTGGATCTGCATTGTAGATCTGCATTGCCTGAAAAATATTTCAGCTAAGGTGGAAAGAATAGATAGAGTTTTACTGAATTTAAAAGAAAGTAATTTGCAGTAAATTATTTCAATATTAAGAGATCTTGGAAAGAATACAATTTACCATTTCTAAACCTTTTCCTCCATCATAATACAATACTGTAATTACTTGAAGTGATGAGTCACAATTAGTGTTTTAACTATATCACCATGTGCTGGGCGTTTTTCTGTCTAGTCTAATGACTTTAATTATTTGGTAAATTACATATCCTACTTTTGTACTTAACTTGCAATTACGTGCTACTAATACGTGTGACTAATAGAAAGAGTTACCATGCATTAAGCACAGTGTAAAGACTTGTAAGATGTCGTACAGTGATATTAATGGACAGGTTCAAATTCTCACAAGTATCTCTTTATAGTTCCTCCTGTCCAGTTAGTCCCCCTCTTTTGTAACTAGCCCTGCACCGCAGCTCGGCAAGGGAATAGCAGGAATTTTGTACTGAAATGAATATGAATACCTTTGAAAGGACTCAGCCTTGATATGCGGTACATGCTCTAAGCTACTGGGGAACCACAACCATTGACACTTTCAACATACATATGATCATGTGAATGTAGTTTTAAAGATGCCAAAAGCTTCAGCCATTGTTGTGTTTACAGCACAAGAGGTTAAAAAACACCTTGTGATAAACAGTGCGTCTTCATCCACCCATGGTGAACTGAGGGCAGACTGGATGCTACAGTGACTCGCTATTGCAAAGTAGTATTATGAGACAGGACGGGCTGGGGCTAGCTGCTAATAGCTAATAAAGTTACAGAAATAGAAGCAAAACAAGAGTTAACATTGGCGTTGTGTCCCACCACTGGAGACAGCTCTTGGTGAGTAAAGGAATGAAGTTTGATGCTGAACTCGCAACATTTCTGCTAGAACAGTAACTAAACTGCTGTTAATGCTATCCTTGGATATGTAGCGATAGCAAAAACTTACATATAGCACCTTTAAGACAGGCCTGAAAAGGCAGGAGTCTGCCTATGAAAAAGGCCAATAGCAGCCACTTCTTGTATTTTTATTGGTGCAGAATTCCTTCACTTTTTCCAAACCTTTTGATATTTTTTTAAAATATATAAACTATTAGGACAAAAATTACTAATTAAATTGATTATATACTAAATCCTAGTTAAATACTGTTCTTCAGTTAGTTCAACATGTCCAGACTAATGTGATCAAGAAGTAACTGAGTATGACATTATACTGTTTACTGAGCCGCTCTCTGATTTGGAAGTGTACTGTGTGTAAAACAGCACAATGCTAATAAAGCCTCTCAAGAAAACCAGAATTAAAAAAAAAATCCAACATGTACCAAAAAGTGGGTTAGATTGGTTATCTATATTCCAAATGAAGCAATTACGGTCTAATCATAGGCCTCTGATAGGCAATTGTTTCCCTTCCATTTTTATAAAAGAATCACCCACATCTCTAATTTTGCTCTTTGTCATTTCCAGAATTGGCCTGTCTGCCTCTTATTAAAGCAAACAGTATGATTCATGCTGTCAGCATCTTTTCAAGCATCACTTTATTACCAGTTCAGAGAATGATTCAAGATTTTTATCACATCTATGCGTGGCAGTTCTGAAGCTGAAGTGTGCATCATTTTCTTCTTTGTCAGGCCATATGCTGGCATTGTGTGTTGGACCACGAGTGCCTGTGTAAATATGTACAGATGTATAAAGTTCAATCTATAAATTCATACATGACTTGAATTATTCCATTACAACAGTTTTAGAACGTGCTCCCATTCAAATTTGGAAAGTGCTGATGGCAGTGGCAACTTTTTTTTCCTGCATCTTTAAGAGGAGGCCATTTCATAGAACAAACACTAATCTCACAAATGGATGCCGTTAATGCCATGCATGTCCAGATCAATCTCACAATTATCGTTACAGATGACTGTTATTAAGCTGAGAGTGAACGGATGGTTTAAAAAGGGAGCAAGAGAGAGAAAGAGAGAGAGAGAGGGGAGAGAGAGAGAGAGTACCGCAAGAAGACAAAGACCCTCTCCCGTCTCTCCCCTGGCCGAGAGTCGGCTTAATCAGATTGCAGAACAAGCAAGTATGGCCACTCAAGCGAGAAATTGTTTTGGGTGCATCGCAGAGAAGGAATCGTTTAATGTGCCAGGATCCTTGCTACTTTCAGTTTAAATGATTGCGACTGTAAATCTGTCACTCCTTGTCTCCACATTACCAGTTCATGTATGTTATATTATCCCCATTATCTCCCTTAAATATAATACACAATGTGAGCTTGGCCTTCGCTCAGGTACAGCACGTGCTCTCTGCTAGCTATAGATCTTCATCTAATCCATTTTCACTGCTCTGATGATATGGATCGAAACTTTGAAATAATAGTTTTGGTTTTAGTTTTCACTGTGCTAGCAATAATGCACTTAGACCCAAGTGTGCAAGACAAGCCTCATTAAGCCACAGATTTTACACAAAAATGGAACTCTATTCCCCTGATGGCCTGACGCAAACTGTACCTCTTAACTGTTGTGTAAATTATAATCGAAACTCCATCTTATATTGTATCCATGAATCAGGTATCCGCATGGTGAGCGCAGACTGCTCCTCTCTACAGCTTTTTAATCTACTTCTGTTTTGTCTTGCCCTGTGTACGTTAGTTAGATAACACACTCCCAGCTGTTTATGCCTCAAACCCTCTGCAGCTACAGTCCCACATCCTACCTTACTCTGCATCAACGCATGTTCATTGTAGAAGTTTTGTGTTTATAGGAGCATGTGCACGTTAAGTTTGATTATTTTTTTCCCCAAGGGTTCAGGAATACCCTAAGGAGGTGTGTGACTCAAACATGGCAAGTCTCACTCTGAGGGGCTGGTGGAGGAATACATCCTTGCCACCAATTTGTGTTGTGTAGGCCTACCGTCTGTTACACTCTCTATTTCCTTCTCCCTTATCATCTCTCTCCCTTTCTCTCTAAACTCTAAAAAAACGAGAGGAAGGTGAAATTCTCACTTTTAAAAGACACCTACTCATTATTTTGCTCGTACTATTTCTGACGCCCTCCCAAGGGGAATGGTATTGACTGAGTCTCATATCTGCAGCACCTATTTTCAGACAACAATGGAACAGCCATCAGTCAGAAACAACTGGATTCAATTTCTCCATTATCCTTAAGGCACAACTTTTTTTTTTTTTTCGGGGTGGGGGGGTAACAAGTGTCACACAACGATTTTCTAACAATGAACTGTCCCCTCAAGTCAGCAGACTTCAGCAAGGAGGTAATGATCACTTGGTGTTTAGGACACACACACACACACACACACACACACACACACACACACACACACACACACACACAAACACACACACATGCAAAAAGGCAGCAGCTTTGCCATTTTAGACAGCAAGTACCACTATCCCACATCCTCTCTCTCTTTTTCTGCTCATTTCACCACCAAACTCAAGATTGTTCTTTTTGACTCTCTTGCACTGCCCCTTGGGCAGCTGACAGGCAGGAAGGAGGAGTATGAGAGGAAGAAAAGATAAAGACAGATGGAAAGAGGGAGAAAGTAAAGGGCTGGGATTAGAGATGGATGGGACTTCTGGGGGGAAAACCAAGCAGAGATAAGGAAGGAGCAATAAAGCCACAGATGAAAGACCATATTTGTCTTATATCATGTCTGAAGACAGTAATGTCACATCCTTTCTGAAGGTTGCAGACAAAAAGAAAAACACCTCAGACAATAGATGGGGCTGTGCTTCATCTAATCTCCACGTGTCTTTCTAAAGATTCTAGATTCATTCTGTGTTACAGCTATCATTATCCACATGTTCTTTATAGAAAGGGCCCAAGTTTATAGGTCGTAAACTGAGAGCTGTATAAGTGCTAAACAATGAGATAACAGAACTTAAATCAATACACTGTGTGGGCTTGGGTCTGGTTTTCTCTTTTTTTTATGTAGGAGTTTGTATTAATGTGATAGGGACCGTTATTAAACAGACATTTCAATCCTAAACAAGAGATTTCTTTTTTAAAAGAATCTGCGACATCTAGTGTTTCTGCAGTAGAGAATGCTGTTGCTGCATGTGCAGCTTCCTACGTTGTTTACTGACTGTCTAAAAAGCTAAAAATAAGGTAGAAATCATATGCACACAGTCCCACCTGTGGGACACTTTGGCCTTAGTAACGCTACTTTAGGTGTGTTTTGGGCTGTTCCAGACTCAGGACAAATAATGCAATATCTGAAAACTCAAGGTCTCTGGACTATCTGTGCAAAGCATTTTAGGATCAACAAAGGTACAAAAATGGGGGTGTCTGCTAACAGGTTAAAAACTGCCCTTTTTATAAACATTTTTGACATGGTATAAAAAAGCTCAAACATGCGTTGGCCATCAAAACAGATAGAGAAACTTTTTTTTTTAACCAAAAAATGACGACTATGAGGAGTGCTTTGACTTTAAAATTTCAATCAAAATTACCTCCCCAGGATTAGATCAGGTAAAATGTCACCTTACCTTGCCAAAGAAACTATCCAGCTTAACAGCAATTAACATATAAATGATTTAATTTATATTTAAAAAACAAACTCTGATAGTGCATAAGCTGTCGAAGTTTACTGATGACTAAGCAGAAACACTGAATTAGATTAGACTGTCATTAAAAAAAAGTCTGTTCCACAGCAGCAATGTTTTAAATAGAACTACTAATGCATTTAAACTTCATTATCTTAATTACAGTGTCTATCAAATGATAGATGTTGCGAGTCACAGTCAAGTTAATATTTAATATTTCACTGGGACTGATTTTCTATCTCATTTTAATTAGCTGTATGGTTGTGGTGATGGTGTTCGGCTCCCATGAAACCTTTAGCTCATGCAGAAACTTGTGGTTCGGATGCTACAGAGGCCTCCTCCTGTGACCTCTCCACCCCACTCTAATTCCATCCACGGAAAAAAAAGTCTTCTCTCAGAAGATGATGCATGACTGTCTCCACCAACTGCAATCCCAGCCAAAATGAGATTCAGGACAGCAGCAGGGGAATGAGGGCAGGGAACTGGCAGGAATCAGCAGACACTCCTACTATGCTTTGTAAAAGTATGATTTTGTTGCAAGGCTCGTTTGAAAATCTTCAAATGGCTTGTGAAGTGAAGTTACATTATCTGAGAAATGAATCAAAGTTTTCTCACAAACATAATTCTGTCTTTGGGGGTTTTTAGCCAAAGTGGTATACTTTTAAAAGAACAAGTAAAGATATAGATTTTAACATGACTAATACACCACAGCTTAGCAGCTCATGAAGTTGTACTGAGCTAAATGCTAAGATAATTATAATAACATGCTCACCATGACTAAGATAATGTTCATTACTCAATGTTTACCATCACATTTCCTTATTAGCACTGCACAGATGTAGTACAGATGAGGCTGATGGGGATGTCATTAGACCTGCAGGTATTTGGTCATAAAGCAAAGTAATGGACCTCTGACAATCTTGCCCTCATGATGGCTCTTGATGAAACAAGTTTGATGATTGATGATCACAGACTGAGACCGCATGGATGTGTGTACCGAATTTCATGGCAGTCCATTTAATAGTTGTTGAGATATTTCACTCAAAACCACAGATGCCGACTTTGTGGTGGTGCCATGGAAAAAGTCGTGAGAATACATCCTCTGGCACCATGGATATCCGCACCAAATGTTACGGCAATCCATCTAATAGTTGCAACAAGTCCTCAGGACCTTCCTCGCCATGGTTACTATAGTAACGGTCATGGTTTGGTTAGGTTTAGGCACCGAAGCTACTTAGGAAAAGGTCGTGATTTGGGCTAAAATAAGTACTTCCTCGACTTCATCAGAAGATCTTTGTTGTCATGGTTACAATAATAACAATGTGGTTGATTTTGTCGAACGGTAATGAGTAAAGGAAACAACAAACTGCTAATTCCACATGGGAATCGAACGCTGCTCTCCTGTGTCATATTACTGTGTTTTGTTGACCCATCCATCCACCACAACCTCCTCCTGACACGGACTCATAATTACTACGGCCACTAGATATCACCTAACAACAAAACGTAACTATGGGTTACTGCTGCACAAACAACAACCTATGGGTTAATTTTGTTTTGTTTTTTTTGTTAGTTTTTTTTTTTACTGGAGGACAGTCTCAATAGTTATCAAGACACATTACTAAAGGCAAACATGTCAAAATATCAACCTGCAGGTGCCATTAGAGGAAGTCAGAGGGCAGCCATTATAATTAATTTCATGGGAACCCTTAGTGTGTGTACACAATTTCATACTATAGCAATGTAATAGTTGTTGAGATATTTCAGTCTGGACTAAAGAGAAGGATTTGACAAATTGATATTTTCATGTCTACAACAGTGGAGGCCATTGTAATGAACGTGTAAGTGGATCATTTATAACAGACTGTACCGATATCAGCTTCAACCTCACCTGACATCTGGTATTTGTGTGTGGACGACACTTTGATCAAACTGCACTCGCTCTAGCCTCACCCAACAATCCCATCAGCCAACGGAGCAAGTTCACGAGTGAACAGGAAGACAATGATTTCATTAGTGTAGAGGAGAGCAGAGAGACAGAGGTTCATTCTGCACCAGTGGTTACAAAGAGTGGATGATGAGAATCCCATCCCGACTTAAGACTGAGACGGACACAGCCAACTCAACCAGAGCCACCAGAAGCATCCCAGTGGGACTCTTTCAACACCTTAAGATGTCTCTCTGCACACAACAGACAGGAACACAGTGAAAGGAAAACTGCAGAGGAACGCCACATACACACACAGAAAGAAATTATTCCAACCAAATGATGGCCATCTCATTATTTTCTATCTTTCTATTCCAAACCACTGTGCAGTTGTCATGTCAGAATGTATCCTATCAGGCAAACTCGAGATGGGGCAAACCTGTCTTATTAGCATAATAAAAGATTTCACAGACAAGTGCATAATTCATCATTGTTGAACCTGGGTATTAAAATGTCACAGCGTTTCAATAGGCCACTGACTTGGGTTGTGATCGACTGGGGAATTTCTGGAGCATTGTGAATGGGCGGTGAAGCACTTCTGAATTGACATATTCTTTAAACTATTTAGATTTTAAATTTAAATTTAATCAGGTCAGAACTTTAGGCAGAGTCAGAAATCTATAACATTTTGAATATTGTTTGGTTAAAGGGTCAGCGCAGTGCCATTCTGTGCAAGTTACTCCCTGTACTAAAGAAAAACAACCTAAAACTAACATTAAGAATCGTGCACAAAGCAAGAGTAAGCAATCCAAGTATGATGAATAAGAACAGGCATAGCAAGATCAGGATGGATTGACTGAGAGGTACATCATTATAATCACTGACAAGTGTGCAGCGGGCAGGAATGATAAGTAAATGATTAGAGGAGACAGAGTGAGAGACTGTCCCATTTACTTGTAAGGGAAGGATTTGTTGGTGTGGGTGTATCTGGTCAACGTCTGTGCTCTGCCTGAACTAACACATTACTCTGGAAGTTAATTTGCAATCTTTGGCATCAGCTGTACAGGTTGAGAGCACGTATACCTGTGGTTATTAAAATACAGTGGATGCCGGCGCTTTTATAGCTCTTTAACGGTGCTTTATCACTTCACCTTTGCTTTATTGCTTCACCCTACACGAAGCAATAAAATGCATGCATCATGGGAATTGAGGAAACAACTGAGATTAGTTCTACACAGGGAGGAATCAAATAGATGAGAGAAAAATGCCGGTGAGCTGATCATATTTTGGCTGATAACTATGGGCTAACTGCAACCTGAGCTCACACAGCTGCACACAGGTTAACATGTCTGCAGTAGGTGAAGGAAATGACCAGGCAAGGTTTGGCAGGTGAAGGAAAGAACACAGAGATAAAGAGCCTTGTTAAAATTTTTATTTTATTTTATTTTTTTCCTCCCCAGTAACTAGAATGTCTAACTTGACCTAATTAAATGTCAGTGTGTTCGTGTATGTTTTAATCTGTGCCAGATTCCAGAGTTTTGTTGTGTATTTGTTTGTTTCCAAAAATAGCTAAAAGGAGCAAAGGAAATTGAAGCAGCATTTGGCTGCATCAATCTCCATCTAGTGGTTTTCTTGGCTTCAGAGGAGGCCCTCATTTCAAGAGGGTCTGGCTGCACTGCAGAAAGAGAAACGGCTGTGGCAGATGTCACTTGAGAAGAGGGAGTTTATTCTGGAGAGAAGTCAAGTAAACAGATAATCCTTAATCCAATATAAACACTATGGCAGCACACAATAGGCTGAAGATTAGAATGAATGTCCAGCACCATCAAATTCATTTTGTATATATTTTTACATAATGCATCAATAAGCACTTGTTTTATAATATTTATTGGACAAACAACATTTTATTTATCATTATTATGTTTTGCAATTATATCAGTACTTCATGTCTGTCTCCTTGCAGAGATACTTTATTCTGATGTGTTTTTATGTATATTGCAGACTTGCTAAGAGCCCTGATTATTTGCTGCTTTCACTAAATTACACCAGGAGCGTTTGATGGATCTTTTTTTTTTTTTTTTTTAAACTTAAGAAGAGCTTAAGGAAAAACACCACAGGTGTTATTTTTGAATATGCAAATGATGCATTATCTCATTAACCATGCAAGATTTGCATACATTTCCAGAATGGAAATCTGATAATTGGATAAAGCCAGGTTCAAAATCATTGTTTCATTTTGTTGACATATTAGAATTAAAGGGTTTTACAGAGGGGATATCCTTTTATCACTTAATTCAGGAAATACTGTCAACAGCCATAAAAAATTAAAAATACATAAATAAATTTTCAGCATGTTTTTAGGAATAAAATGTTATATAAATCAGGTTGTGAATGATATATGAACAAACGTCCTTGTAAAAACCTTCAGAATATAGATTGGAATAAAACAGGAAGCTTAGGCGCGACTGAAGTGGAGATTTCTGTGCGAGTATGTAGAAAAAACTCATGTTGAGAAAATGGCCTTTAAGGATATGTACTGTAAAATTCAATTTCTTTTTATCTATTGGAAACCACTGTTTATATACAGTATGTTTGGATCTGATAACATTGTGCAGGAGGGAGAGAGTTCTACAGTGATACCTGTGATGATGGTGTAGAGGACAATCACAGTACTGCATCTTGCGTCAGAATGCTAACTTTTGTGAATTCAAGAGAAATCTTCAGAAGCAAAAAGACAGTTTAGTAAAATAAACACCTAAATGTATAATTTGAATGTTCCAATTCCCACTAGTCGGAAAGATGACAAGTAAAATAACCTAAAATTCCAAATTGACCAGTGCTTGGAAAAAACAATGTTATTTGCTGCCGTGTCTCGCTTTGATGTTTGAACTTTGACAAGAGTCCCTGTGTTTCAAAGAGAATGTTTCACTCTGTATTGGGCTGTACCAACCTATCAGCAAACCCTTTACTGTATTTGAAGTTAAGTTGCGCCATTGAAACATGATTTTTAACTTCTCTCGTAAAAAATATTTTTCAAAATACTCATTTGCCCATATGTTCAAAGGGGTTTTGGGGCACTGGAATTATGCATTTCAAAGTTAAATCAAAGCAAATATGAGGCATCAGCTGTCTGAGTTTGTCAAGTCAGATTTGTATTTTCCAGAGTTACCATGTTTTCAGTTTTCTCTCTTTTTGTTGCTACCCCTCAGCAAGAGCAGACTGTTGGGATAAAAAAAAGTGGAAATCTTGTACAAAAAAGACTAACATTATTTATAGGCTATGCTTCAATGGAGAAGCTAGTGCAACTGAATCCTGATGAGGACCTCAATGTAAGAGGAAATGTTACATGTTACAAATGTCAGAAATTAGCTCTTCATACCTTTTTTTGAGGTTCCACACTCAACTGCCGCACATTACCTATCATAGCAGCTCTGCAAAAATTCTGGAAAAAGTACATTATTACACAGTTTTTGTAAATGAATTTCCTGCGGGTGTCACATTTGTTTTTCATCCTCACTGTCCTCCCCAAACCACCCCCCCCCCCGATCCAGCATCATAATTGGTCTAATAATGGGGTAGATGACATCCTGTGGCTAGGGTTCTGCACTCAATCTAACACTGCTTCACCCTGTCATAGATTCCCATTATTCATATAGGGAGAACTCGTATCATCTTTCCAGTCCACTGATCATCTGCTCTCTCTGCAGGTCACTTGTTCAGAGATCACTTTTCTCTCTGTTTGCTCACATGCCACAAGACCCTAAGGAAAATATTAGAGATGAATAAAAGACGATGTGTGCATGAGGAGTGAAGATTTTTCTCTCTTTCAAAAATATACAAGATTGAGTAGTTTTCTGCCTAAATTTGTTACAGTTCACAGTGTAGTTATTTAAGTTAACTGAAAGCTATGAATTATAGCAGCCCGTCAAAATCAAATTAGAAGAAAATATAGTCTGAATACTCTTCTTCCTCTCAGCTGTGTTTACATCCCATTGGCTATTATGGGATCCAAACAAATCCACCGATGACCTTTGGAGGCATACCACTGTACATAACATGAGCATGCACAATGGGATTAGGCCACAGAAATGACAAAATAACAAGCATCACCTCATATTTATTATTCCAGTAGACTGCTGATTCTTACTGCAGCAGGTTTCAACCTCCTCACGAAACCTTACTTCACCTTCCTAATCCTTAATACAAAATACAGAACTATAGCTGTAGTGCTGTGCTGTATTAATTGCTTTGTGATTCCTGTAAGTACGTATGGCAGTAATTAAAAACTGTGTAAATGAGACACATTTCTCAATTCTTGACACATCAGAGAAGACGCATCAGAGAGGGAGAAACACAGCTTGTAAACTTCTGAACCCTGATGCTCAACTGGTTACAAGAGCAACAAAACAGTAAGGCAAGCATTTTATTTTTTAATGCTCCATGTCTAGCTAAATCTTTCTGTGTGTGTCTTTTTTTCCTAGTAGCTAATGTTTTTCGATGCACAACAAAAAGCAGCTTACCATCTCTTGCTTGGCTGTTGTTTTGTTGTCTGTCTGCCCATTCTGTCAACTCAGCCTGTCCATCTCTTCCTGAATCCTGTACGATAAGCCCAAAACAAGAGATATCACACACGCACAAAAGAACATTTGAATAAAAATAATTCAGAGACACCTACAACAATGCAGCCACAGCCAAAGCAGAGCAAATTTTTGTGTACCAAAGGGAAACAGGGGCAGGAGCAATTAAAAAAGCTACTACCTACCACACAGGCTTCTACAATTCAGGTGTAAGGTCTACTACAACATTAACTATAGTTACAAAAAACATTAAAAAAAAACATATGCAGTCTTGGTTTAACTCAAACAAACAATGGCTTCTTTCCTCTAGGAAATAAACCTTTGTCCATTAATGCTATAGCACAAGATTGTACATGCATGGACGGTGTGTTATGAGTATATGTTATGAGTTAATGAATTGTGTGGTGATGATGTCACAGTTCTGCATCTCAGGTCACCTGCCTCACTTCAGCATACCTTGTCATCCAGATCCCAGTCAGTAATTTTCCATTCACCCCTGTTCTCCTGCACCTCCCTGCCTTAGCCACGCCCACCTCATCAAGCCAACTCTATTCACCTGGTCACACAGCTGCTCCTGATTACCCTCACGCAGTATACAAACCCCAGCCTTCCAGTCATCCTTTGCCACATTGTTCTTCGCTGTCATCTATGCAAGACTTTCCCGCATTTGCCATTTGGATCTCCCGTTGCCGACTCGGCCTGTTTTTTCGATTTCGCCCTCATCGCCTGTTCCCTGGTACACAACTAGCCTTTTGAACCTGACATTAAGACTCCTGAGAGTTGTGTTTTGCATCTGGGTCTACTTCTGGTTATGCTCCCACAGCTGTGTTGTCTTTGGTGGATTTTGAGGATAACACTTTAAAGGAGCTATTTGTAAATTTTGCTATTGCTACAAAGCTAACGTTAGCATTAACAGCTGTTTACTTACCAGTTGAGAAGAAAACATTGCAACTTCAGTGTCAAATGTCATTCCTCTTATTCATCAAGAGCTGACTTCCGTAGTGGAAAGCAACCCTTTTTGTTTTTCTTCTATTTCCATCATTTCTTTTCTTCTACGGAAGTTAGCATGCTAACCAGCAAGCCCCTGCCTGTTTGGCCTATCTCATCAATTTCTGATGCTGTGTCCCTGTAGCATTCAGTCTGCCCGGAATAAGTAGCACTACTCAGAGGGCATATTATAACCTCTTGTGAATGCATCAATGGCTGAA
The DNA here is from genome assembly GCF_002814215.2 of Seriola lalandi dorsalis. Taxonomy (NCBI): domain Eukaryota; kingdom Metazoa; phylum Chordata; class Actinopteri; order Carangiformes; family Carangidae; genus Seriola; species Seriola lalandi. The sequence continues at coordinate 952,766 of NW_019525445.1, read as the reverse complement.
AATCTTGGCGAGACTGGTAACTAAACAGGTGTTAATGTTAACGTTGGCTATGTAGCAATAGGAAAACTTACAAAAACTTTGTCTTGTTAAAAAAAAAAAAAATTAAATAAATACTCAATAAATGATCAATCAATCATAAGAACATGAAATTAGGATAATGCTTTTTGGAATTTAATAAGCACAGTCATAATGCATCATGAACACCCAAATGAGAAAAGTATTAGCCATGGAGCCACTTGTTATTGTTTTGAGGACTAAATATGATATTAGCTTAATATGAATTCACCTGTGCTGCTCGGGATGTAAGTTGGAACTGACACCTGCTCCTTTGTATACACTTCTTGTCACTCTCCTTAAATACACTGCACACACGGTAGCAAAGAGCTACCATTTATCATCTTTCTAGTCCACTGATAAATTTTGACAGCCCTGAGTCGTGTAACACCATGGCGGATGATGTTGTCTCTCTTAACTGTTTTCCTCTCCTCACCTCCTCCCCCGCTCTGACCTCCATTTCTGCTCCTCCTCCCTTCAGTGCCTGATCTTTCTCTCTCGTCCTCCCTCTAAACCCGATTTATCTGTCATACTGTCACATCCCCGAGGTCTCCTCTTTCTCCTCCCTTCCTTACTTACTTTCAGTAACACACAACTGTGCTGTGTTTCTCTGACTTCAGCATCCGATTTATTTGATACTCATGAGTCTTCTCTTACAAAGCTGAGGCTCCCGGGGGCCTAGGGTGAGTACTGCACCAACCCCTCACCTACACAAGTAGCTTCAATTATACATGCTTCTCTGCATCATTACCAAGCACAGATAGACCGTGACACAAAGCCATGGTGACAGAACACTTAGGGAGGGGGGAGATGTGCCAGATCGGGGAAGAAATTAAGTTAATAAGGGAGAAAGATGTGGAAGATGACCCAAGACAGAAATATTCAGTGTCCTTGGGTCCTTAAAATGTTTAATAGACTATTTTTTTGAAGTAAATGTTGATTGCATATTGTAATAGCTATAGAATAATGATACCATTGCGTTTAGATTGTTTCCTATAAGCCTCACTTTCACTATGCAATTCTGTCTGCCACCAGGTACGAATTCTCCCGGGAACATGAAGGCTCGATTTATGGCACAGAGGAAGCACGTCTGTCAACCAAAACAAAAGAAGAAGACGATAGTTAGTGGTAGCTTTCCCCAGGTAGCGGAAATGGCAGACGGTGGAACAACTACAGTAACTATGGAAACTCGAGAAAAGAAAAAGAGCCACGTTGTCAGAGGAGGTAAAGAAGGCGAAGAGGGGAAGTGACAGAAACAAGAGTGAACCTCGGACCGGCATTCGCTTGATGGGAGAGCCATGGTCCGACTGGGAGAGAAATTCAGTTTCCTCTGTTTCCACTTTAAAGGTGAAGCAGCTCTGTTGCCACAAATCAAATGATCATAATCTACAGGGTTTGACAGTTGTACCAGCTGATGAGATTTCTTTCTCTTTAATCAGATTGAGACAATACTCTGATTATTGCAGTCATCAAACATCAGCTTAACCACATTATCTTATTTGCATTAATGTCTTAATCAGACCAAATGGTTCCTGTCAATTACCAGCCACCATTTTTTAAGCACAACCAAAGTCTGGGAAGTGGATTTTAATATCTTTTGAAGTCTTCTGAAGGAAGTCACACTTAATCAATTAATCTTGTTTCATTTTGCCTATTTGCTCCTCAAAACTCCTGCTTTACAGGAGTATGAGTGATTTGTAGTGAAGGTTCACATATAGCATGATAAATGTACTTTTGCTCCTCCTTTTGCTCATGGGATCAGTTTTACACCCACATTCTTTTCTGTTAGTGGTAGATAATATTTAAACAAATTTGAATTAAGTAAGTGTGTAGAAATCCTTTTTTTTTATTTAGAAGTTGGAGACCAATAAATTCCCAAAGCATTGCCACAATGTTTGTTATTTAATTTTTCTCCATTATTGAAAGCTATAAAAACTTATTTTGGGGGGACAGAAATTTCTACTGTATTGAAATTATTTACTATATATCCTAAAATAGAATTTGTAAGGGATGGTTTGTTTGTAAGAAAACTGGTTCAGCATGTTGTCAGAATACTCTACATTCTGATCATGTCTGAATGCTTATTTCACCCAAACTATTCCCAAGATTGTACATCAGAGAAAGAGACCAGAAGTAATGGAATTTTCCATAATGCACAAACAGGTTTCTGCACCAAAATATGTCATATTCCTGACCTTGGCTTCTGAAACGAATAGTACTTTCACCTTGCCATGTAACCAAAACCTTTAAGTCCCATATCTCATGCTTTTTTTTTTATTTTTTACCCCTGTTCTTACTGTCCTGTTATAATCAGAAAAACACACAGGAATGACACTGACAATCCCTGTAGTGTAAGAATTTCAGTCAAATAAATCAGTATGTAGTACTCGTTGCAATACATAATAGAGCAATGAAGCTTAGTTAGATCAAGATAATGGACTTGTTGCTGAATAAAAGAAAATTGGTGTGCAGAAAATCATCCCAAACTATTACGGGACTTTATGTTTTCAGTCAATTTCTGTCTTTCGGCTTTTATGCATCCTTGTAAGCACTTTTTAAAATTTTTATTTTTTTGCTTGTCCAATGTAAAGTTTAAAAAAAAAAAAAAAGGAAACAAACAGTTGTACCTCTAAGAGAGAGAGGGAGAGAGAGAGAGAGAAAAAAAAACTACATCATAGAAGTACATTTACAATCCTGGTTCAAGTTCATCATATACCGCAAGAAAACAAAGTCTAAGCCAAAGATTATCACCTACCTTCTCTTATACAGCAGCCTAATTTTACGATGGGCAGCTATAACCACTTAGATTCCTTTTTAAAGGGCTAATCAGGGTTAAACTGCCGCAGGGATGTGATCATGTTCAGGGAGGAAGAACACTGATAAGGAAGCTCAAGGACAGTTGTTTTAGAAAGGCCCTATTTGAAGTTATTGATTTTTTTTTTTTTTTTTTACTCCTTCATGGGTGTTAGTGGTGATTTAAATTACCTAGCTGAGCTGTTAATATCAACATCCAAGCAGGGTGTACCCAAAATGAGCCTTCAGCTCCCCATGTGCTTTAAAATGTAAATGTGTTATAGGTAAAACAATAGCCAGTCAGCCTGTCCTGATGTTAACACTGCATAGTAATAAAGTTTTTGAATTAACTTTGTTCTCAGCTCTACCCCACCCACATGTAAATGTAAACATCGCACATTATAGTGGCAAGAAAAGATTTCATTCCAGCCGTTCTGCCTTCCTTTAATCATCCCTTCCTTTCCTGCTTTATCTAAGTTCTTGACCTTTCTTTGTCTTCATTTCTTATTCTTCACCCGCCTTCTGTGGGTGTCTCTCTCAGCTCGCTATTCCTGTGGTGTAGTGAGGGGGAAAAGGTGGTTTCTTTCTTTAAAAAAAAGAAAGAAAAAAGAACAGCATTGGGCATTTCATGGAAGCATATTTCTAGCATGGTTGTCCCCAATGGAAAATAGAAACCCTTTGGTGCCACATTCTCTCCATTCAGCTACATTTGTCATGGACGGTGCAGGGGGTTGGTCCAGTCTTGCAGGGGCAGATGCGTCACTGTGTTTATATGCACACCTGGAGTGAACTGTGGCACATTCATGTTGCAAAGAGACACAGCATTTCATGGTACTTTGAGACGTGTTTTAAATAGTTAAAGTGAGCAGCAGTCCATTATTAACTATTATAACGTCACCTTAAATGTTCTCTGTGAGCAGCCAAAATGAGTACAAATATTGCAGTACTGCACTCAAATCTGTGGATATCTTATAGAAGATACTGTGTTCAAAATACAAGTAATCATTCATCTTTATTCTAATATTGTGGCATCCCTCAATAATGAAGCTACGGGTTGTGAGCTACGGTGGCCCCGAGAGCTCAACGCACATTGACAAAAAAATTCAGAAAACATCATCAATTTGATAACCTGTGCACTACAAATACAACACAACCAAATACACGAATGCACTGCAAATTATCACAACACAATATAAGTGCTTCCACTAGTCTTTGTGTCTTTTGAAGTTAAAAGCATTGAACAGGTGCACCCCAGCCAGGTTCTTTTTATTCTGTTATTTTATGCCTTGAGGGAGAGAGAGAGAGAGATGCAGCAAAGGACTATGGTTTAGACTTGAACCTGGGCTGCCACGGTCAGGACTACGCCTTGATGGTACGCACCCTTCCAGATGAGCCACTGGTGCGTCCGTGTTGGTGTTCTGTCGATTTGCATGCGTTTTCTTAAGTTGCAGTGCGTTGAGCCCTTCAGGGCCACCGTAGAGAGCTTGTTTCACCGGCTCTTTATTCTGACTGACTGAACACAGGTTACTGTGGGACGTAGCCAGCGCCGAAACAACAAACAAAGGAGTGTGATCTCAGCACTACCAACTGACTTCAACAACTCCCACTGTAGACTAACTTCTGCTCCCCAAACTAGCATGAACAACAACAACAACAACAACAACAACCTGTGATAACTGACAGGCTTCAGCGCCTCTAAGCATAACACACATTCACTGACAACCTGGAAAACCCAGCAACTGCAAAAATCAGTCCTTTCTACCCTAACAGTAACACTATAACGTAACAGTTACGTTAACATGTTAACTCGCCCGTTACAATATATAAAACAGTCGTGATGAGAAACGATGGAAAACGTCGTCACCACCAGTTCCCTTGAGTAGTTCTGTTATTTTCACTGGGAGACAGAGGAATTGAGCTCAACAATGAGAATATATCAATGCTTTAAATACACTAATATCCTACTGTTCTCTCCTTCCTGTCTGTCATGAGTGAGATCTGAAGAGCTCCACACACTTTGGCTGTCATTTGTTTTTTCCTGCATTTGATTTTGAGTCTGTGTCTCTACCTGTCTGTGCCTCTCTTTTTGTCTTCCATCTTTCTCATCCCCTCCTGCTCATTCCTTTTTACACATTGTTCCACCAAATGTCAACATCGAAACGTCAACTTTTTTTTTTTTTTACCCCCCCCCCTCTTCAGATTGTCACTGAAATTCTGAGAAGAGGATGCAAAGCATATTGGTGGCTTCATTCTCCTTCCCCCCCCCTCTCATCTCTAGTTTACATAAATACACTTGTCTGTCTGTCTTTGTCTCTATCCTGGTCCGTCTTGCTATTTTTATCGCGGCCTTTCTTCCTGTCTGTTCTTTTGGTCTCCCCTGTCGCTCTTCTGCCCTTTACTTTGTTTCTCTCTATACTCCCACAGTTCTCAGTTGTTCTAATGAAAGGATGAGTGATGTAGTTGTTGGCTGGGGGATGGAGCCTGTCATTTATTTTTTGGTTTTCTGCCGGGCTTGCCTGGGGCCAGGCTCATCTCGGCCACAGATGACGTTACCATGAGAGATTTTCAGTCCATGCTGAGGTGGCACACATGTTCGGTATTGTACTGCAACCATACATATTCATGAACAGACCACACACACACACACACACTCCTCTGCCCTGCTGTTGCCAACGACAGACTGGTGTTTGCTGGTGTCCCAGAGAGTGGTAGTCAGAACAATGGTCTGTAATTGAATCCCTGTAGCCCCTGTGTACCTCCCTCTCTCTCTCAATGTGGCAACAATCTCTCGCAGCCAATGTGTCTCTTGAAGTGTGTTTAGTTGCTATCTGCTGCTTTCTGTCAAAATATTTTTTATCTTTTACCATGCCCTGTGTCTCTTCCCCACTTTCTTTCCTTCAGGTTTTGTGTTTTTCCAGAAGCTACTTTTGTCAGCATCCCTGTGGTCAGTAACCATTTCTCTCACTGTCTGCACATGTGACTTTGTGACCATTTTAGTGCATGTGGGCATGTGCACAACTTTTTCAAGTATACTTTTGCGTGTGTAAGTATACACATTTCCATATGTGCATGTTTGTATCTTGTGTGTGTGTGTGTGTGTGTGTGTGTGTGTGTGTGTGTGTGTGTGTGTCCTCTGTGCGCTGAATGACACCACAACCAGTCGGTCTCCTCCATGCCTCATCGCTCTTCATTGCGTTCCTGTTGGTTTGACTGACATGTCATCCTCAAAAGATGTTTGCATCGCCGAGGCACTCTAGATTGGACACGCTTGCGTGATCCCAGGCTTGGGCCGTGTTTGTAGACAGACAGGCAGTTTGATTCTGGTTTATTTATAGTCTCCCATAGTTGTTCGCACTCTGTAGACTATGTTTTGATTAGGAGACGTCTCCGCACAGTCACACATTATCTTTAGTATTCATTTGAATGTTCTCATATTGGTGAGGTGTACCAAATCCAGATAATACAGATCATTTCTAGAAGGTTTTCCATTATAGAGGAGAATAATTAACTTCTGCTAATATTTGTCTTTAACACAATCACAGCACAGAACATGCACAAAATAAAAAGCAACTGTCTTTGTAATTACTAACCAGCTGAGTAGTTGCAAGCAGACCACTGAAAACTAACACAGATAAAGGTCAGTACAAGGATGCCATAAGACACTGGGCTTTATTGAAGGTCTAGCAGCATCATATGGAAGTTTAACAAATTTTTGAGAAAATACACAAGAGAAAATGCACATTAATGTGTCTTTGCATCCACTGCCTCTATGTGAATATTAGGAGTTGGTTCATCTGGATAAACAACTGGTGTTGCTAATTTTCCACGTGTGCCATTAAAAGTATTAAAATTAAAATTAAAAGAGCTCCAGTCAAACCTCAGATGTAAACAATGTAGATAACATGATGGAAATATGGCATTTATGTTAGTTTCAGGGTTAAGGTCCCTTCTGATATTTTTGTATCTTCAGTGGATGGTTAAGTGAGCTGCTTGCTGTGCATCATGAATTATTCGCTAAGTCTGTTTCCATTGCACTTTGTTGCATTTTGCTTTTATTAATGCACAAGCCTTTCCACCTCGGCCAAGGATAAAAACTTTTTTGCAATATTTTGAGATTTTTTCTGAAAGTTTTTGAAAGTTGCAAATGTGCACAATGGAAACTTGTTGGTTTCTTCTGGCAACGTCACCAGCTCAAAATCTTTATCTGTCCAATACTTTGGTATGTGACTATATAGTTGCAAATCCATGTCCATCAGCCTCAGCTGAACTTGGTGTTTAGCTCTAATCAACACATTATTTGCATAAACTAAGATGGTGAATATCATAATTATTATACCTGATAGCATTGTCATTATGAACAGGTTAGCATTTAGCAAAGGCACTGCAGAGCCTATGTACAGTCTCAAAGAGACATATTCTCTGACCCCCCCCCCCCCCCCCCCCCCACAGTGGTCTGACATCTTATTTGGCCAAGTTTTGAGAAATCTCTCTGAGATTTTCGCCTCCAACCTAAAAAAAAAAAAAAAACCCAACAAATAAACAAAGGTGAATGGAATTACATTTGCGGTGCTCAAACCATTGAAAGATGGCATTTATAACAGCAGTATCTATCCAGGGAGTCTGTGTTGGAACTATTTTCTACAGAACAGCTGTAAGCCACATCAATCTTTTAAAAAGGCCACTGTGATTGCCTCCTAAAAACATGGTATATTATTTATGGGCATTTTGAGGCACATGGGTTGACTGGGGGAGAGAGCAGAGTGTGAGATATGGACAGGTGAATAAGAGAAGCTTACAGTAAACCACCACCCTGTAAGGAAAATGCTCTGGTCATATCTCTAAGTGACAACTGTGACAAGCACATACACAGTCATCTAGGGGTCTGTGATAAGGTAATCCATTTACTGGTGGAAGCTAGTATCCTGCTATCATGCTGAATGATGGAAACCAGCTTTCATCTTTCAACTCAGTCTCTCTCTGTAACTCTGTATCTCACACACACACAGACAGAGACACACACACACACACACACACACACACGTTTTTAAAAAAAAAATCATTTTCAAGGATTAATCAGTTTATGAGTATATGTAGGTGTCAAAAAGAAAACTCAACCCCACACAGATAAGCAGTATAATGTTTCGGCTCGAGCCAATAAGCGGATATGATGTAATTCATTCACATACACTCAAACTGTACACGTTTGAGAGATCTTTTTCCAGTTTAATTGTGTACACGATTCATTCAGTGGGAATATCAGACTCCTCACCAGGTTCAAATATTATACAGAGGTTTAATATTATTGAAGGACATTTTAAAATAACGCCTGTGTAGATAGGTGGCTATACTTCAGGTGTCTGGATAAAGAGCAGCTTTAAATGTAAAGGAAGAGTGAATTCATGTGGAATTTTACTCTGAAAAGATTCAGATTTGGGCAGACAGAGGAGTTAGGAACATTTTCATGGCTGATGGTGACCACACACACACACACAAGCACGCACACACACCTGTCACAGAAGGGCTTATAACACAGAGTTTATTGGTGAAAGTCTTTGAATTAAATTCTGGTCCATCTGTCTGTGTGTCTGTGTGCGTGCGTGTGTGTGTACGTGCGTGTGTCTTAATGAGGTCCACAGAGCTACTTTGTGTTTTGATGTTTTATTCTATTGTTCACTCTTGTGCATTTGGCACCATGCACATTTCTTCTTTTTTTAGCTGTGTTCGTGTGTGTGGGTGTGTGTGTGTGTGTGTGTGTGTGTGTGTGTGTGTGTGTGTGTGTGCAAGCACGTGTGTATGAACATGCATAGGCACTTTCTTTGCTGCTAATTAAGTTTTTTGATGCTGTGGACATGGAAGCCGATTGACTAATGTTTCAGCTATCGTCCCAGAGGAAATTCAAATCAACAAACAAGGACCTTACTCTGGAAAACACAGAGAAGGCAGCCCGCGGCTTGATCTGGTGGTAATTCTTAGAAAATCCTTGAAGAAGCAGTGAATCTGGTTTCATCACTCTGTATGAATATTTGAATGGAAAAACCCACATCAGCATCAGCGTCGAGGAATGGTTGAACGTGCTGCTTGAACGCTGGCTGCCAACATTAAAAGGTAAAATGGAACAGAAGAAAAACATGACTGAGAAAGTAGCGCTTCAATTAGATAATAATTAAACCTTTGAACATGTTCCACTATGTTGAATCTCCTGTTAAAAAGAACCGCTCGATATTGGAATATTGATAAATGCAGCCTCAAGGTGACATCACAGTGGTATCATGAGGGAGACTTTAGGTTTGAACACCGGAGAGAGACATTAAGATTTTATCATTACATGGAGGACGTGTTTTCAACCATTAATGACAAGCTGCAGCATGGAAACAGGTCTATTAATGGAACAGTCTCCCCATGTACACATCCTAATTGGAGTAATTCCTTGGTCTGATTATTGGCCATAATCTGATTATTGTGTGCATGTAAACATCATCATTGTCTGGTTGTCTAATTCCACCTCCCCTCATTCACTTTGCAATGTATGCCGTATGTAATTAGATCTTTAAAATTAGCTTGAAATGAAGTGCTGTGCCAGCTAACAGTGACATCTCAAACATGCAGAGACAAGCGTGAGTCACAAGCAGAACTGCCGAAGCTGAATGCCGAGATAAATGTAGAAATGCCAGTATGTGTAATTTGTGATTTTGAAAATTCAATTAGAAAAGTAAGAAAAGAAAAGGTGTTATATATCTCCACTGGTTGCCAGTGCAGTTCTCTTGCCTCAGGGATTTTCTAGAAATGTTATATTAGAAACAGCTCAAATGAGAAACATTGGGGCTTCGTATAATACAAAAGGATTTATGGATTTTTGCTGTAAATACTAATAGTTGGGAGTTTGAATTGTTTTTACACACTCAAACAAGCTCAAACTTAAACAAAATATAACATATTTTATGCTGATGCTGATAATGGTGGATTTTGTTACATTTGGACAGGGCCAGAGCAGCTGTGACAGACGGACAGGATACAGACACAGACAGATATGAGCATGCTCTCAGTCTCCAGCGCTAACTCACCACCAGACAGCGAACAAACGTATTTTCATAAATGTTGAACTATTGCTTTAAGAAAAGAGCTGGGTCCAAAAGACCATCAAGGCGAGCTCGTGGTTTCCACTTGCGCTCAGCCTGAGCTAGGTTAATTGCCTCCACAAGCACGAGTATGGTGTTGATCTTTCATCCAACTCCAGGCAAATAAGTCAATAAGGATATTTCCTAAAAATTCTAACTTTTACTTTAAGTGCATGTGGAGGCTACATAATCTTACTGGCTGATTAAAAATGAATGGAAGTGTCCAATAATAAGGTAATGGATGAAGTTGTTCAATATTAGAATATGAAAAGAAAAAGCATGGGGATTTCTTTGACAGGTGCATTTACACTCACACTAGTTATTTGGTTGATATTTTAACAGTACCATACAACTTGAATGACAGAATTACATTGAATTGTTTATGTCATATGGGACAGTTGTTTACAGAAGGAACACTACACATCATCAGAATAAGTCATATATATTTATATTTATGTCTGTGTAAACAGATGACGTAAGGTGTGTGTTGCGGGCTATTATGGTGTGGATTTTCTATGAATCAGTTTTTTGCGGCTGATGTGTTTGTAGTTAAGATGAGAAACATCTCTGAAGTCTAGCATGGGATGAAGGAGGGAGAGGAGGAAAGAGGGAGAGAGAGAGAGTGCAGGGAAAGATGGAGCGGAAGAATCCCAAAGACTGTGCATCATTCGCTCTCACACTCGCTCTCTTTTCCTCTCTGCACCATTGCAACTGCCTTCGCAGCGCACACCCACACATTTTTCCACACTTACCAAGGCACTGCAGCCTTTTGACATGTAGTAATCACACACACACATGCACACACACACATACAGACACACACACACACAAACACAAACGTGTTTTTGAGGTGCCAGCAGATGAAAGAACACCTACATCAATGGCAGGACTGTGGAAGCGTGTGTGTCGTAGAGATAAAAGCATTATGCAACACAACCCTTCAATTCATGTCAGCTATGAGGCGCCGTATGTACACACACACACACACACACACACACACACACACACACACACACACACACACAGTATACACACTTACAGGTCACACGCCATTGGTTGATTCTTATGGAAAGACATATAGAAGACATAAAGGATGGGGAAATTAATGTGACAGGACTGACAGATTGAAAATGGCCTGTAGGAATGTCCTCAGCTCAAAGGATGATGATGGGCAACAGCATGGCGGCGGTTCGTCTATGTAAGAGATTTATGTAACAGAAAAAGTCCTAAACAGAAATATTTACTAAGAGCACATGATGATGTAAATAATGCATAATGCGGACTAGCATAAATTAGCATATATGAGAGTGTGAGACTGACAGGTTGACAGACGGGTCATAAAATGATTCATAATATAGATTTTTAGTGTTTTATCAGCAAAATCAAACCTCACATGCACAGTTCATAAGGATTTGAGGAGTTTTGGGATATTTTTAAACCATACAGACTGATTTTTTATTTTCTTTTTTTTTTATAAAATCCTCCAAATCCTATGCTGACTATCTTTGCCCAATAAGTGAGATGCTACTTTCCACAGCATACCAAAATGATGACATAATAAATGGCAGAGTAGTTTTTAAACCTTCATTTATCATTAAGTCAATGGCAGCTCTCTCATCCTTTTCTGGCGAGCAGTCTTCTACTGTTGCCCACTGACTGAGCTGAGACATTACAGGATACAAGCCCCAGAGCCTAAAGTGAAGCATCATTCGGTCAGAGCTGCATGCCATCTACTCTCCTATGTCGCATCAGCCGGCAGTAAATAGAGTGGATAATGAGCAGTAAATCCCCTGGGACAACGTCAGGTCTTGTCTGCAGTGACAGTTTCTGCCACTCTGTGCCGTGTTATGTGGTGCAACAGTACATATTTTGAGTAAGACTGTTTGATTTTTTTCTTTGTTTCTTTTTTATTTCTTTTTTTTTTTTGGAGCAGTTTTCTGAGTTCTTATTTCAGTGCGAATGTTATATATACATACATCAAATGAAAAATAATTATGGCAATAAATAAAAAAAAGTATAGTTATTTGCAAACACAGCAGCATTCTTTAATATTAATGTCATACTGTTGTCAACAAAAGCTTCTGCAACTCTTTAAAAAATAGGGTTTTGATGTTATTTGCTGCCAACTTTTGCATTAATGAGGAACAAACAAATTTATAAAATAATTCATGGCACAATTATAAAGAATAAGAAATATGTAGAGTTTAAATCTTATATAAATACGTTTTTTATTATATTCATAAATTATTAACTATTACGTGTTATGGAATTAGAAGTATTAAAAACAAACAACCAAAAAAAGACATGGTGGGATATTTGCTTTCTACCAGTACCACTCTCATATGTGTGCATTAAAAATTGAGCTGGACCCTGGAAGTGATAAGCTTACCTCAGCACAAAGACTGGAAGCAAACAAAATTGCAAAAAATAAAAATAAGTTGTGGTTTTTACAGAGATATTTCCTGTATGCAGTCAGTGCCACTGTTTGCGAAGAAATTGTTACAGCAAGAGTCCAGAAATTCAAACAGGCATAGTTCCCAAAATGTCAAATCATTCCTGTAAACAAGATTATGTTCATGAGATAACGTGACGTTTAAATACCGTTCATCGGGTCTTTGCCTTGGGGACAACTTCACGTCACGACATTCAGATTTGTGTGTAGTGGGATACTGGACTATCAAAAAAGTTTTGCTGATTGATGCATGAAGGGGAAAGAAATCTAGTCCACACTTTTTATGTAGAAATTATGTTTAAAATTAGAGACTGGGGAGGCCATGATCAGCTCAGAGCATGGGAGCATCTAATGGGTTCTAGTTCTTTATCCATTATGCAGAGCAATCACATACATCACAGCAGGCAGCAGACAATGTGCTGAACACTTTTTTTCAAATGTAAATGTGCAGTCAGAAAAAGATGACTCATCAGACCGCTGATTGTTTTTTCATTGTTTATGGCTTCCTGTTTTCTCATCAATTGATGGATTCCTGTGTGGTCCTACCATGCACAGAGCACGTGTCCCATGTGCCAAACAGCCCCTGTAAGCAAGAGCCTCTGTGTGACGTGACTCTTATTAAGATTTCTCATTGCACAGTGAAATGGCAAAAAGTCATGACCTAAACACTCACTTTGAAGTAGTCACAAGAAAGAAGCCGTCATGACACCTTCAAAGGGGAGTGTTTATCCCCTCAGGTTTTCTGTTGGACATTTAGTACTAGCGCTCCGTACTGATATCATGCAATATGGGCCCTCCAAGTCTGCAGGGAGAAAGCGAAAGATGACCACACAGTTGCATTAGAAGGCACCAGAGGCGCCCGAGGACCCATCATTTCATAATCCAAGCTCACATCAAAATATGCGCATTTTTGCCAGAGAAAGATTCAAGAGCCGGTTATACTGTGAGTATTTGGGTGCCTGTGTTGGAAGTCCACAGGTGCTCAGCATCTGCCTTTTTTGGGGGGTGTTCAAATAAGAGTGAGTGACATTCTTGACATTCACCAGAGAGGCATTATTTTTTCAAGCCTCACTTTTATACTCACTGCTGTGCTGGGAGGCCCTGGATTGTCTTGCTACTCTTCACTTTGGTTTTTGTTTTCCTTCAATTTCCTTGAGCACCAGTTACAGAAACAGAGAAATTCTGCATTCTATTTTAAGTTTCGTGCTCATCATGTTATCATCTTTTTATCCCTGTGGCTTATTTTGCATTTTGTATGTCGTGATCTTCTTTGTACATTTATTTTTCTGTGGAACGTGGATTTTGCTCAGTAAAGATTTTTTTTCTGCAAGAAATCCGATAGTTTGATCTCTTTTGACGTCAGTTACTTGCCAAATGTTGCTTCAGCTCACGTAAATGTGATCACATCTGACCTTGTTTGAAGCTGACATGTACCTCTAACTGAAATTTAACTTTGAAAATCTTTTTTTCTCTATTTCTATCTATGCAGAACCCAGTATGTCCAAATTAATCTTGTGCCGGGTCTGACTTCATCATTTACTGGTTTAATTCTTTTAAAACATTCATGTTTCTATAATATAACCATATAATTCAATCTGATTCATGAACAAACTGTAAATACAGCCCATATTTGTTTATTTTAATTAATGCTGGAGGGGAAAAAAAACGGCATCTGCCATGTTTTCTTGTTTTGGCAGCCGCCACCATTTAATGACCTCAAAGGACACAAAGCTGATATCATGAAAAAGATGATCCTCCTTCTTCTTGTCAGGCAAGGAATTTAAGGATAAATTCTTTAGCAGAGAAGAATATAGGCCTGCTGCGGAACAAAAAATACAAAAGCAGGCAAATCTCTAGTATTATAATCCCTGTGCATGACAGTGGTTTTTGAAGTCAAATCATTCCTACAACAAAATCCTCTTCCTGTCTTGTCTTCAGAAAAAAAACAAAAAAAACAAAAATCTGTAAAAACCGCCTGCTTAGTCTGAGGAGCTGAGCGGTGCCAATAAATTCCAAGCTCCCATCATCGCACACATACAACCCAAAACAAGACAAGTCCGCTCAGCAGCAGAGCACAGAGACTGCTGCACAAACTGCCAGCTCCCCAGTACTTCCCCCAATACCTCCCTCTATGATGATGATGTGTTTGAGACAAAGACGAAATGAAAAACAGAGAGACATAGCAAGGGCAAGGATGAAACAAAGGAGTATCACAGAGAAACTGATATGAAGACGGTGTGAGGAAGTGTGTGTGCCTCCCTGCGTGTGTGTGTGTGTGTGTGTGTTATGTAAACCCCAGGTGGTGCTTGTTGTCCTGGATAGGAGTATCACCAGGGGGACGACTGCTCCAGCTAAGCAGGTCTCTCCACACCTCTCTATTTCCTTTCTCTCTTTTTTTCCACAAACACACACACACATACACACACACACACACACACACACACACACACACACACACACACACACACACAAGGAGGAGTCGGGAAGAGAAGAAGAAGGGAAACAAATAAAAGAGGGCAATGAAGAAGAGGCGAAGGAAAGAATGAAAAGAGCGAAGGAGAGCAAATACATCCAGGAGGTATAGAGACAAGTGTGCTGATTGGCAAGCTGGCGAAAGGAAGAGAGAGAGAGAGAGAGAGAGAGAGAGAGAAAGAGAGAGAGGAGCGAAATGTATAAAAAATACATTTCAGAAATGTCAGTGTAGTTTGGGAGAGCACAAACACTCCACCTTTGGCTCCTTGTTATTCACTTGCAGTGTGTGTGTGCAACTTGGAAGGGAGGGTATGATCTATTTTTGCCAGTGCCATGTTTAGTATTTTATCTATTTGCTGATATATCTGCACGAGTAACAGTTCACAGTGAGCAAAATCAAGGAAATAGCCTGTCGAGATACATCTGCATACATCACATCCACCCACCCGCACAAACACACCACCCTGAGGGGCTGTTGTCGATAACAGCCTGCACTCTACACCTGATGCCTCGCCTTTGTGCTGACACAGCAGCAGAAGTTTTATGGTCCCTGTCCGACTGCTGACTTAGGATGGGCTTTCACTGTTCCAAATGTTGACTTCTGCTACTGCTGTGGAGATTCCAACTCTGACCCCAGATCAGCACTTGAGACTGATTTCAGCCCACTGAGCAGCTGTAGGTATAGGAAATGGACACCACGGCCGCAGATCTGGGGCAACACTGCCCTCTAATGGTTCACACATGGAGGTGTGACTGATAGAGATGACGTAAGGCCAGGCTCTGTGTGTGTGTGTGTGTGTGTGTGTGTGTGTGTGTGTGTGTGTGTGTGTGTGTGTGTGTGTGTGTGCATGTGTCTGTGTGAGATATAATAGATGAACAAGGCCTACATGTGTTTGGGGTTAAAGTCTAAACACATGCAAATGTTACAGTATTCACTTGATATATTGAGGTCTGTTTCATGAAACAGCAGTGAAGGATACAGTATTTTATAGTTAAAGGATCAGTTCATGGCAAATTATGAAAAACTAGCCATGCAGATAGTTTGGAGGGGTTTTTCTTGGCCAGATTTTTTTGCCTCTGAGATTTCTGCCCTCACCCCATTGCAGTGGAGGTGAGTGGAATTTTGTTTATGGTGCAGTGGATGTTAGAGGTGCAGGGACTCAAATTCATAAAAAGGCCATTTTTCAGCTTCTATACCCATGCATCCGAATGCTGAATTGATTTACTACATGCATTTATTGTATAATGTAATATAATTTACATTTATTCCTGTATTAGCCTGCTGTTGTTGTTGACAGTATTTACATTACTAATAATACTACTCCTCCCTGTAAGACCCTAAAGTAGGCCAGCATACAAAATGGTATCATCATGCTTGGTCACATGTGTAAACACACACAAACACAAAATGACATTTTTCTTTTTTTCATAACTGTGTACTTGCTCAGTCCTCCTGTCACAGTAGAGAGAGGGGGCACCTGCATGTAGGCTATCAAACTAATAGTGCCTCGATTTTTGCTGTTATAAGTAGAAATATGTTTTATTTTCTTTGGTGACTTTCACCCATTTTAGGCAGTCTGTGAAACTGGGGAGGTGGCTAGCTAACCCCCCGTGGGCCATGTGCCCAGCCACCCAACTTACTCCCCCGACATCTATGTAGCCTCAAATAAGGGCCAAAATGATTTTGAGCTTGTAAAGTAATATTTCCAATATATACAAATTTCTTGGACACAAGTACAATTTTTTTTTTCATAAGCACAAGCTTTCATTTGGACCCTAATTTAAGCCTATGTATGGGGTGTAGTCATGCGCATGACTTACCATTCCTTACTGGTTGTGGGGGACCATCAGGTGGCCTGAGGTGGATTCTGGCATCCCTATGAAAACACATAATGGTAATTGTATTAAATGAAATTACTTTCCGTTTCAGGACAGCACATTTCAAACACCTCCTCTTTTCACTATGACACGTTTAAGCATTCTAAGGACTTAAGAACCTAAAAGATTTATCAATCATCCATTTAACCCTCATTTAACATGTACTGTAAGAAAAATAAGACCTTGTGAATAAAACTGAACAAATTATATCAGGTGGGGTAACACAAAGACAGTGTAAAGAGCAATTTTCACTAAATAAAAGGTCTAAATGTCACATATGTTTTTCCTGTGCCCAAGGACAGTTAAGTCTATATTATCTGTCCTAACGCTAGAAATCAGAGAACCTTCAGATCGGGCTGTACTCCACACACCACAAGGCACTGACTTTGTTTTAGTCCCAGTGGATGTATACTGTATTCCATTAAAATATTGATTCAATGTCATAAGTGACAAATGAAAATATGGAATGCAGGAATTGCATTACTATTTAATTGAACACCCCACATTAAGAGCCACTGAATGCAAATTAACTAATATAGCAAAAAAAAACAACAACAAAAAAAAACATACTGTGGAAGTTTAGACTTGCAAATGTCAGTGTAAAACAGTTAAAGGCTTGCTTTCATCAGTCAGGCAACTGAGGACATATAGCTAAGATCACTGTGAGCCACTGGGGGGAATAAGTTACCTCGCTAACTCCATAACGTGCGGTAGTGCGCGCCCCAGCAGGTCTTATCCACATTTTAAATTGGATATAAACTTTCACATTTTGAAACACTCATTTCGGTGTAAGACATTACTCAATCATTTTATAGCCTCACAGCATCAGAGCCCCATTCATTGATATAGAGAAAACTTGGGTGACATTGCAAATTTTAAGGTTTCTAACTTTAGAGGAGAGTGCTGCACGTTCACAAGAAATAAGAAATGTGAGTTCTTAAAAAGGGTTGGATTCTCCTTTAATTGCACAATCCATCATTAAGATTAGTGTTTTCACCCTCAAAGCATCTGGTGCAGAAAAATAACAGGCTAAAATTATAAATATTAAAGTCATTATAGAAGCTTATAGGGAACTTTATCATAAACTTGAAAATGTAATTCAATGATAGCGATGTAATTTTTCACACATGTATGTGTTGTGGGATTACACTGGACTGGACAAAACAGGAAACGCAGTCAGCAAGTTCCATTTGAAAGTAATTAATCCTTTGCTTGCAGTCAGTCAGATGTGAGTAGTTACAGTTGAGTGATTATATTTCTACAAATGAAAGAGCACACAGGTCAAATTCTATCATATTATCTTGAATAAAGCAACAAAATTCTGAATCAAAATTAATATATCAATAAACTCTCACTGTAAATATATTACCATGTGCGAAGAAACCAAGGAGATTAGATGGACTACTTGACAACAAAATAAACATGAGCACTTCTCCGTCAACGCACTCAGGACCAAATGTGAAGTGAGAGAGTAAAACAAGCTCAACTGAAGGGCAAACAGAGAACGAGCTCAGGGCACAGGACAAACAACACTCAAGGCACCTGTGTGAGCTGTCCAATTAGCACACCTGTTCTCCTGCTGCTCTTAAGTCCAGCAGTCATGTGACCCCACCTTCCACAGTATGTGTTATCATTTAAGTGAAAGTTAAAAAGAAAATGCAATAATCCAATTTATATTTTCATTTTCACGTAATCATGTGGGCGTTCTATGACTGTACTAACATGAAAATTGAAAAAGACTTAACCTGCTCTACAGTGACAAGATTCAAAAACAATAATCAAACAATGCCCACAGTCCAATGCATTTACATTTTCATTTGGCTGAAAAAAGTTAAGAAATTTTGATCAGAAAATGAGCAATTTTTGCAACTCTTGAAGCTGATTTATGATACATTGATAAATTGAGATCTGCATGTTAGAGTTACTTTCTAAAATGCTAATCAAGTTCCATTAGGAAGGTGCTGAACCTGCTAGAATTCCCTGCAAAGTAAACACGGGTCGGGTGAAACACAGACGAGGGTCAGCAGGTCTACATTAGAGCTGTTTGGTCATGTTTCCGCACAGTGAACTAAATATTGGCAACCTTAACTTTCTGTCAGGACATCGTACCGTGATGAATCTTGAAGAATAAGAATAAGATTGTCGGTATTTCTTAGTTACTTCAATAACATGCTGACGTTATACATGACACATCTTTCACCTGAATGAGTAATCACGTACATGTGCAATAAGTACTCCTATTCAGTGATGCTGCATTCATGACACTGCAACCAATTTACAGGACGATGCAAGGAGGCAGATGCTCAAACCCCGTTTGAGGTCTGTCTATGTATGTGCCAGATTCAGGATCAGCTTCAGACTTTCATAGGGACTATTTCTTTTGGAAGAAGTTCCAACAAAGCTGTTAGCAGCAAGGTCTGCATATTATCCAGCGGAACTGGGACGTGCATTCTGCTTATCACATAGTTCAAGTTAGGCAGGGGGAAATAGACTTTTGTGGGCACCTGAAAAAAGTGTTTGCCATATAATTAAATGTGGGGTTTAATGACAGCAGCTAATTTGGAGGGAGTAACTAAAAAAAAGTGTGTAAATATAGAAATGAAGATTGCATGAGTATGTGGGACATTCTGAGAGTGTGTTTGATTTGCAAAGCAAAAATATATTTCTAATTTAACAACTCAGTTAAGGTCTACTGATGCTGAAGAAATAACATTCAGTCACTGCACAGGGAGGGAAAGATGCTACCGCGGTGCCTGAAGGCAACTCTGCTTGAGGCAGATCCTGTTGGCCAACAACCCCCAGTAGACAGAGAGCAGAGGATCTACAGGAGCATTTATCAAACAAACGTGGGACTCTTGTTGTTGAAGAATGATGGCTGGAGTCGCAAGCTGCTGTTTTGCCGTGCATTTATTTACAGTGTACAAAACACAAGTGTCAATTATAATAAAGGACGCTCAAATCACACCCACAATGTGCTTGCTCTGGCGTGCGTCACTCACTCTCTCTCTCTCGAGCTTGGTGTTGGCCGGGGCATTATAAGCTCCTCCCCAGCCCAACCAACTCCCAATTAAATCACAGATTAATATTCTGCTCCACTAAATACCTCTGCAAAAGGGCCCACAATAGACCCCCCCAAAAAAATACACATCATTTAATACATTCCTGAACCTATGTTCCAGCTGTTATGGACCTTAAACACACAAGTATTTTTTATTTCAAAGTGAGGACTCTAAATAAAGCAAGAGAACTTTATAATCTTGTAAACAACAACAAATGTTTTTTCATCACAGGATGGTAGGTATTGTAGCTTATACTGGGTCGTTTTTACTAATTAGCATGATGTCTGTACCAGTTTTTTTTTTTTCTTTTGCTACAAAAATGTGAACATATTTTTAAGATGTTTTTCAGCTGGGACTCTGTGAATTGCAAAATGTTTGTCTGTTTGCTGATGTTCCTTTGATCTGCATGGGTACACAGCAGCATGATATGGGCTGCTCTTGGTCTTCTGTGTAGAGTCTGAATTCAAAATGTCCACAGAGGGACCTAATCTGCGAGATGAAACCCCTCATAATGCAAAGCAAAGTGAGAGTGGAGTGTTACACTCCCTCTCTCAAGCTCACAGCATTTATAAGCAGAAATAATATGCAGACCTCTGTGTACAACTGGTGCAAGAACTACCATCCAAAATCATTCGTCTTTATTCACAAGTGTGGTTTATTTCTGCATGAAAGGCATATAATATTACATCATCCTGATGCTTCATCAGCCTTTAATAGCATAACAGTGTTGGTTAAGGATGAGGACTTCCAATATACTAAAAACAAACAACAAAATAATTATAGGAGAGTATTGCAGTGATTGAAAAATATTTATTTTCATTCAGCAGATTAACTCCTTGCTGTGTGCTGTATGTACAATATGATTGGGTTTTATTATTCACATCTCTCTTTTTTGACACCAAACCAATTTCTCTTTTCCCCACCAATTCATTTGAGGCAGCTGGCAGGTGCGGGGACCACATCCGTTGAAGTTAACAAATTATATATTTGCCCTTTGAGGACCCATCTGCTTTGTGTATAAATAACATTTTCATATCCGTTCTTGCTGGTTGGTATTTCAGGTTCAGGGAAGAACTGGATTAATAATATGATTGAATGCCTGAGGGGTGAACCAAGGAATAGAAGGATAAAAGAATAACAGAAATATGGAAATAGGTTTTATTATCATCAGACTGTACTTAAACTGTTGACTGTAATCTTAGCCGGACCACCCGGGCAAAACAGGTGGTCCTGCATACTGAATGGACTCTCACACTTGTCTCATCCTATGCAAATAAATCAACCCTCAAAAGCATTAAAGCTTACTTGAGGGACAAAATGACTGTGGAAATCAAACTGAAGTGGTATGCATCTTTTCTGTGCTTTATTTTAATGTGGTTCTAAATGTGGGACTGAAAATAAGATTTATTACTATTCTGATATTGCCCCTAATGTTGAGTCCCCATTGCACAATTTGTGAATCAAGGTCGGGAAAGCCTCGCTTCATCTTCCCCTCATGTCTGAGGAGGACTGTAGATATTAATGCGTCTGGTGACCTTTGGCATGCGAGACAGAATTAAAGGGGTCACTTCACACAAATCACATAAAGATGACCTCGTTTGTACCACTTTCTATCTGAGAAATAGTCCTTACCAGCTTCTCAAAAATCCAAATTTTCACTGTTTTGAGTTGAGTTGAGTTTACCTCCATTATACTGTGGTGACCACAATACAACTGAAACTACGCAGGCCTAGATACCATTAGCAGTGTGCGTAATAAAATGTATTATGAGGATTTGGGTGAACTGAACTCTGAAAGAGATCTGTCAAAGATGTTATCGTTCAATAAAGTTCTATATGTTTCAATATGGGTACAATGACTTTGATTATGACCTCAGATAAAGCTACTCATATGCCAGTTTCAGTAGTTGCCGTAGCTATGCCAGATGTTTTGCTGACAATGACGGCTACTGAAACCAAATACATACGTGTCTTGCCACCTGCTTTTCACTCAAGTCAAAATGTAATTAATGAATTCTTGTCTCTGCAAGAAAATCACAATATAGTCATGATATCCTCTCTAAACAGAAGTCCAACAGCAGTTTAAAGGCTGATTTAACAACTTCTAAGGCAGTTTTAAGCCCTACACACAAGTTCAAAACCTAACAGCAGCGATTCTTCTCGTTGTTGTACCCTATTAATCAAGGTTCATCCTTTCCAGTCTTGTTTGAACATAGTACGCTTGATTTATTGTCCCAGGCGTTCTTCAGGGGCTGTTAGCATTGATTCTCCAAGCTATTCATACCAGTGATCTCAGCTGATCCTCAAAGGTCTCTGTTGCACTGTAAAAAGAAAAGCCTCATCTACTCAGGAGCACTCGAGGGCAGTGGACACATGATACGTCTGAGTCTTCATCCGCCGCTTCATCTCTCTTATCATCTGACATACTGCCAGAGGGTAACAGCAATACACTGTGGTCCAGTCCTCACACGCACTTCCCTGTGGATAAACGCGTGCACACACACACAAACACACATATATGCAAACACATATAGAGGAAGCACACATTCAGACAAAACAATGCAGCAAGAACAAGTCCAGAAACATGAATAAAAAGACAGAAAAGCATACACACAGAAATTCAATCACACAACTTAAAGTTACTTTATAGATGTCTGGTGATGCTGGTATGAGTTTTTGTAAATCTCCACCTGCTGGTGTCTTTAGGAGATCTCTAACAAGCGGCACAAATCTTCACCCTTCATTGACAAATACAATATGTTTTTTGGACGTGAATCCACACACTCACCCGTATCTTGTACCGCTCTCTGATCCCGACTCGTAGGGCAAAAGTGGATCCTGGTAAGAGAGGCATGCACAGACACTCACCGTACTGGTGAGCTAAACTCAGGTCTAAACAGCACGGCACCAGAGCCCCGAGAATACCTGCAAGCACAGACACAGGTCAGCACAACGTACGTCTGTTGGGACAGATACATTTATTCTTTTCAGTTTGATCATATTCCATTCCAATCATGAATGAAGATGCTCCTAACACCAAATTAATTTTGTAAAAAATAAAACTGTAAACAGACAAAGTTGTGATTGGTGCATGTGAGTCCTGTGCTGGCAGTGTCTGGCGGTGCGTTCATGTTACATGTAGTCTTGTCTCCACAGATGTCAAACAGGCCAGTGCTCCAGCCTCCTCCTGTCTGCGTGATGGTGGTGATGGTTGTCGTGGTGATGCCGAGCCCAGGCTGGGTGAGTACTGGATCTGTTGCTGCAGGGACGTTGTTTGACCTGTCTTCACTTCCTGCGATGAAGCCCTTCACTTCCTCTTCTTGAACTGCTGATGCTGAGGCTTCGTTGAGTGACAGTCCTGGTCTGAAATTAGATTTTTAATTACTCTGTCATTAGACAGGTGGTTGATAAAGTCACCATGACTTGTCAAGCCTCTAAAGCGCCGCTGATGCTCGACTGCAGGCTTAATATTGAGAGAAAATGTCTCAAATTAGCCAATTAGTGTGTTTTGCTCTCCTGAAAGCAGGAGTTTAATTCATTTCATTCATTCAGCTAATTTCATTTTCCTACAGCAGCATATTTTGTACTCAGCTCAGGCTTCTATGAAAGATTAGCAGCACAGCACCACAATTACACTAATATAGCCAACTAATATTATCCTACCACTGCTAAAATACTGTATGTAACAAAGCATTTATTCTTGCATCTAATTTAGGCCTTCAGCAACACTTTAATTACAGCAAACTGTAGTGAAGGCAAAATCAAAATACGTTTAATTTAGCAGAAGCCGCAGCAACGCTAGGTTTAGAAAAATTTTCTTGTTTC
Organism: Seriola lalandi dorsalis; assembly: GCF_002814215.2. NCBI lineage: Eukaryota > Metazoa > Chordata > Actinopteri > Carangiformes > Carangidae > Seriola > Seriola lalandi. Next base: position 929,119 of record NW_019525445.1, on the reverse strand, counting down.
ATATGTATTATCATGGAGGAACAAAAAAGCAGAATAAGATAAGTGAGCTGTTGGCTGTAATTCCATTGTGCTCATTGGTGACAAGACTGTGCACTGGTAGGGACAAAGAAGCACTTACTGGTGTGTGACTGTCGTCTGCTCCATGACTAGAAGGCACTGGCATCCAGAGAGGGGTGAGGCGAGAAGATGAGAGAGGAGAGGCTGAGCAGTCAGCAGAAATGAGGAGGTGGAGAGGGAGGAGGGGGGTGGGGGGTGGGGGTGGCAGAGAGACACTTCCCCAGTGAGAGGGTGTGTGTCGGAGCAGATAAACCAGCAGTCGGATGGCTTGGCCAGAAGCTGTGTGACAGAGATAAGTCTTAGTTGTCTTCCGCCTCAGACTTTACTGCGTCGACCCCACTAATGTAGCAAATGCAGGAAAGGGGAGATACACATCTTACTTATTTACATTTATTGTCTGTAGAATATAACATGAATCCACTGCACATTTAAAACACATACACAAGTATGAGAAATTAAAGCCATATAAATTAATTGATATGATGATGATATACTAACTCAAACACAGGAAATCAAATCAAACAGTTTGTTTGACCCATGACATTCAAAGGCATTTAATGCTTCTATTAAACTGATGTATTTAAAAAGACATACAGTAAATGTTACACTCACCCTTAAGGCAGGAACACAGACTTGCACAGTGAAGAGCTGGGAAGTGAAAGATGCTTTTTAGATACGATGAAACACCTGTGGTTTATTTTGGGACCGTCTGCATTCACGCATTTCCTGTGTTCTGACATTGACCTTTCTATTTCAGGGGAGATACAGTATAATGCGTGTGTGTGTGTGTGTGCCTGTGAATGACAGAGAGGGAGGGAGGAGTGAGGGGAGCTCTACGTGGGGGAAGGACACAAAGTGAAACCACCATGGGTTTGGAGGCTCAGGCAGTTAAAACACACACACTCACACCTACGCATATCAGCTCTAAACTGAAAATTATGAGAAATATATAGAACATTAAAAGTTGACACTTTAATTTTGGCTTACCTCCTTTACAAGAGATTAAAATGCATTTTTTTGTCCAATAGTCTTCACTTACTAACCCATAGTGACAAAGTGAGAACATTTTTTTAGAATTTTTTGGGAAATTTATTAACAAAAACAGAAATATCCTCATTTATACAACTATTCAGAACCTTTAATTCAGTGCTTGGTAGAAGCCTCTTTGGCAGCAGTTGCAGCTTTGAGTTTCTACAAGATTTGCACACATGGATTTGGGCAGTTTATTTCATTCTTCCTGGCAGATTTTCTCAAGCTCTGTCAGACTGGGTGGGAAGCATCTGCGAACAGCCATCTTCAGGCCTCTCCACAGATGTTGTCTGGGGTTTTCTGTCTGGGCTTTGGCTGGGCCACTCAAGGACAGTCAGAGAGATTGTCTTGGCTGTTTGCTTCGGGTCATTGTCATGCTGAAAGGTGAACTGTCGCCTCAGTCTCAGGTTGCGTGCACTCTGGAGCAGGGTTTTTTTTTTTTTTCTTTCAAACGGCCTCTGTATTTGGCTGCATTCATTCTTCCCTCAGTTCTAATCATTCTCCCTGCTGCTGAGAAGCCCCCCCATGCTTCGCCGTTGGGATGGTATTAGCCAGATGATTAGCGATGCCTGCTGTTCGCCAGATATGTTTGGAGTTCTGCCCAAAGATTCCAAATTGTTGCCTCATCAGACCAGGGAATCTTTTTTTCTCATGCTTTCAGAGTCTTTTAAAAAGGGGCTATATGTAAATTTTCTCTGCCTCCATACATGGTGTCTTATGGGAGCGGGTGGTGGTGATTATGGCTGTTTGCCAAGAGTTTCAGCCACTGTTGCGTTTACATGAGGTTAGAATATGTCCTCTGGGCAGCGCTAATTCTTCATCTCCTTATGCTGAACTGAGGGCAGACTGGATGTTACAGTGACTCACTATCGCAAATACGATACTGCTGAGGCTAGCTGGTTAGCATGCTAACTTCCTTAGAAGAAAAGATGTGATAGAAATAGAAGCAAAACAAGAGTTAACATTAGCATGGCTTTCCACCTCCGGAGACAGGAATGAAGTTTAATGCTGAACTCATGTTTCTTCTAGACTGATAAGTAAACAGCTGTTAATGCAAACATAGAGCATTGTTAACCATCATTTGACAAACTCCAAACGAGCTGTCATGTGCCTAAACCCAAAGATGTATTAATTAATGACTTTAGAGGTGCTGAAAGGCTGATCTACCTTTAGTTTCTAGTCTTTGTGTTAAGCTATGTGAGCTGACTGCTGCCGCCATCATCGTATTGAGCATACACACGTGGTATCAATCCTCTCACCTACCACTCATCAAAAAAGCGAAAAAGTACATCTCTCAATATGTTAAACTTTACCTCAGTATCTAGAAACCTAATGGTAACGATTTATTTATCTAATATTTTATTCATTCAGTCAGCAGGAATTTATTGCCTATTCCATCTCCTTTTCATACTCCAATCCAAGTCATCAATAAATGTTGCCTGTAGGTGCTGAATTTTTTACAAACTCTAACCCCTCACAGCTACAGTTTGTAGCTACACATTGATCTCATCAGAAGAGTGCTCACATAGAGTCCTCACCATCCATGCTATAGAGGAAAAGATCCAACAACTTCCCCCAAAATCATGACGCACTCTTGAGATGAGTCTCATTCTTGTGGGGACAACTTGTCTTAGTTTTTGTCCTTAGAAGAAAAAAAGAAGCAGCACAGAGAGGGAGAGAAAACAACAGAGGCTGAATATTTTATCAGATTTATTATGTCTCTGGAAAAGCACGAGTCAGACATGTGCCATCCACAGCTAGAAAATAGGAAACCGGTCTGACGGGCTGACAAAACACGAAGGAACGATATGCCTCACCTTCGATGTATAAAACAACACAGCAGACGCATCACCATCTATATGAAAACAAGGGGCATTGGGGCAGATGCAGTAACAACCTCATTTTACGTAATAACATAAAATAAGTGGTTGGTCAGCGACAAAATAGGACACAGTGGTAGATGTTTGTTCATTCCCTTTCAGAAAAAAAACAATATTCAAAAGCTTTATAATACAAATAGTTAATGTATTTATTCTGCGTCATATCAAACAGGACTGAACTGATGAGGTTCAATTTTAACCTGACAGACAATGAAAAGACGAAACGGAATATAAATCCTGGTGTTATACTCCAATACCAAAGCGTTAAGGGAACTTTTTTTTTTCTTCAAAATTGTAGGTTTCTTCTCACCATTAAAGAACCTAATTTAAGTATCAAGGACCCAACAGTCTCAGAATTTTATCAGTGGGATAGGGTTATAACAACCCTGAACCATCTCTGTTTTGTCCAGACCAACCCCAGATCTGAATGTACCTCAACTGTATGAGCTGTTTTAAAAAAAAAAAAAAGAAAAGGCAAATCTTTCAGGTCCCATGAGATACAGAAATTCCCTGAGGTCACATTCAGCAGTGACAAGATGAAGAGGGAAAATTCAGTGACAGCGAGAGGGAGAATATTTTTCAAATCAAAACACCACATGCTGTAGCTAATGGTGCAAATACGGAAACATTAATTATTACCATGCACTTCTGAGTCAGTGTTCTATGGCTTTGAGTCAAAATGCCCATTTTTATTATAATATTTCATGATGCATTTGAACTTGTCACAAGTGATTCATTGCTGAATGTGCCCCCGTGTGCCTCTCTGTGTGTCTGTGTGTGTGTGTGTGTGTGTAGAGAGAGAGAGAGAGAGAGAGAGACAGACAGACAGAGTGAATGTTACTCTAATGAACCAGATAAACCAGAGTGTCTCCGATGTCCACAGTGAGACCGTTGTCAGCCAGAGTGACTCTCTTCTCCTCCAGATTGATGTTGAACACAGATTTGTTGGAGATGGGCAGTTTGCCCTGTTCCTCCTGTCCCAGGACGGGCACCCGGCGAGGCCCCAGCATGGGGTCCTCATACCTCATCAGCTTCACTCTGGACAGGTCTAAGGGAAGGGAAGTAGGCAGAGTCAGAGGAATTAGAGGCGAGGTGAGGTGAGACAGTCATTGGCAGAGGTGAGACTCAGCAGAGGGATCCGGCAGGAAGAAAGAATGGAAGGGAAAACAGAGGAGAGAAGGAAAGGAAGAGGTGGAGGAGGTAAAGTGATGAAGCACACTGAGAAACCAGAGCACAGAGGACGGAGGAGAGGGGTGACAGGGATATAGACTACAAAGCAAACTGGGTCATATATTGAGCTGCTTTTACCTAAACTAATGCACTTGAACATTATTCTGCTTTTTTAAAATCTGCAGCATGTTAAAAAATACAAAACTAAAACAAAAGATGAAAGACAATGTGGAGTAATGGAAAGCAAATCCTCTGAGAGGGCAGAATGCCTGATGGTATTATAATCTGACTGGAGTGTTATCTGAAGTCGCTCATGAAGGGTGGTGGTGCTGGTTATCCCTATATACAGAATGGGTGCAAATTGTCCCCACATAAAGCACACAGCTTGGTTCTTCCCAGCTCTAATATGATGCCAACCACTTTTTGTGAGCTGACTAATCAGTAAAAACTTTACTGCATGTGGGCAGATATTATATCAACAGCACAGAAAAGCACAACTGTTAATGTGATAGCAGTAGGTGTTTTTCTGGTCATAGCTTGGAGCCACTCCCTTACCCAGACCCTATGCACCATGATGGCAGATGGGAAAGAATGTAAAAGCATGGGAGGGATGACATGGACAGATTCAGCTGTTGGATATCAGTTACATAATGTGTGTCTTAGTCAGCTGAGCCACTGAGGCAGGTGTTGTACCTTTTTCCACTAATTAGCTTAACGCTTAAAAACGTTGATCCAACTGTTCAGACACATTTTCACCTAAAGCAAGTAATTATTTTCATCCTTTTTGATTATAATATTCATTTTTGTATATTAACAATCCCAGTTTTGGTTCCTAACCATAGTTAATGAATTTCTGCTAACCTTTGATGAGTCTGTTGACCTTGGCTAGTCTACGGATGATGCTGTCCCTGCTGTCCCCCTGCCGGATGTCAACCTTTGTAGAAAACATGCCGTTGCATGGCTGAGGGTTGAGCAGAGACACACACACTCCAGGCTGGGTAGACAAAGGAGGAAACGAATGCACAAACACAATTTATGTGTTGATTTGAAGTGTGCAACAACCATTTTGTTGATCAGGGACACAAATACTGCTGCTGAAAGGATCACAGTCGAACAAACACCTACGGAGACCAACACATTCACACACACACAAAGGAAATATGCAAACAGCAAAATTAGATCTTAAAAGCTGACAAATGGGTGACTGAAAAAGAAGTTCTCCTCCAACACACACACACACACACACACACACACACACACACACACACACACACGCGTTTACCTCTGATCTGAAAACACTGAACGGTTTCCCTGGGCAACAGTCCTCCTTCACTTTGTCGTCAGCCTCAGATGCAAACAAGACATCTATCTGCTCCAACTGTAGAGGAGAAACAATGTGATGGAGGGGGATGGAAAACACACACACAAAAAAAACCAAACAATAATCAGCTGATCAGCCCGGTCTACCAGATACTGTATACACAGGTGTGTTGGGTATGTACACTGGCAAATGCTGGTGTTATTAACCAGGCTCCTGCAGTGATCAGAGCCTTAACATCTGGCTTTATACCAATCAGAAACATATTCCCAGTCAGGGATGGTATTTCAGTGTGAGAGGTGCACAGAATAACAAGAAAACCACTCTGCCACATTCTATTGAAAATACACTCCTTCAGCCAAGGCTGGTTTGAATTCGACAGAGACCACTTCTCTGCTGACTAATCATATTAACAGGCACTTTGTCTCTCAAAAGACAGATTCAATGGAGTCTCACTTTAGACGAATCCCATTCTCAGTGTTGGTTTGTGAGGTAGTTAATATCTTTTACAGTCCTACATGATAAAGTATATTTCTGTGCCATGTCTTTTGTGTAGGCATTCATCTTTAGCTATGGTCAATCAGACACATGGGAATGGGATGCAGGGTATTTGACGTTAATTGTGTACAATTTTTCTTGGTTTGACAAACATATCTGAGGGTTTTAGTTTGTGACTTGTGGCTAAGCTTCTGTGCAGACTCAAGTATTAAGGGCTTTCCTGACTGACAGCTGAGCTCAAGATTGTCTCAACTGAATTCTTTGCAGAAGTACTGAAACTCAGCTGAGGTATTTTTGAGGAAACCACAATGCTGTAACTGTATGTTACAGCTTGTCAGTTACGAAAAGACAAACAGAAGATAATCAAGGAAACGTCTTGAAACTTCTCTGCACTGAAGTTTTAATATTACACTACCACCTTTCGTCAGCTCTGGGCTCAGGACATGTAGACCTCTCAGGTGTGTTTTTGGTTGGAACAGACCCTTTTTGAGTGAATGCCATGCCTAATCTGAAGACCGGTGGATCACAGAACACACCTCCAGAGAATTGGTTAAGTAGACCAAGTTCTCCATCAGAACTGTCCTCTCATCAAACTCCAGCTCCAGATCCAAAACCCTGGGCCCGTTCTTCTCCAGATTCTCCTGCAAAACACAAAGCAGAACCCAAACAGTCAGAATCTCAGAGACACAGACTTGCATGATAGTAAATAATCTGAACTCATCTGAGCAATGATCAAGATGTTAACCCATCGGTTTTAATTAGCTAAGTTTTCTAATACATTAGCATTTAGTAGACTAAGAGGAAACCAGATATTTCATCCATCTACTGAAGAAATCAGGTTTTAGTTTAGGATTCAGCATTACGCAGGATGTTCATTGTTATGCTGATGTCGTCGCCATGAGATTATTAAGAAAAAAAAGCTTTCTGAACAAAAGATGCCAAAATAAACCATCAAACAAGGAGAGCTGGGAGAGAAAACAACTTGAAAGCTGAAAGACCAGCTTGAGAGACAAATCATGGACGAACACAAAGCTCATCATGACTATTTATTAGTTTTATTCTGTTTGATCACTGCAGTGAAAACAGCAACACCTGAACAAAGCCCTGAGCACCTGGGAGATGAGACATCTAAAATTTTAATAAGCATCGTCCCCTTGATCACTTATTAGTGACTAGACGTTAAGTGTATATATACTTACAGTTAACCGCAGAGAGACTTTATTGTTTTTTTTTTTTTTGTCATTTTACCCATCATGTAATGCCAAGATGTATTTAGTGAATGCTGCTTTTAGATCAAACAAACAACTTAACTAGCAGTGACGCAGTTTAAAATGTGACATGAGTTCAATATAATCTGAATGCAAAGCAGCTAAATTGTGAAAGGTTGGAATAAGAATTAAGAAAGACATATACACGGCCTGGCAAGTTGTTGCTGCAAGAGAAGAAGGAAAAAAACACCTGTTTTAAAATTTTATGAATGTTCCAAACAAACATAGGTACAGACTGAGACAGCCTGTCAAAAGTGTGTTTTGTACTCTTTCAATCAATAAACTCTGCAGACTTAGTATTCCTGCAATTTCTTTGGAATTTCAATGTAATGCTGTTGTTCAGACTGTTTTATCATATTGGATACAGTTTTGCCGTTGTTTGACACGAAGAGGAATAAAAAAAACAAAGCAAAAACAAAAACAACACTGCCTTTGAAAATACCGACTCCAACATTTCAACAGAATTACTAGGGCAGACTTTAGACCAATCAGCTGTGTGCAAACACAAAAGATAAGCCACCTTAAGGACATAATGAGTAAACAACTTCTTCAGAGGTAAACAAACAACACTTGAACACAAAAAACTATGATGGATAAATAATGAATTAAATTTTTTTATAATGCTCAGGTTGGGCATTATAATAATCAATGCGGCAGAGTGTTGTGGAGATGGGACAGGATGCACAAACACTACCATAATGTCACCCCCACCTCCTCCAAACGTACCTTGATCATGGCTACAAAAGGCATGACTCGCTTCATGTATTTCTTCAGTTCAGGCAGGGCCCCCAACTCGCTTGCTATCACTTTGTTGTCTGGAAGGGCCCCGTTGTTGTTCTGGAGAGACACCAAAAAAAACAAAAAAAAAAAACAAAGAAAGGAAAGATGCACAGACAAACAGGAACAGAGGCAGAGACAGAGTCATGAACTGGGTAACTGATAGAAAAGACATCATAACGTACAGGATCATTAAGACATTATTCTGAAAATATGGGTGGATGGGTGGAAATAGAGGTATTTCCATGCATCACTACTCTGTTGACCTCTGTACTTTTGTGTATAAAATATGTAAAAACGTACTCATGCTTTGTATTAATGGGAGCTTGTGTGTTTATTTCTTACCTTGTAGTGCTTGCCGAGCAGGGATAAGGCACTGTGCTGCCACGGAGGGTAGCTCTTGGCTACGTAGATGGTGCAGTGGGAGGGCTTGGCTGGGGGCTTTGAGTCACCTTTCTGTTGGAGGAAAACGATATAAAATGGAACATTTTCAGATTCATCTAATTCATCCCTATAGTCAGGTAAACAAGACTTTGATGGTTTGGCTTTTATTCAGTACAGTGAAAGCATATATTGTGGGTGTGGGCGGTTGCGATGGGAAGCAAACTGTGTGTTTGGATAAGCTATTTGCGTGTGCGTGTGTATGATCTTCTGTGATGAAGATAGGCATCTGTGAACTTATTTCACGTGACAGCTGTCAAGTCGACTCCAGGCCTGAACTGTATGCGTGCCTGTATGTGTTTCCATTAATGAGTCTTGATATGAAAGTATATAAATTAAACATTATGAAAATTAAAAAAAGAGGTTTATTATGCAAAGAGAAAACATTCCGCCTTTACAGCAGCCAGTTATACAGACTTTACTGCATAAATGCAGCAGACTCCAATTTTGGCGTTATAACTTGAACTGAAGGAAGTTGCAAGTCCACAGGTTGCATAAAGAACTTGATATTACCTCTGAAAAATTAAACAATCAACTTGACATTTTTTTGCAAATTATTTAAAAAATAAATATATATATATAGTCATTAGCACATTCATAAAATCAAAATCAAGACATCTGGTGGCTCCAGCTAGGGGGAGATTGGAATTAGTAACTTGTTAATTTTCCAACAAAATGTATCTGTCTCCTTACCATACATGTTTGAAAATCAATCATAATAAAAATCAGCCTCTTCCATCTTTCCTGCTCTCCTCTTTTCCCATCATCCCTCTATCTTGCTTCCATGGGACCAAAACATTTGCAGGAAATCGATAACAGCATGAGGTATCGGCTGTCTTAAATCTTGTCAATACTTTTTGAATTGCCCAACTGTTAACAAACAATTCACAGGCTTTCCTGCTGTGACTTCACAGTCTTACAGTGTTTCTAGAAGGATATAGGACGCCGTGGCAGAGACAGAAGGTGATAACGTCAATAATCTACAACTGCTGCATGCTGGACTAGGAGGTGTGCACTGCTACCCTTTTTATAAGCATGCTTAACACGGGGTGAGAGAATGTAAGTTGATCAAATTTTGAATTTTAAGCAAAATTTTCAAATTTTAAACATCATTTTTATAAAAGTTAAGTTTTAAAAAGGCAAGTCATGTCCCTCCGTAAGTAGGTAACTATTTTATATTTGGTCAAATACACACTACAGATTTGTTGAGCTCAGAGTTGTACAAATTCATCCCCTCCCTTTATTATTAGCAAAAGAATACATACAAAAAATTCAGGTAATCATCTAAACAGCAAATGTTATTCAACAAAGTTTGCGTTTCAGTTAGTCTGATTATTTATAAGTCTTAATAGATTCAATAAGTGATTTGAAAGGATTCAGATTTGATTAGCAGATTGTTTACTGGATTCAGATATGACAAAATGCCTTTGAACTCCAACTCTACTTTTGGCTTTTGCTTACTTATATTTTCAAGATTCTTATTTTGCTCTTTAAAAAAAAAAAAAAAAAAATATCTGCCTCATTGTGCTCCCCATGAAACATCCATGGAACTGTTAAAAAATACCTGAGGGAAAGAAGACTATAATACATTGCTGCCTCCGATTTAATTACCACACTTAATGAACACTTCCAGACTTGTGTTGGATTTCATAAAAACCATTAAAAAGAGCGCAATCACTTCTGAAATCAATATTCATTTTCATAGTTACTTAAAAAAAGCCATTACTGCAGTAAAGTAGGATGGCAGTGAAGCATGTGAAACAACACAGACACATATTTTACCTTGTTCTTTGGGGGAAGCATGTAAGCTTTGAATCGCAGTCGGAGGTCGTGTGCGGTCTCCATCAAGTACTGAGAAGAACGGATCAGAATCTCGTCAACTGGACCCGCCACAGGCCACGATGCCTTCATCAGAGAACCGGTCTATCAGGGAGAGAGAAAGGAAAGGAATGATTGATGAGCAAAGACTGTTGTTAGTGCAAAAAACCCCACAAAAATCTGACAAGGTTTCCACACTTTTTTAAACACCAAATTGGAAGACGTTTCAAGGACTTTCCAGGCCCAGTTCCCTCAAATTCAAGGACCCAAAGCGACATACTTTGAGACACATATCAAGGTTAATTACTGGTACAGCGATGACATTTTTATAATGAGAACTAGCAGGCTATACAGAAGCTCACAGACACCAATTAAAGAGAGAGAGAGAGGCTTGGATGTTGTGGACACCGAGAGATGGCAGGAGACACACGCAGACAGCAGCGTGTATCCCATTTACCAAATTACTAATAAAAAATAAAAAAATCAAGTTAACTTCAATTTATATTTCTGCACAAAATATACTAATTAATTCTGTCTATTTTCAAAAACTTTCAAGGCCTTGATTCTTTCCCCTTCAAATACACCAATTTTAAAAAGCATTTTAAGGACCCATGGGGACCCTTGTTTGAGGCCCACTGGAGGTTTTAAATCCCATTAAACTACACAGCCAGTGGTCACAGCAACTTAATAACCAAACCAGGCACACACCATGGGCACGTGTACGAATCACACACTGTTGTGTCTACCTCTGTGCCCAACGAGTGCCTCTTAGCTCTTTAGCTAGCGGTGCTGAACACATGATTGGAGAAAAGACTGGTTGTGGGGCTTTTGTTGTTGCTAAGCGACAACTGAAAAACCCATCCACTGTGTAGCAGAACTCTTTCATATTCATAAATTTGAGTGTTAAAATTATTCTTGGCTCTCTGTGCTGTGGGGAGTGTGTGCATTCCTTTCATAGTGATGAAAGAAAGAGGCCCATGGTGTGAAGACAGGCTCCTGGTGGACATGTACACCAACCGAGGGAGTATGTGTGTGTTAGTAGCCATTTCACACAGATAAATAGCAGTGGGATCAGCGGCACGGCAGGGTTTCATGAAGCCTGTATGTTCCTTACCTTGTTGATCCCAGGTGTAATCACAAAATGTAAATGAACAGAGGGAGTTTAAATGTCTCTTTTGACTGTATTTCTGTTTTAACTCAAAGTATACAAGGGAGATAAACTCGAAAGACAAAAGTGAGGAGAGGATGAAAGTCAGATTTGAACCTGAAAACCTGAAATTGATTGAAATCAACAGTGTGTTTCTTACCTTGCCCAGCAGACCCCATGTGTATTCACAAAGGTGCGGGCAGATAGGGGCCAGCAGCAGCGTTTGTCTCTCTATGAACTGGAAGACAAGGTCTCTGTGCATGCCCTCGATAGCCAGCTCACGGTACTTATCTTTGGCTGCCTGCAAACACAGATAAAAACAGTTAACAAGGTTAAAAGGTCATCATCATCACTGATTATTATGTGATTCCTACATTATCCCATATCCTATATTCAATTCAGTTATTTCTTGAGTCATGTTATGCTCCAACTATTTCATTTGTCCTTGACATAAGGATGAAAAAAATGCTTGTCTTTAAGATATAAGGATGTTCAAGAGAGCACTGGAGAGGATTTTTCTATATTTTTTTTTTTTTATTTACCTGGAACTCGAAGAATCCACTCTTTAGAGCCTCCTTGTACATCATCCTGTCGTAGTGCTGCTCTGTCTTTAAGATGCCTGCATTCATCTCACTAGACAGGACACAAAACCCTTTCAATCAGTCTGCAAAGTCAGTTTACCATTCACATTTCAGCATTGTAAAGCACAGACTCAAAAAGGCCAGGATCTTCCAAGGGAATCTGAACGCTGGAGGACTGGCTTACTTGCAGTTGCTTGGTGTCATTTCTTGCCTTGTGAGTGCCAACTGACTACAGTGCATCTTATGTTTACTTATAAAAATTCCCCTAAGTTGACAAAATCATTCTGCAATAAAAAGAGACAGACTCACTTTGCAGCATTTTATGTCAATCAATGTATCTGACCAATGCTAAACATGGTATCAGTTTTCTATTGCTGCTCAGCATAGATGGGGCTGAAAGGATTACTTCACCTATCAATTAGTTGATTTATAAGTAATTATAAAAAAATATATAACACCCTCCTACTGGCTAGTTTGGCACATCCTCAAACAAAGCTAGATAGAGATTGAGGCCGGGAAGAGTTTGGTTAGTTTTAGCCTGTTGCCATGTTGAGGAGACACTGCAAACACAAATTCGCAAATTAGCTTTGGTATTTCCTGTCAGCAGATGTTTCAACTTCGGTCGCCTTTTTAGTGCATTTCCCACACACACAACTATAGCAATAAGCAGGTAATGGGCATAATATCTACCAAACACAGATGTCCTGCTGTAATCTTTGTTATTGTGGATGTTTGCACTGCCCACTCTCACACTCTAGATCACATTCAGGCTCCAACATGTACACATGCATTTAAGAAGTTTCCATTTCCAATCAATTACACTTTGGATGAGGCCTCTCGGCAGGCTCAGAATAAAAATATAGAGAATAGAGCTGGAAATTAGTATAATAATAGATGCCCTTTAAAAAATAAATCCTTTTCTTGGTCTTGGTCTCACAAGACTCTTACCTTATTTTCTGACACCTTTTAAACTGAAATATATAATTATTTCAAACCCAATTTTTCTTTATCACTTTAACTGCTAATTCATGTTTCTCATTTTATTCTTTCCATCGACAAAGACCCTGTTGTTCAAAGATGTTAAGTTGAGTTATCAAGAATGAAATTCAGCTCTGTGTTGCCCATCTCAATTATTTAAAAAACCCTGCATATGTCTTTGCTTAATGAGAATATTTGACTAAAATAATTTATGTGAGCTGCAAGTCTCGGCCCCTGTCAATCCATACACCAGCTCTTAATGAATTCCTGCATCTACCTGGCAAAGACCCGGTCGTTGAAGGTGTCAGCAGGTCCTGTCCTCAGGTTGTTCTGGTTGGCGATCATCTCCTTCACCCACTCCACCCAGGTGTAGAGACGCAGGATGCCTGCATCAGCCATGGTTTCTACAAAGTTGGCGTCTTCCACTGTATCGCCGGCATCGGCAAGAGCCAGACGCATACCTGACAGAGTAAATGAAGGGGTGTGTTAAAACAGCAGGAAGTACAGGGAACAACAGCACAGGTGCAATTTAACATGTATGAAGCTGATTTGGAGTTAAGGTTTCAGAGCAAAAACCTTGCATGGCCAATGCCTCCATTTCTCCAAAGCATTTGGGATATGCTCAAATATTCAACTATATGGGTCCCTTGATCCTATGATATTCATACAAACACTGAACATAGCTTTTCTTTTCTCTTCTGCAAAACACTTTGACAACCAGGTGAAGTTCACAGACTTAGTGGAATACTCCACAGTCTGAGAAAAACTTCAAATACCCAGCAGACATCACTCCAAGCTCTTAGACAGAAAGTCAACTTAAAAAAGTATATCTGCTGTCAGGCCATGAAGTTCTTTTCTCCCATGGTAGGGCAGGTTCTACAGAAACAACAGACACATCTATTCATTATTCAGCTCTTTCAGAACATAAAAAATGAAGCAGGAGGGATGGATATCAGGGTTAATGTGTGCACCATCCCGGCACAGATGAAAAAAGATCAAATAACTAAACAAAAAAACTTTCTCCAAAATGGGTTACTATATTAATTATGCCAAACATAAGACCTAAGTTTTAAGTTACATTTTCAGAAGCAAATTCTGCCACTGTACATCAAGTCTTATTCTTTGTCTCTAAACTCCTCAGTGAACGTCTTGTCTTCCTCTCATGTACCTATAAATATTTGATTTTAAAGTTGTTACTTTACTTCTTTCCTCTGGAACTAGTTTCCCTATGAAGAGACCAACCGTATTTACTGACTGCCTGGATTGATGATCATGCCGATACACGATCATTCATGACTGATTACAACATTCCTATTGCAATGAAGCTGGTGGACATTGATTAGTTGCTTCTGGTTGAGAAATCATATTGACAGTACACTGCTTTACTGGTCACTTTGATTAAAGCACACATAATAAAGTACTATACTGAAACTCATTGCTTACAGTGCAGCATTAGAGATCTGATATAGACTCATTGCTCATAGTACCCAATATCAACACTTCAGCCATCTTATGAAGATGGGCCTTTTTCTAATTATCTTCACCCAAGGATAAAAGATGTATATTGTATAATCACATGTAATGGCCCGTGCACTATGAAAACACACTGTTATCAGTTCTAAACTGTACACCTGATGTGTTTTTCTTTATGTTTCAACAAAACATTACAGAGATATTGATAACAGAAAACCGTGAGAGACGGGTAGAGACATGAAGAGATAAGAAAGACAACGTAGGAGTGAGATAAATGAAGATAAATGAATGTACCATCTGCTGAGAACTTGTCAATGGCTTGGGTGAGAGTGAGGAAGTTTCCAGTTGATTTGGACATCTGGTGAATAGGAAAACAGATGTTAGCAGACAGAGTCTTTCAAGTATGCCCACCCACACATGTTCATTACAAAGCATAGAGGAATAAAACCATCGAGTCACAAACTGTCTGTTGTTAAAATCTACAACAAAGCAAAACAAGTGCAAATCAACGGTACAAACAGTAATTAAAAATTTTAACAGCATCAAACACTAGTTAATTACTGGCACATGAGAAGAGTAGTTTTTTTTAACAAAATAGGTTTGTTGCAAAATATAACAATGTTAATGTTATCACTTAAAAAAAACAAACCAGGCAAATACCACCCCAGATGGAACCAAACCATTTCTCCTAGAATTATAGCCTTAATAACAAACATATATTTTATACATTTTGTTACAATAACAAAACATACTGTATATTCAGATTAATATTTCACACACCTTTTCAGAGTTAAGGAGCAGATGTCCATTGGCTCGCACTGCTTGTGGCCACTTCCCGCTGTAGACGAGACAGAATGTTCTCATTAATGTTGTCTTCACTACCACCGCCACTACCACCATCATCATCATCATCATCATCATCATCATCATCAAGGATGCTGCTCACTTTTTAAAATCAATTTCAAATCGAATACTTTTCCACATAAGAGCGGGGTGTATGTTAGGGCTAGGCAATATGTTAATAACACCATTTTTCCATTATACAACTCTTCCCAGGAGTAAAATAAAACCTTCACTGGAATCATTAATTTGGAGACCAGGATTTTGTAAAACAATAACTAAACCTGAACATCATTATCAAATTGTAAACATGATAAACATCATTTTCATATGACCGCAAATCTGATGTCCCTACACTAGTTTACGATTATAGTCAGAATTCAATTCAAGATACTCCTCCACATCTATGAGGCACAGAATTATCTTGCTCCAGAGTATATCAATAAAAATGCCTTATACCTTTGCTTGGCCCCTGGTCCTCTGAGAAAGGGTTACTAGTTGTACCTCGCTCAAGACTGAAAACACAGGAGGACTGTGTGTTTGCTGCCCTGATTCCCAGGCTGTGGAACAGTCTCCCCCTGAGATTCAGAGCAGCAGACTCCCTTAGGTGTTTTAAGTCAAAGCTAAAGATCTTTTTTCCGTGTTGTGGTGCCTGAGTTATTATGGAAACTTTTTTTCTGCCTCCCTGTGCTTTGTCTCCTGTTGTAGTGTTGCTTTCATTCTGTTCTTTCAACCTTTTATTCTTTTGTAAAGCACTTTGTAACCTCGGTTTCGAAAGGTGCTAACTGACTTATGAGCATTTATACCGACTTATTGCAATGCAATTATGCAATTAAAAACACACGTGGGTTTCCCTCAGTTTAGAGTCTCTCTGCTAAGCTAAGTTAACTGGCTGCCCCCAGTAGTAAAAGTGGTATCAATCTTCTTTTGTAAAGTCATGGTAAAAAACTGTATTTGCCAAAAACTGTTTCTTTAGGAATAACTTTTGGATGACAAATTTAACATTCAGTAAATAAAGCAAAGCAAATAAAATCAAAAGTCATACTAGAAAAACATTCACTTACACTTGATTCCTCACAGATGCTTCCCTCAGATCTTCAAACACCCCACTATTGTTAATTATATTTCATGCTAAAAATATACACCTCAGTTATTTGCTCCTGTCCTTTGTACAGGTCAGTCGAGTGGGCAAACTCACTTGTCTTTGGGCCACATAGCCACATGGTTGTACAAGTAGTACGACAGGTGGTTGGGAACCAGGTCTTTGCCAGACACACGGACGTCGACGGGGTACCAGTACTCAAACTCCCTCCTCAGCTTCTGTAGATGCTCTTTAGGGATGTCCGTCTTGGGGAAAGGAGACGTCTTAAAGAAGATGAAGTCCCACACCTCTCTGGTCATCTGCTCTGGCCTGTGGGAGAGAAAAGAATGCTCAAGGTTAGAATGAGGGACGCACTGGGCTGAACGGAGGTGAGAAGATGTAATTGAAAGCTTGTCTGTGACTGTGTTTTCGTGTCATGCAGTGCATGACAGTGTTTCATTTTTCTTTGCTATTTTATCTCAGTGCTGAAGATGAGATTTGATGCTTAACTGAATGCTGAACTGTGAACTGATTTAAAAAATAAAAAAAATAAAAAAAGTTTCTGAAATGCAGCATTTGTCATTCAGTGCGTGTTATATTTATTTATTTTATTGTTTATTTCATGGATGAATACCGCGCAACAAATTGACTTTAAAAAATGTCTGAAAGGCAGCACCTGCCATTTGGAATGATTTAATTCAGTTATTAAATCTAAGTCTTTTCTCCCTCAGGTGAATCATGTTTGAAGGTAGAAAGAGAACGACAGCAGAAGGCAAAAAGAGCGAGTGCATCACTAGGGTTTTAATCATTGTTTATTCCGGTGTGTATCTGTGTGTGTATGTGTGTGTGCGTGTGTGTTTGTCCATACTTGATGCCCAGTGGTGAGGCTCCCTGTCCATTGAGCACACCTCCCTGGAGAAGGTGGGCTACAGTGTAGTAAGCCATGTAGATGGTAGAGTCCGATAGAGACTCAATCAGCCACTGCTCATCCCAAGGCAGCCGCGTTCCTATGGTAACCAGAAGATGTGCACACATACAGACACACACACACATTCAGAAAATCCAGCGAGAGAAAGACACACGCATAATCATGACAGAGAAAGTGAAAGAGACACAAAATTATGAAGAAAAACAATTGTTGTCTCCTCTGTATTGACACAATCTTTTGTTGCATTAGCCGCCTTGTCAAGCTGGTTACAAGCTGGTGCCAAGAAAAACACTAAAACAATGGAGTAAGTCCTGGGACTTACTGAGTAATCCTCGGCAAACAAGCCGAGATGTAAATCTTCATTGTCAAATAAACTAAACTCAACCGAACTACAAGTGGAGGACCTGTTGTTTTTACAGACACAGCGACTTCTTTTTTTTCTGCTTGAGCAGCAATTCATTTTTATAATATGAGGTCTGACCAAGATTAAATGTGAATTTACGCTAAAACATAAAACAATAAATGCACGTACTCAAGCACACATTTGAATTTAACATCAGAAGCATAAAAAGTAACTTTCTTTACTTTAGTGTGATGACAAAATGTCCAGGTAATACATAAATAAGTTAAAATATTTCTTAATTATTTTTTAAAAGCCAATAAGTGTTAAGGTTACACCCTGTATACTTTGTGACTGGAGCACAAATCTATGGCTCATAGATTTTTCTGTAAGGAAAAAGAAAAAACAAACAACCTACACAACTCTTCTCTGTGATCACACAGATCAAAACACACTTCATTTGCATCTTTACATTCAAGCTTTCGGTAGATGAACTTCACAAGACAGACATAAATGAAAGGAATCTTCATAACCTGCGTCTTACAATAAAATCTCTTAACAGCATATCAGCCTGTTCATCTGGTCTGCTTGTGCTTCATGTTCTGAAAATGTGTGGGGAGATTTCTACAGTGGGAGTTTACAACAGGCCTAGACTGTACTGCACTGGCCTGGACTGTATTGCCAACTGGCTCTCAGTCTACATCTATTCCTGTATGAGCAGAAAGGCAGACTGTTGCTGGGTGCTTTCTATCATCAGTCCTCTGTCTCCATCTATAGACCATTAAAATAACCATATAAACATCAGTCATACGCCTGTTCAAGAAGCCTTTAGGTCCTGTTCATCTTTGGCAAGGTGGTTAATTTAGCCCTAATACATGAAATAAGATTTTGAATGACATAAAGTTGATAGCAGTAGAGCAAAACACTCACCAAGTCCGTAGGTACGAGAGCAGGCATGCTCCTGCAGCCAGGCCAAAGTTGCCTCAAAGTTTCTCCTGGTCTCTTCACAAAATCTGTAGAGGACAAAATTTACACATATATTTCATAATAACACAGGAAGTGGATGCACTTATTTGTCTTTTCAGATTAATTACAGTCTGCAAAGTCATTCAATTTGCAAAAAGGAGAAAATTTTGCAGTCCCCCCTGAGGTCACTGACTTACGTTTCCAAAGACTTGAGCGCTTCATTGGCCTGCTGCTTCCACTCAGCATCCCCATAGTCCAAATACCTGGAAAAACACATTAAATGGCAAATGGCATCAGACCATCACTCTACACTTGAAAATACAGACTCTTTTCTTCCAAAAATTCCAAAATTTTTTTTGGTCAACATTTATGAAAATTTTTGCAACCAGCATGAAACCATTTAACAAAGATACAGCCTCACAAGAAAACAAACTAAGTCCTTTCTATAACACTTTCTATAACACTGCCATGCAGCTTCATATCCACTGAGGTCAAATTATTTGTTCCTATTACTAATGAACACATGATATAATAAGAACCCTGTGTTACTTACCACTGGTCACAGAGAGCCACAACACACTCATCAGCTGAACGCGACATCACCTGTTTTTCTGGCTCCATGTACAGCATGGCCTCACCCTGTGACAGGTGAACACAGAGCCGACATCATTAAAAGATTAATATAAAATCAAATTGCACATCTTTATCAAACTTTATATATACTTTACTTGTTTCTGCATTAGAAACAGATAATATATCACCTTCTCCACCATCATCTTCTGGATGGGCTTCTTGACATCCTGGACCTTCTGCCCCTTGTAACCATCAACCAGCATGATCTAAGACAGGAACACACAGGAACATATCATTTACACTGATGCATTCCTCTCACAATTCTGGCAGCTCTGTCAACAAGAAGTGGGCTGTGCCTCTGCAGTTTATTCTCCAGTCACAAATGATCATAACCGGCTCAGTGTGAAGACACATAGTCAGTATACACATATGAATTGTGCTCTGCTTGAACACGACTAATGTCATAATGTTGTGACAGAAAAATGAAAGTCCGGATGGATGTCATACAGATACAGATACAGCACATATTTTCACTAGTAAACAGAATCAAACTTTGTGAGGGCAACATAGCTAATAGCCAGCTAATGAATAATTTAGTCTAGCCTTAAGGTGACAATCCCTTGGTTTGTGTCTGGGAGATAAATCATACGAGCTTCAAACCTTGAGTTGAATCCACAGGGGGTTTGCAGAGGGCCTGTATTTTGCTGGCTTATGTACCTTTTTTTTTTTTTTTTTTTTGCTCATTAACCACAAAGTCGACTCACCCCTTCATAAAATCCTTTCAGGTAGACTTTCTCCTTGGCCTCAGCCAGCTTCTCTTTGTCATTCTGGCTCTGGATTTTCAGCTCATCACACACCAGAGGAGCCGACAGGTTACCGTAGCCTGGGATCTCTATGATAGGGACCTGACATGTGCACACACACATTAAGGATGCATTTAGCGACTCAAGACTGAATTTTCTTTTCACATTTGTGTCTTCTTTACGACAACGGATATGTTCAGTGGGAACCTGAATGAAATCAAACTGACTTTAGCAGATCAGCTTACCGGCTCAAAAGGCAACACCATCTTGTCCTCAATTCCATACTTCTCTCGCAGAGCCTTTTAGGAAACACAAGTATTAACAGAGGCATTAATAAAATTTAAAAGGTCTGTGCTTAAATAATGCATGCATCTTTAAATGGACACATTTTCTGCTCAGGAACAAGGGGTTTAGTCAACCTGAATTTAAGCAAAAAACTATTCTAAGAGCACAATCTGTTAAAACATTTAATTAGATTAATTTCCAAATTCCATTAGAAGTTTCATTTAGGTTCTGTTTGAGGTACAAAGCCTCCCTGGATGGCAGCATGGTCAGAATTAAGTTACAGGTCTGCAACTTCACCTGCTTTTTCTTGATATCCCTGAGAGCGGCGATGTCATCAGGAGCGTCAGAAGGAACACTGGTAACTACTCCAGTACCTGAGGAAGATGCAGACAAGGCAAAGGCCAACACATAAAATTTATTCATGCAAATCAGGTCGTTATGTTTCTCAGTAATGCTGTAATTTACATTATACAAATTAAAAGCTATCAAATGTCCATTGCCACCATATTTCTACAACTGTCGAGCAGCTGCACTAAAGCAACTCACAAACTGACAAGAACAAATAAACCTGATCTGGAAAATGATAAATGTCGACCGAGACACACTGGTGCATGAGAGATTTATTCTTGATGAAATTCTGACATTTCAACTTAGTCTTTAAGAAATTCCAATTAAGGCTATTTACAAAAAAATCATCAACAGGACACATGAATACAAACAGAGAAACTGCACCACTCAAGTACAACAGACCAGAAAGATAGGTAGTACTGACTTCTCAGAAAACAGAGGAACTCTGCGCACAATTATATCAATTTTATATGCTTACAAATGTTCTCCCTCAGGCCAAAACAGCAGCCATTAGTTCCATCCCCTGACATCACAGCACAACACATAAATTCTGTGTTAACCTTGGCCTGCTATTTTGAGACTCCTGAGTATTTTTCCATACACCCCACCAAGAATATTATAAGACAAGGGGGAATAAGGGATGAGGCTCAGTGCATAAAGTATTACCTAAAGGAACAAGAGCTAGAATAAATTATCTTTATTTGAAAGCAAGATATAAACATATTGACACATTTCAAGAGTTTTTGTTGGGCTATCCAGCAAATGTATTCAGCTTAAGTTCAAGTTGGCACTTAAGAAAAGAGAGCAACGCACTGGCAAAGAATCCTTTCAACAACTATAGCACTTTAACCAAAGTGACGTTATTCTGCTTTACAGAACCATTTAAAGCAAACCTATCAACACAACCTCTCTAGATGAATTCATCTCTATGCTATTTTTCCCCAATGTGTTGACTCATACCTTTGTCCTCCTTGATGGTGAGCATGGGCAGAGCGTAGATAACCTTATAGGACGTCAGAGGAGCACTCAGGGCACTTCCAAGGATATCCTACAGAGAGGAAAAAATCATGGAGAGCCTGATTTGTTGCATTCTTATATATATATATATATATATATATATATATCCAGCCTACCTGATCCTGCTTAGAAATTTTGGATGACTTATTTCTGTTTTGAAGTAATAGGTACAACAGACATCCCTGCATATTTTTTCAATAACTGAAATTTTGGCCACTTGGAGGCAGCAGAAACAAGATGTGAGCACAGCATTGCTTATTTACACATCAAGCTGCAGATTCAAACTTCAAGTAGGTTCATCACTATGAGCAACCCCTTTCCCATTGGAGAATACTGTTCACATTGCCATTTGATAGATTCTTATTATAAAAAATATCAACTATAACCACTTTAAAGGAAGTTCTGCAGCTTGTTCATGCCATAGCCATGAAAATGTACCCACTCAACTTGAAAAACTGGTTTACTCTTTTTATATCATATCAGATAACAGCGTTTGCCTGATACCACTGGCTTGAACTGGATAAAGAGTTAGTACCTGTCCAAGTATTTCCATGATCACTGGCACCACTCCATTCTCTTTGGTGAAGCCCTGGTAAGACATGTTCCTGGCAGACCTGCTGGTGCAGATGAAGATGTCTCCACTCGTTGTCTCAAAGGCGACATACTTCATGTCGGGCCTCACCCAGCAGTTGGTCTGACCGAACATGGTCTCTGGTCTCAGAGTGGCAGCCACCAGGAAGATGTTTTTACCTTTCATGCCGCTGTGGGGTGGACAGCATCAACACTTTACTTCTGTCTTAAATCACTAGTTAGTAGCACTGTGTTTATTAATATCAGAACCACACTTAAGCGCAATTTAAACTTGTGCAGTAGTAATCTTCTCCAGTCAAGAGTTATTGGCAGTAAAGAGCTAGATGTTTGTAATTTGTTACCTGCTGTAAAAGACTTTAGATTTGAATTTTGCTGTGTACGGCTCAATTATCTTCATCTTGATGAGTGTGTACTCCTGAGGTCCAACTCCCTGCAGGTGAGTGAAAAACGTTAGATGGAAGAAAAAGAACTAAAAACAGCTCTCAGATCAGCCCAAACTCAAATTGAGAGACAGGTTTATAGGATTTCGTAGTTTTTCCTGATGAAGATTTTGTGCAAACATCGGTAAATCAAAAGTTTCCAAAATTCAACATGCAGAATTTTCTTCATCCCCATTAAACAGCTGGAACAGGCAAACACAGTAAATCAAATAAAATATCTATTGATTACAGCGTTTTGAAAGCGAGATGTGAGGTAGTGTGGTGTATTTTCGGTACAATTTTCAGTATAATTTCAAATATAGATCCACTACATAGTGCAACTTAAAACTATGGCAAAATTGTGAGAGTTCCTTTGAATGTTTGTTATGGGACACACCATTGATTATAAGCATGTTGCAGTTTTGTTTTTCCACAACTAATATACTATTTCATTGAGCCAGGTGAGTGTACCTCTCCTGTCTGCCTGTCATGGTCCATGCATGGCTGCCCATCCTTGGGGGAGTAGATGGTATACCTGCAGAGGAGTCAAGGACAGTGACATCATACAAGAAAGTGAATACTGCAAAATCAAATTAAACTGCTATAAGGTCAATTATCTACTAATGTCTTTATTTAAAATTTCTAGTTTGCTTTTAACCAGTGAAACGAAAGTACACTTGTACAGTTACCTCATACAGTTTAATAGATGGTGACAGCTACAAAGATAAAATGTTCCTACTTCAGTGTTCCCTATAGCAAGAGAATGATAGTGCCACAGCACCAGCAAAACATTTTTTTTTAGAAACCATCTCACCTTTTGCCAAACTTGATCTTTTTTCTCTCCTTCAGTGTGACAAACTGCCACCTGACAAAGGAGTCGTAGAAGGGGTTCACATCTGTGGTGATGAATGAACGCCTCCAGTCCACCTGTGATGTGATAACATGACACCAGGATTTAGGCACAATTGGTTTCCATTGAATTTCTTGATCTTATTATTCTTAGGGTCAATAAATCCTGGTGATTCTACCTTAGGTAAAAAAAACTAAAAAACAGCACTATGTGCATGTCACTAGGATTATTTAGTGTGTGTCTCTTAACACAGATGTTTAATTTAGCTCCATAGCTGACCATATTTCACTCCTTAAAATAATGTGAATTTAAACATACACTTACTTGCGTATTCTACTGTATAAAAGGCTCAGATACAGGCAGATTCAAAAACAGAAAGAGACAGTAGTTTGCTTGTGTTAGATTATTATATTTAGTCACCTTTACACCCATCTGTTTGAGGTCTTTAACAGCCAGAGGAGGGAAGTATTCCAGCCAGTGTTCAGCATTGGCAAAGCTGACAATCTCCTTGTCATTTAGGCCCAAAGACCTCATAATGTCCCACTGGAAAGTGGAGGATCCAGCTTTGGCCATTGCTTTACTCTAATAGAGGAAAAAGAAATAGTTACTGACATGTTAAAAAAAATAATGCCCCTTATCCAATAGGTTAGATACTAATGTTTAGTCAATCTCATACAATTCATATAGAGCCAGTTAATGCTGTTAATTGGTCTTATCAAATACCCAGATTTTTTAAGGAACAGATCATCTCCACCAATTTCATGTTCCCAAATTAGGAGTGAAAAAAAGACAATCAACCGTTTACTCGTGATTTTTTTTTTGTTACTTAAAATATACAAACACATGGGTGAACTACATATGGTTTAAACTATAGATTGCGTTTTTGATTAGTATCCAATTGTTAACCTTTAAAAAAAATAAAAAAAATAAAGTACTTTCTTTTTAGAAAAAAGCAAGCTCTAGTTGTTATTGACAAACCATACACTAAATTAGTGTTTTTTCTTCCCAATGTGGAAAATGACACCCATCTGGTCCCTGAGATCCTGACCTTCTTGCCCTTTGCTTTGTCCTTGATGATGATTTCATCAGATGTCTTTGGCTTCTCCTTCTCTTCTTCCTCCTCGTCTGGAAACTGTGGAGGGTTTCCATAGAGCTCCATCTCTCTCTTCAGCTTGTCTGCACAGGCCTGGTAGATACAATATGGATGTATGAATACCAGAAAGAGGAAAAAGTCAGGTGTTCCCTGTCCCCTTAAAGACAGCTAACTATTAGCAGTAGAATATCAGAATATCAGTAAAAGCACATTTTGTGTCCATTCACTGTGCAGACACATTGAGAAAATAAGGCGGTTGGTGACAACCTGCATATTGTGTTTGTTGAATGAAAAGTGGGAAGATTGTTGTTGTTTTATTACCAGTTATCATACCTCTATGTCATTTCAATTACACAATCAACACTTATGGGACTGAAAAAAACCCCAACACTCACTTTGATTGGCATTCCTGTGCAGTGCAGCCCAAAGGGGAAGAGGCACTTCTTGCCTCGCAGAGACTGATAACCAATGCCAAACTGCAAGAAAAAAGTTTAACAGCAGCAACTCAAAGACCAGTGACTATAAGCTGAATATCTGCACCTCAAGTATCTGTCATAGGTGCAGACAGACAAAGTTCATTTCTCAATGTTCATCTCTGTATGTATGCAAAATTACCTCACACTTTGACAAGCTGAATGTATGGCCAAGGTGCAATCGACCATTCATATATGGGTAGGGGAAGGTGACAAAGTACTTGTTTTTGCTAGAAAGAAAAAGAAATTATCAATCCATATATGTATTTAAGACCAAAAGGATTTGATGTCTGGCATCTTTTTTTCCAGGCAAGGTGCCATGATATGGGAAATAACACATAGGCCAACAACAAAGAATCACTCTGCACCACACAACTAAACATCAGAGCTTTACCCACACTTGAACAGCTTGTTCATTCAACACCTTCAACATGTACAACTACATTAGATAACTACAAAATCACATATAGATAATTAGCTTTTTTATCGTTGCATCAGGGAGAGATCAGTAAGAGGAAGTAGACCTGCAGAAACTGTACTGGCATTCCAGAGTAAATTACTTTCACTCGTCGTCTTACAACTGCATACAGGACTATTCATGGTTCAAGTGTGTGAAACAGAGTAAAACTCCTCTAAACAGAACATAGGGTTCTTCTTCATTACAGCAACATTAGGCAGCTACTCACTTTGTGCTTTCCCCAATTGTTGTTGGGGCATCATGCTCAAATGCTTTCTCCTTCTCCCATTTCTCCTGGATTTCAAGCTCAATTTTCCTCAGAAAGTCCAACTTCGCTGTTCCTTTCCGCTCCTGGATTACATTACGAGCAATATGAGAGAAAAGACAGCACAGTGATAGCTGCAAGTGAACTCAAAACAAATTCCATTACAAAAAAACCCCCACACATTTTAAGGGAACTGTTCATACACGAGAATAAAACAGAAAATGACAGAAAATAATGGTAAACACGTTTTTAACAATAAAATCTCAGGTCCAGCTGAGTCAGATTTCTTCCAAGTCTACTAATGCAGCTGTCTCGACAACTAGCTTTTTAGCTAACTTAGCTAATAGCTACATTAATTTAATATAGTGATATAACGTATCCACTGCCTCTAAATCCGCATTAACCACGCTAAACTGCAGATTATTACAGCATTTGACTTACCGTCATTTTGACCTAAATTACCAGCTATCCACTATTTTGTAGTTTAAACAGCAGAAACAGTTTCCACTTTGACAAGGGAAACCCACGCCACCGGTGCCTGGCTGACGACACCTACTGTCACGCTCGCGTATGGTTTTCTGGGAAATGTAGTCCGTAAAACTTTACAAGCGTCGTATCGTTCATTATAACACAAATTAAAACCTTTATTTGTGTAATAATGCTTTGGTCAACCATAAAAATTTTAATACACAACTGTAAGCCCGTTTATATGAATTTAATGAATTGTGGCTAAATAAGGACACGGTATGATTATAACGTCCGTCGTCAGGCTTGCGTTACGACAGCTTGCCTTCTGTTGCCATGTCGTAAAACACTTTGTCCGACCTGCCAGTGAAGAGAGACAGGAGGCCTGAAAGCTTATAAATTTATAGATGATGAGAGAAGGGTTATCAAAACGCACTTTCATTTTATAGACAGTGTTATAGTCTTTCTCACGATGATTATAGAGAATGTGGAAGCCTTGAAGTCATGGCTGGCAAAACTCCTGGAGCCAATGTGAGTGTTGAATTGAAATGACATTTAGCTCGCATGCTACGTAGCTATGCTAGCTGGCTAGCCAGCGGGTTAGCCTTGCATCAATGGGGACTTGCTAGAAACTAATGGCAGATTCTTGCACGAGTTAGCGAGCCACCATTGCCGCTAGCTGGCCTTTTCATAGCAAAGAGAGACAGCGGGACTTTTCATTAACTAAATAAATTAAATTTGCACGTAATGTAGTATGTTTGTCTGTGTTTGTTGCGCTGTTATTTTGGGTTAGTTAGGCACGTAGTTGGCTCACGATAATGTAACTTTATCACAGCTCTGTAGCAAGCCAGCAAACTGGAACAGATAACCTTACTTACATGGTGCTACTTGTGATTTAAATAGCTAGCTGTTGGACTATATGTGTATATATAGCTTACGTTACTGAGTTCTAGTTTGTCACGTGTTTTAAAAATAAATAAGAATCGTTTGCTCTAGGAGTTACAATTGTTACAATCAGTCTTTCTTCCTCTCTTTCACACATAGAATCATCAAATTATGTAATTACAAGTGGAAGCAGATGTTGCCAAAGAGATGAAAATGAGTTGACGGATTTAAATATTTAACAAAGCCATATAAGAAGAATTGGTGTGTAGAGGGGTGGATGGTGTTACATAGGCTCTAGTAAACAGGTGATGCAGTAACAGTCACCCACAGTCTTGCATATTATGGTATGCTCTTGAAAGTATTGCTAGGTTGCTAGTATGCCATGGCTTGCTTCATTTGGTGTCTAGCAGTTAGTTGAATCTTGATGCAATTGCTTTAAGTTTACAAAAGATTTCCACAGACATCTTTTACAGTATTCAAATTATAAGTAGTTGCAAGCTCATGAATGTCTGATTTGTAACAAAGCCTTTAGGGGAGCCCTATTTGCAATGCCTGTTTTTTCTTTTCAAATGCTAATTTGTGATTAAGCAGTGTTTGCCTGGTTAGTGTTTTTTTCTGTTATTTTATCAGGCACTACCACACTAACAACCCATTTGGTTGTTTCAGGTCAAATGACAGGGAAATAACATAACAGTTTGATCCAATTTAGACAATAGTTGCTATGTAGTTCGTTATGTTTGGTTTTGAGTTGTCAAAAGTGCTTTCCTGGGGCTTGTTGTTTTTTTAATGTTAGTAATATGTGATAGCCCCACCACTTGCTGGCTGAGAGGATTTCTACCATGATTTGCTATCAAGCAGTTTGATAAGAGTGTTATATGTTTGGAAAGCTTTCTTTCTCTTGGTTTAAAAGTTTGGAATCTACTTTTCACTTTTTGCAGTGATGTTCTTCCCTGCAGGCGTTGTTGGTTTCACTTGGCACTGACAATAATTAGGTTCATTTAGAAAATTTCTACATGCATGGATAGTTGGACACTGACACATCACTGGCATATAGTATATTGCATTTGGTTTAATTATGGAATTGAATTCAATTTTTTTCTCTCAGTTTTGTCTCCCCTGTTTCTCTCTTTAAAAAACTTGACAAAGCCATCATTGCTTTTTCCTTTTGCATTGTAATGTTAAATCAAGTTACTCACTGGCTGATGTTGACAAGACATATTCTAACCTTCAGATGTGATGCTGACCCGTCTGCATTAGCCAACTATGTGGTTGCTCTTGTGAAGAAGGACAAACCAGAGAAGGAGCTGAAAGCACTTTGTGCTGATCAGCTTGATGTCTTCCTACAAAAAGGTATGGACTCTATGCAAGGCATTTTGGCCTATGAGTGCAACATGCATTTTTGGTATAGACTCTAGCTCTTGCTGTTCAGTAAAGCTGTGCAGAAGTTTTCCCTGCAGCATTAATTTCCACCATTCACCAAACAAGGGAACAGCATTCATCTTACTCTCCTCATACATCCCACAGACAATAGAGGCTTAGCAGTTATGTCACAAATCCACTTGGAGCTCCAGCCGGTGGCACTGTGGAGGTCCTTCAGTGAAATTGTTATTTCCCAATAATGGCCAAATTGACAAGGATCAGGTTAGAAAAAGAGTTTCAGACGGAACAGGTTGATCTTAAAACAAAGCAAGATTTATTTATTTTTATTCTTTAATTTATTATGGAAGAATGTTCATGCTGAAGCATAAAAAATATGGGCTTTCTTCTCAACTGACACGAACCGAAGTGACAAGTGTCAGCCTTTATCTCAAAACACTATATGTTGTTGCTTGAAAAAAATCAGTTCAGATAACGTCCAGCAGCTAAATAGAACTCATTTACCAAAGCACTAAGTATTTAACTTTTTAACAAAGATACTTAATGACTCACCAGTAGCCCCAGTGGTCCAGCAGTCCAGAAATCATATGTGCTATCAAGGGGTAGTGATACTTAGCCAGTCTGCCACTATATGTTGTTTACATTCTACAAGCAGATATCATGTTAGTGGAGCATCAGATTTAAAAACACTGAGATGGTCAAAATGCACAAAAATTAACAGTGGCTTTTAAAATTCCTTCCAGATCATAAGCTCTAGGTTATACATTCAGAGATGAAGCCAGCTATACATTATCACCATCTAGATCATCACGCCACTAGAGGGCGTGTCATATCATTTAAATGTACTCTTAACAGCCTGCTGTTTTACATGAAGCATCAACTTGCTTGCCTGGGTTAAGTTTTACTGTCTGTCCTTGTATGGTATATGGACAATAATGTGTTTACAGGGAGTCGATAGGGTTGGTCATCAATACACATGTCTTCGCAATTTCTTTATCTCATGTTGAGAATTATGGGTGTTAAAACAACAGTTTATGTTAACACCTGAGTTTTAGTTCAGGCTGTCAGAACTTAACTATCACAACCTGTAGTCTTTAGAATAACCTACTTAAAGATTGCTGTCAAATAAATGGGTCCAAATACCTAATTGAATGTACTTTCACTTTGCATTAGCTCCTTTATTTCATTTTTTATTATGTAATATATTTATCAAGTAGTTTTCCCCAATTTTGTCCATGTGCTGTTTCTGTTTTTGTTATTCATTTGGAGTTAATTTTACTTTAGAAAAATTTCATGCAGCCAGGAGCGAGGAATATGTAGTGTGTGTGGTGTGTTTCTGGAGGAATGTCAGTACATTTCATGCCAGAGGACCAATTTGCTCATTGAGGGATAATGTGCAAAACTGTACACAATTCTCCTGAAGATTATATCTATTCACACAAATCATATTTTCATTGCAGAGACAACAGGATTTGTCGATAAACTTTTTGAATGTCTGACAACCAAGAACTACCTAGGAAATCCTGCTGCCAAGGAGGCTCCTAAAGAGGAGGTCAAACCACCTGCACTCAAGTCTGATGTTGTGGAGGTGAGTAAAGTATCTGAGAAATGTTTGGACTCTGAAAATAAATAGCCTGCCTGTGGTCACATATTAAAGCATCTTTCAAGTGGTTTTGTAGATAAGTGGGTTGAGCATAGCACAAAAATAGGCACTCTGTTTGGATGAAAGGATTTGATAAATATCTCAATGTGTTATTAGACAGCCGTTATTCAAGTACCTTGACATTATAACCAATAAGCTCTCCAGACTGAGAACAAAATGTTTTTTTGATCAGGTCTTAGTATCTTTAAATCTCTTTCTATTTTCTAAACATAAAATGGAGAAGAGTTTAAGTCGTAACTGTTTCTTTTTCCCTTAAGGCTGAAACTCCAGAGGAGGAGAGAGAAAACAGGTGGAGGAGAAGTCCTCTGAGAAACCGCTCTGACTTCAACGAGTCCAGGTATGACTGTGGCTTCAGGGATTTGCTTGTCTCAGCTCAGCTTAATGACCAAGCATGGGGCATATGCAGATATTATTCTTACATGTGAGAAATACAGCATTTACATTCTTGCTTAATGTTGAAATGTCCAATACACAGGGCCCTTCCTTTCTTACTGCTGATGAAAACCCATCATTTTGCATCGTCTAGTTGTGTAGAGATGGTAACATGGATACATTTGCATGGTTAGTTTCAAATCCAATGGGTCCTGCTTTTAGCTTGATGAAAACGCTGGTGTCCAGTAGCTTGTCCTATCTGTCCATAACAGCTAGCACAGCGCAATAATTGCTTCACTTTCATCCACAACAACAGTTGAAGTGTGTCATGTTCTTTAATGTGTAACTTGTGTTTTGAAGCATTACATCAGTAAGAAAAACATAGCCATGCCACTTGCTTCGAGTTTCTCTTTACGACAAAAATAATGTTCACTTCACTGTGTAAAAGCTGTTGTTAGTGAAACTCAACACTTCCTGTAGATCTTAAACACTAACAGCCTTTCAGGGGAAGAAAGGGATTATGCCCCCAGAAATACTTTAATAGCTTTAGTGTAAAGTAGATGGGGGGAAAAAAGTTTTGTTAACGGTAAGCAGCAGCAGTAAATTAACACAGTGCATTGGAGCAGTTCAGAAAGAAGGGAGGCTTTTTACTAAAATATGATCAAAATATTCTTATGAAACAAGGGAAATCACTAGGGGTTAAAACCTCTCTCTAATAACTACGTGTCACAACTAACAGCCCAGTTCTCTCCTCTGTACAGTTAGATAAAGGCCACTGCTTGAGAACAGATTTCAAGGTGCATATTAATAGATACATATTAAAATATGATCTATGTGTCCTTATTTGATCGCCATTAAGACCCATACTTGTCCTAGTCTGTTTAAGCTTCCATCCTGACAGAGCCTGCTGGGATAAGTCTGTCTGACTCTTGCATTTAAAACCAGCATAAAGACAGTAACTCAAATGTATTCCCCCTAGGAGCCGCGATGACAGGAGGCGAGACGAGCGCAAGCGCCGTGACTTCGATCGACACGGGAAAAGCAGCAGTGACTCCCACCGTGAGCGGGAGCGGCACGAGCGTCGCAGGGGCAGCCCCCGCGGGAGGAGCTACAGCCGCAGCCGGAGCAGGAGTGGCAGCCGAGGAAAGAGCAGGGACAGGGAGCACAGAGGAGGTAGAGGTGAGAAAGTTCCCCTCTGCACCCCAGCCCCTACAACCAATAACAAAACAGCACAGGGGACCAGACTCAGGAGTATTGAAGTTCCTTAGGCTCCTGTCAGTGCAACTGAACTGTGCATTAGTGATGCAGAGGTGCTGCTGGAGGGTTCTTGGGTGTGAGGTGCTTTTTGCTCATTGAGAGGGCACTGAATGGAGATTTGGATGTAGCCGCGTTGGATTGTTGATCAGTGTTGCTGGGAGTTGTTATCGATAAGGAACAATGTGGACAGCTTTGCAAATACATCAATGGGGATTCAACAGCATGGGCTGGAATTGGCCTTATTACCCTCAAGGTTAATCTACATCTCTAAATGTGTGGCATGATGAGAGGAGTAGCTGTTTTTAAAAAGTGTAATGCTTAAATGGGTTAAATTTCTGCAGTGGTTCACTACTTTCCTGTAATGTTTTATTTGTATTTTGTTAAAATACCTGTATATTTCTGCTTTTCTTACAGACTTTAAGTCAAAGTTTGAGGTGGAAAGAAAGGATACAGACGGCTACAACTCTTCAACCACATCCGGCTCCCAGCAGCAGCAGCAGCACCCGCCGCCTCTCCTGCCCCTGCCCACACCTCCACACCCTTTTTCCTCCTCTTCCTCATCATCCGCTGGAGTCTCAGGAGCTGGAGGTGTTCCTATAGCAACACTGGCTCACCTGCCCGATAGCACCACAGACAGCTGGTCGGGCTACTATGGCACCCAGAGGCAAGATGGTGTCGGGAAACCATTCAGCAACAAGCCCGCTTCACTCAAACAGCGTTGCAGGGATTACGATGGTAAGAATGAGTGATTAATCTTTTCCTCCTTACCTTTGATACTTGCCGTCTATCAGTTATTCTCTTCTTATTAACATTCCTTCCTCCATCTTCGGGCCTTTCATCTGTTATGGCCCAATAGCAATTTGCACTATTCAGCTGCAGCATTAGGAAGATATTATCTGGCATCTGTAAAAGATGCAGCTTTTTTTCAAATAGAAAGAAAAAGGTCGACGTTGAGCCTATTTGTCTAGTATATGACATGTACATTATAAGATTTGCTCTGGCTACCTCTGCCTCCATCTTCCCATGAGGGTTATTGATTGCCTTGTTTAGTCTCATCACTAATGACCACTGTTTAGCACTCCATCTCTTGTCCCCAGTGAAAAGCAGAAAAGTAAGCAGGCTTGCACCCAACTCATCACAGAGACACAAGAGGGTTTAAACTTAACCACTGTCCCTGAAGCACACTGTGATCTATCACAGTGCTCAAACACACCCACTGGGGACCCAGAGCCTTAATGAGACTTAGGGGTAAATACATGCACTGTAGGTCTTAGCTGCTTTGAGCTTGGACTCCCATTGCTTTTCTGTTTTTTTTCTTATTTTCATATATATATATATATATATATATATATATATAGTCATATTGTTTTGTTAGAATCTGTACTGTACTTAATTTGACCACCAGGAGCCCAAATCCCTTATGGTGCCTGCAAACTGTAAGATTATAGCAATCTTGTAAGTTTATTGCAAGGCACACTGCACAACATGGATCTAATGAACTTGGGGAACAACATTGGGTTTGATTTATGATGTTGACACCCACTGAATCATAGGCTACTATACAAGTCAATATGCAAGAATAAAAAGTAATCAGCGTTTGTTTTTCCCCACAGAAAAAGGATTTTGTGTTCGTGGGGACCTTTGTCCATTCGACCACGGCAACGACCCTCTCATTGTGGATGATGTAAATCTACCAAATATGATCCCGTTCCCGCCTCCACCTGTTATGCCCCCCGCCGGCCTGCCCATGCCCCCAATCACCGAGCCCCCGCCTTCCCTCAGGATGCCTTCGATGCCACCTTATGGCCAGCCACCGCCACCGGGCGTCTTCCCCATGCCTGGTAAGTGGTGCCCCCACATTGTTGCATAAATTTTAACTTCTAGAACCACTGCAGCTAGTGGAAAGAACAGTCTGTTATAGTCCTACTAAGCATTGTTTGCCCTGATACACATTTGCGCCACTTATCAATTTCTCAAAATGGGCATTTTTTTATTTATTTATTTTATATTTATTTGGAGTACATTTCCAGTCACTTATGTTGTAATGATAGATTTGATAGATTATTTTATATTATTTCAGATTATTCTTTTATTTTATGCACAGGGATCAGACTATATGATTGATTTTAATGACAGAATTTCAGTAGTTCTTTCTTTGCAACCCCTTTTTTCATTTCTGTCTTGTATGTACCTGGTGAAAGAAACTAGTTTTTCATGATACAGCTCTGTCTCTGGGCCGGTCTTACACACCATCCTGCCTTTCAGCACCACACTTACTGAGCATCTTATGTTTGCTCTTTATTATTATCTTGTGTGAAATTTCTAAAATGGTCACTCAGCATGATGGAGATGGATTCTCAATTTGGAGGCAAAATGTAAGGCAGAGAGAAAAACTGTTGGTACTGTACTATAACCTAACACTATAGGCTACTCATTGAACAGCTGATAGTTTCAATAGTTTTAATTTTCAGATGTGTTTTAGGAAATCAGTATATTCCTAACTAATGGTTTGTAGGAGCATTTTGGTTTTTGAGAAAGGAAGGACTGTTGATATTTTCTTTAGTTCTCTTTTGTGCATTTTAATTTTGACCATGACCTGTTATCTTGTTATGTAATAACCAATGACAGCTTCTGTCAAAATTCCTAAATTATGCATTTACCTTTCTTCCTGCATACTAATAGTAGTACTAATTGCTGGAAGTTTTAAGATGTACTTGTTTTATTCTTGCTGCATGAACAGGAGTTGGTGAGCAAACTGATATTTCACATTTTTTAAAAGCAAAGCTGATGGTGATTTAAACCCTGCAGTCTTTTTGTGACTTATTCTTCCCGTTGCTTTGATTTATACTGGTTCTTGAAGTGGTGCTCTGTCTGTGAATTTTTTTTTTCTGATTTGCTATGACTTAGATGTGAAATATATAGTCTGTTTCCACTTCCTGCCACCTTCACTGTCGTATTAAAACAACCAGTGTGGCACGAAAAAAAGTTTCACTGTCATACCTGCGATATACATGAGACATTAGCTTGGGCTTGTGTCTCCCTCAGGACCCCCACTGATAGCAACCAGTGGGATTGATACCCCCAACCACCAATCTGCAATCACTTCTTCTCCTCCTATTGGACCGCCTGGCGTGGGGATGCCACCTACTCTTCCTCCTCCTCCTCCTCCTCCTCCACCTCCTCCTCCTTCATCCTCGTCTGTGTCTCTTCGTCCCCAATATGTGCAGTCTGAATGTAAGCAGCAATGCTTTTCCTATTCAGATTGGGACTGTGTTTGGAAGCAACATTGCTGTGGCTTTTCATTTGAGTTTTCCTTATATTGATAATTGTGCTCATTTTATTTCCTGCTATTTGAGTTTTCCTTTGTGTTCAGTTTATAATTACAGTAGATCGGGCTGAAATCAGAACTATAATAGCTATGTGAATGAGAGCTGAGTAGTACCCTGTGTGTCTGTTTTCTGTCATTTTAAGTTGGTTTTTGTGTGATGTTGTAGTATATGCACCGTGTGATGTCCATGTATTTCTTTTGGCAGCAGTAACAGCTGTTGACCAGTGGGTAGCACTGTTTATTTACCTAAGAGACAAAGTAGCTTTGAGCAATTAACAACTCTACTGCACCTAATTTTGCAGACTGCCTTTGCCTTAATTTTGCTCATGGATACTTCCAGTTAAACAGAAGAGCAGAAAAGGTCTATTTTGATTTTATTGCAAAATCAGATTTTTACCTTAATTCAACTCTGACAGCTAAAATTACAACTGTCATGAAAGGTCCCATTTTGCCTTTGTGTTACACTAAGCTTTGGCTCAGTATAAATATTAACATGATATTATTAATATATTAATATAACACATCTTACAGTGTTTTATCTTGTTTACCATCTTATGATTTTTTTTTCAATTAGTATAATTGTACTTTGATTTATCATCATATATTCATATGTGCGTTTTTTTAAATATTTTTTGTCAGTATTACATATTTTTTCATTACTCATCAGAGCTTTATTTAACATAGAAAGTCACAGGTTAAACTCATGAAATTTCTACCAGATTGTTGTGTGAAAGATAAGGCTTGATTGCCAGGCACTGTTTGTTTATTTATTTATTTGTTTATGTAGGACTGCTTGTTTTCACTGTGTAACTTCATGTTCCGCGTTGTGTATTTAGGTTAGCTTTTTCACATTTTCATGTTTATTTCATATTCCAACTAACAGCCTCTGTGTGTGTGTGTGTGTGTGCCCGTGTGTGTGTGTGTGTGTGTGTGTTTGCGTGCGTGTGGGTGTGCGTGGGTGTGTGTGTGTGTGTGTGTGTGTGTGTGTGTGTGTGTGTGTGTGTGTGTGTGTTCATGATTACACATTAGATAACTATGATCCAGAGGGCTACAACCCAGAATCCCCAGGGCTGACTACAGCAGGTCGTAACCAGTACCGTCAGTTCATTCCCCGGGTGCAGACCCAGCGCTCCAACCTCATTGGCCTCACCTCCAACGAAGGACAAGGCTCCAGAGGTAGCAAGTATTTCACTTCTTAGTGCTAATGTTTTTCCTACTTTACCGGACTGGTGCATGTGTAATCAATAGAGAGGTTTTCTCCTCATGCCAAAACTCATAATTTTTAAGTTTTCTTTGTGTTTGTGCCTCTTGCAGCTGCAAACATAGTGATCCAGACAGAGCCAGCCACTGTAGCCAGCACTCCTGGAGGTAACGTGTCCCGCTTCAACACAGAGCAGGACAGCAGGAAGAGAACCATGGGACACAGTACAGCTGAGGGACCAGCAGCTAAAAAACCCTGGATGGAAAAGTAAGGATTCAGTGATGCGCAAACATTTGAAGAGTTTCCCTTCAACATGATAAATTGAAATTTGACAGGGAAAAAAACTCCTGCCTGTAAGGAAAAATCTTAATCTAGGATTGCATGTAGTCTGTACTGCATCAGTATTATGTCCAAGGATCCAGTCACACAAGTCCACAGAAACTGAACTGAACAACTGAAGTGCTACTATTTCAACTAAAGAAACTGTTGTGTCATGCAAGATTGTTTTCACTTGCCAGGACATTAAGCCACTGCAATGAAAGGAAACAAAGCACCAACAATGGCGCTAAGAACATTTGTTTACATACAGAACCAGTAACTGATTATTGTTTTTGGAATTAAGCTGAGAGCTTTGAACTGGTTCTTTTCGTCCTCTGGATATGTTAGCAGTGCCCTAATGGCCTGGAAACTCAAGGTGATAATAGACACCTAATACCTTCACTAAACAGGTCCTTGTTTTGTTAAGAAATTTGAAGAAACTAGTTGGCATTGAAACAAATTGGTGCCTTGCCCCATTTCCCATTACTGCTAGGTGACTCATAGGTCAGGAGCTGATCTTTTGTCTCAGTTGTGGTCACCAGGTACGCTCAAACATTCCTGTAATCCACCTTGAGCCGTCCCATTTTTAGCATACAACTGTTATATGGCCTGTAGGAATTCAGTATGAAGGCTTGAACCTCCAGGTCATCAATATGGGTTCCATTTCACTATCATCATTAGGAACTTGCCTAAAACATTGATTTAGCTTTTCTTCTTTTTCCAGTATTTTCCCCTGAAAAAATACCTCGGCAAACATACACACTCTATTTCTCTCTGTTTCAGGCCAAACTTTAACAACCAACATAAGAGCAGTTTTCCCAAGAGGAATCACTATGTGAACACCAAGCTGGAAGTGCGCAAGATCCCTCGTGATCTCAACAATATCACCAAGCTCAATGAGCACTTCAGCAAGTTTGGAACCATTGTCAATATACAGGTAAAATGCTTCACTGGCTCCTCTGCACTAAACAAACCTGCAATGGTCTACAGTTGTCACTAACAAGCGTAGGCATCACAAAAGGCATCACATTTACTATATCCGGCTCACATACTCTTTACACTCGCAGCACAACTTGAGAAATGACTAGCTAGGATATACAGAGTGAAGACTAATATGGAGCCTTTTAAACATAATAAAATGTGAATGTTAGAATACAGCATGTTAAATACATTGTTTCATTGTATACTTATACCTGACTCAAACACTCTACTCTCAATCCAGGTTGTCTTTGGTGGAGACCCAGAGGCAGCGTTGATTCAGTACACAAAGAATGAAGAGGCCAGACGGGCCATATCCAGCACAGAGGCGGTCCTCAATAACCGCTTCATCCGTGTGTACTGGCACCGCGAGCCCGGCGCCAACACCACAGGGCTTCAGCAGCAGGAGCAGAGCTCAGGGAGCCAGGGAGCTGGATCACCACCCACCCAGGGGCCGCAGCACTGCAACATGCATAAGGTTTGCATAAAGTGATAAAACATATAGAAGTCATTTGTCTTTTATTACTGATCTTTTTGTCTTACCCCATTTCTGAAACCCATCAAATTTACCCTGCAGGGGGTAAAACAGCACAATCCAGCAGCCTACGTGTTGAACAAGACTGTACCAAAGCATCGCCTGGCAGCAGCACCTGGGACCACAGCTCAAACCAAGCTGGATAGCCTGAACCCAAACACAGACGCTGTCACGGTACGTTTTGTGTGTGAGTGTGTCAGGTGATGCTAGACCTGGGTGAGATAACATTTTCAGGGGCAGCCTGGGGGCTCACCTGGTTGAGCGCAGACCACAAAGGGTTGGTCAGCAACACAGCAGCCTGGGTTCGGGGTCCAACCTATGGCCCTTTTTCTGCATGTCACCCCCTCTCTCCCTGACTCTCCTGTCTCTCTCTCTCGCTCTCTCTCTCTCACTGTGACTGGCCATGTGAAGGCAAAAAGTGCCCAAAAAAACATTTTCAAATAATTGTTTTTGTTTTTTTATAAAATGGATCAAATGGTTGGTGAGTGACATATGAGCTGTTGTGGCTTCCTTTTTTATTTCATTAATTTTTTTTAAAGGTATATTTTTCTCAGTAAAATTTTGGGCCTGTTGGTCAGTGCGTCCAGTCTAGAGGCTCTCCAATTAACAGGTAGAGATTTTGCAGTACTCAGAGCTGAACAGTATAGGCTGAATATTAATGACACACTCACATCAGGTCACTACATGCAGCCCTATGGTGTGTGCCATTGCAGATGGGAGCACCACTGCAGCATTTTCAGCTGTTACGACATCACTATGAAACTAGAAGCTGTACAAACGTTAGATGAGGATCTCAGCTCAGTTGCACTTCCCATCCAGTCTGAAACAGCTCTCAGAGGATCTGCAAGAAACAGTTGGAGAAACTTGTGTAGAGGTAGACGACAATACAAGAGAATAAATAATCATTTGCCTGCACGTATCTCTGTTATGAGCTGTTGGTGTTTAACAATGCATTCTTGTTTGTGTCTATGTCTAACTGCTGTCTGTAATCTCATTCTGATGACCTTAATGTGTGTCTCTCTCTCTCTTTCTCTATCTCTCTCTCTCCCCCTCTCGCTCTCTCTCTCTCTATCTCTGTGTGGCACTTAGGTGGCGCCTGCACTGACAAACACCCAGAAGGGCCCCTACACTTCCACAGCCCTCAAGTCGTCCTCAAAGAGCCTTGGGAAAACGGGAAGAGCACTAGAAGCACAGGAAGTCCTCAAGAAGAAACAGGCATGTTGCTTAATTTTTTAATGCATATTTTGACTGCGACAAGAATAGCAGAGCTAGGTTTAGGCATTTGTGTTTCTCAGGGGCCACTAGTGAGAAGCATGCTTCCACTGAGAGAGAAATTGTCCACCGGTAGCAGTGTATTTTCCACCTTTGTGAATGTATTTTACTTATTGTTTTTTCTTTTTTCTTTTAGGAGGCATTAAAACTCCAACAGGACATGAGGAAGAAGAAGCAAGAGATGTTAGAGGCACAGATTGAGTGTCAGAAGGTAAGACTGACTTGCTTTTCTTCTCTTGCTTTTATCTCATGTTTACTCAATTCTCCCTCCACTTTCTCTCCTACCACTTCCTTTACACCTTCCTCTGTCACACTGCTTGTTCTTCCTCTTCCAGGCCTTGATAAACCGCCTGGAGAAGAACCGAGGGATGAAACCTGAGGAGAGAGCCAACATCATGAAGACCCTGAAGGAGCTGACGGATAAGATCACCCAGCTGCAGAATGAAATGAATCCTGCCTCCCAGGTCTCCAGTACTAAACCCAACCTAGGCCAGACCAAGACCAAGACTGATGTAAGCTTGGACCCTCTTGGGCTGGCCTGTTTTGTCAGTTTGTCATGGCTTCTCTTTATTCAGTGAACTAAACAATTTTCTCATCTTTCATGACATGTGACCAGGCCCAGAAGGAATTACTGGATGCAGAGCTGGACTTTCACAAGAAGATGAGCTCTGGAGAGGACACAACAGACCTCAAGAGAAAACTGGGGCAGCTACAGGTTGAGGTAATGCACATACAAACACATACACATCTGGTACACAACCACAGACACAAGATCTGAAGGAAATGCCTCAGAGGAAGTCAGAAGATCAGATAATGGTCACATGTATCACTCAACACTGACTGATTTCATAGAAGTAGAAAAGAGGAAAATAATATCCGCATCTAGATAACTTTTTTACAGGTACAGGATCAAATTCAGGACTGCAAAGGAAGGAAACAAATGGTATTCGTACACTGTGTAAATGGCTACCAATAAAATCAATAAAGCATTATTTTGATCCCCAGAGAGAAATAAATAAAGCCTGGTTTATACTTCTGCATTGAATTGACAACATAAGTGTGGCGTAGTTACGGTGTAGCCGCACACCATACACTATAGCCTGACACGCACCTCCGTCACAGTAATTTCACTAAAAGTAATTGTTGATCAACATTTATTAGCTCCAACTCCAACATGATCTGCTAAGCACACAAATATAAATGCTCACAATAACGTAGGCTGTGTGTTGATCCTACGTAGAATCCAGAACCAGGCCTGATTTTAAAAAAATTAAAATAAAAATAAAAATGAAATCCTCAGTTTTCAGTCGTTTTGTTATTCCTACAGTCATGTTCATGTTATGTTAATTGGAGGGGGAAAAAACATTCAGATCTGGGCCAGAAAGAATTTGTAATCATGTAAACATTTGTATGGTGTCTGAAAAAGTGTCTTTAAAAGTTTGGCTTTCAGGGATATCTCATAAATAGATATCTCCTCTCTTCCCTCTAGCAGCACAGAATAACACAGACAAGGCCAGCTATGTCACAAGATCAGCCTAACAAGAGCAGAGCTTTTGTTAGCAACACCCTGCCTAGCATGTTTTTTCCCCTCTACCCCCGTGGGTCTTAAATTAGCTAGTTGTTAAAAATGCATATCCCCCCAATCCATCCAAACCCAACCCTCCTTCTGCACATTAAACTGCAGCCACTTAAGGAAGCCCAGAGGAACAGACGCTAACGAAGCCAAATCAGACACAGGTCCTACACTGATGGAGCCCAGTCTCATTAAAGTTTGAGTCGCTGGTCCTTGTAAGAAAATAGCAGGATGACAATTAGAGGGAGAGAAGTGAGGGAGGGACAAATGGAAGAGAGTTGTGAGGTTGTGCAGTGGTTAGGAAGCAACGGGATGTCATTTTAAAAATGGAGGAATGACAACTAATGGTAAAGGGCAGGGCGCAACAGAGGAGGAGACCAGAGTCAAGAGTGTCGGGCATGTTTCAGAGCTGAAGATGAGGAAACTGTTCAGTAATTTGCCTATTTTATTGTGATTGTCAATGAACAACAAATCAAGCTTTGATTATTTTGTTGTGCTAGATTTCTTGTCGACACATGATAAATAAACATACTGTAGTTTCCTGACATGTTTGTTTTCCCATCAAAGGTAAAAACAACCCAGCTTCAAGTTGCACAGTCTGGTTACGTTTTCTGCATCTGTTTGTAATGATTTTTTAAACACAGCCAGGTGGCGCCCTTATTTTTTTTGTTCCGTGTGTACTGAAACAAGCAGAGCATCAAACCTGCCGGTCTGTCCTCCTTTAGGCGACGCGGTTGGGCCTGATTCGGCCTCCAGCGGGCCGGGGTCGGGGTCGCGGCAAGATGGCACTGGAGCCCGGGTCCATGCACGTGGGCCGCGGCAGGGGCCGAAGCCGGGAGATGATGGCTCGCGGCGGGGCCGTGAACCGTATGGTGGTGGACCACAGACCCAGAGCCCTGGCAATTTTGGGGGTCACTCAGGAGGAGAAGGAAGAGCTAATGCCTCACTTTGTGGTAAGGAGCCAGGAGTTACAATGAAACTGTCACACAGAGATTTGAGATGATTATGGAACAATGACACTGAAATTCATACTGATCCTTTTTTCTTTTTTTATCTTAGAAATTTGGGGAGATTGAGGATCTCCGTGACCAAGACGCAAACAGTGTCGTCATGACCTTTAAAACACGAAGTGAAGCAGAGAATGTAAGTTACATGATTTCAAATCAAGCCACACCATCTCTGCCTTTTTCCTACTCCCACTCTTTCTTTCTTCTTTCCTCTAATCCCCTCTAATTACTGACATGGTAAAATGAAATTTAAGAAAATTTTTCAGTTTTACGGATACAAAATTTGTGAAAGCTTCAATTTTCCTCCCATTTGTTTTTCTAGGCAGCGAACCAGGGAGCTAAGTTCAAAGGTCGAGTGCTGCAGATTTCCTGGTACAAGCCCAAGACGCCTTCTGTGACAACGGAGCCAGAGGAGGAAGAGGCGAAAGATGAGGAAAATAAGGTATGACACATCACACTCAAACCCAAGCACTTGATTTGAAACAAAGCGTATGTTTTATCATTTAGTGACATGTCGCCACTAGAAACCACGAAGGAGTTCCATGTACAGAACAACTAGAAATTCTATGTGGGGAAAGTTCCCGAAGTTTTAGTTATATTCACAGATTTTACTTGTACATTTCTTTTCAGTGCTTCTAAATTTTTCACTGCAGCTCCCAATGGAAAATCAGGGCAAGCCTCTCAGTACTAAGAGCATCTAAGCCCTTTGAGTAAAACTGCATTACTGTCAGATGAAATCCTCATACTGTATTTTCATGTTTTGAGATGTGTCGTTGAGGTTACGTTCTTCCTTGTGTGCAAGCAACTTTTATATCCTCAGGGTCAGTCCCATCACTTAAATATGCATTTTATGATTTTTTTGAATTCTTATTATTATCATTGTGAAAATATGTCTTAATGCAAGGTAGGGATGTCACAAGAACCGATACTTCAGTACCAAGTCGATGCCAAAATTCAGAAAATGTGACGGTTAGATGCTGAAGGTACTCGAGATGTGATTCCCCTGGGACTAATGAGGGCAGTATAATAACCGCCAAGCGTTCTAGTCTGACATCAAACTCAAAGAGTAGAAGAAGGCAGGCACAGTACACAATAGTAGCAACACCTTGAATGGAAGCAGCAAGTGCAGGTGCAGCAACAGGTCTGGCACGACATGCGGGGGGCAGCAGAACTGGTTTATGGAGATATGTGGTATTTGATGCGGAACATCAGGGACAACAACCGGAAGCCAGATAGTAAACGGTGTTGAACAGCGTTTCAAATAAATGAAGAAATGCTTCAAACTTATCTAAGCAGCTCAAAGACAGACATATGGATCTTTATACAAAATTCAGGGTGAGTGATTTACAGTTGTTAACTTTATATTAAAATGCCGTCAAAATGTCCAGAATCATGGCATTTTGTTGCTATTGGTACCGACTACCAAATTTCTAGTATCGTGACATCCCTAATGCAAGGGCAGAGTTAGAGAGATACAAAGCCCTTCTCATTTCAATCCAATTCTTTTTGATAAAATCGTCCTGCTTTGTGAAGTGTGAGGGGCCCATGATGCTACCAGTCCTCACTTCCATTTGTGCTGGAAAATTCAAAAGAATGCAAAAGTTCCCACTCTTTAGGACATACCTGTGCAAGCTAATGCAATTGAGTACAACAACCCTGCAACAAATCCTTACTTTGTGGAGATTATAATGTTCTTTTTTGGTTAATACTGTGTCATTGAGGTGTTGTATTGGATTATACTGAAAGGTGTTTGTTTGCTGCCATTTACAGATGTTAGTGAGGTTCATTTTACATGCCAATGAAATCAAGAGCACTGTGTAAATAATCTAAACAACTTGTAGACATCACATTGCAATAAACACATGTGTTTTCTGAGAGGCAGAACTGATTTGCCAGGTTGCACAGTGGGTACAAAGTAACAGGTTTGCACAGCGGTAAACGGTTCAAAGCTTCTCTAGTGTGATCTGGCTTTTTTTCTTTTCTTTTTTTTTCATTCAAACAGAAGGAAGCTAGCTCTTACTTGCCTGGTGAGGAGGAGGAGGAAGAGGAGGAGGAGGAGGATGACGACGAAGACGACGAGTACGAGAGCCGATCGTGGAGACGGTGAAGGCATTGTGATTCGTCGTTACCTGCTCTGCAGCAAAATCAGTGGTTATTTTTCCTCACGCAGATA
Source organism: Seriola lalandi dorsalis (assembly GCF_002814215.2). NCBI lineage: Eukaryota > Metazoa > Chordata > Actinopteri > Carangiformes > Carangidae > Seriola > Seriola lalandi. The sequence goes on along the minus strand of NW_019525445.1, from coordinate 884,951 downwards.
AAATCAACACAGCGGAACTCGTCATCTTTTTTCCTTTCCAGTATTTTCAAACTAAGTAATTTTAGACTCTAATCAAAGTAAAAACATCTTTACTTTATTGTACATCAAAAGAAGTTTCGAGGGTCGACAGTTTTTGTATCCCTCGACTAAACAATTATTTAAAACATCTCACTTTTGCTGAGAAAGATAAATGTTAAGTTGTTCTTATAGATAGAAAAACATATGTAAGTTTCAGTGTGCTTACCAGATGATTAATATCAGTAATGCACAACATTTGTGTCTACTGTGAATAGGTATTTTTATACATACTGTATTTAAGCTCTTTTTCTCACCAGTTTTTGAAAAGTCTTGTCCTCCGTTCAGGGACAGCCATTCCATCACCATTAGAACGTTCTCTGTTGCTAACCAGAGAGATATTTATTTATTTTTTCCACTGCATAAATGCCCTGTGCCACACCTACGTTGGCACAGTGTGGTGTGGGTTTCCATTTCACTTTAATCGCAGTTTGTTTTTAGCATGGGAAATCCCAAAATGTTAAAGGATCCGAATATTTTTGACAGTGGCTCTATGTGCTGGCATGAATACATGCTAGTTTGTGCATGTTGTATTCCCAAACAAACAGAGCCACCCCCTCCCAGCACTCAAAGGTGCTGATACTGTACCATGACCATATTAGAGCCAGTGCAGGTACAGAAGGATACCAGTGCAATAGAAAAACTCTTAACAATGTTTACAAATTGCCATGTCCATGCACGACAGATACAGTCTTGTAGTAAAAAAATTCAAATTTTCCCCGTGTGTATTTTGTTGTTCACTCAATGTCCAGTGCCACTCTGTGTAAATACAAACACCCATGAGGGTGTTCTACATTTTCTAAGAGTGTGTTACATTTTTCACTTGTTTTATTCTGTCACCTGTTCATCCAAAGGGCCTGACAGGACAAGGATCAGATCACCCATTTCAAAAATGTGAGATCCATAGACAGGTGTCTGAATGTAATACTGAACAATTGATTTTAATATATATATATATATATATATATATATATATATATACATAATTTCTTTGCCTTACACAATCAGCGGATGGCTGAATTTTTACAAGATTTGTGATTTACTTTTGTAAATTTTGTAAATGCTTGAAAGAGAAATTACTGTTGTACTTTTTTTTTCTTTTTTTTTTTTAGTTTTGTTTTTCTGTCATTTTAAATGAATGACAAGGATGCGTCAGGTAGAAAAGGTCAAGCAAGAGTGCATAGCGTCACTGCTAAGTCTCTGCTTATTCGCAAGAATTTTGCATTTGTGACCAGTCCACATTGTTATTTCACTAAATTTGTCATCTAAGTAGCACATTTCTTTTAAAGAACCATTCAGAGCTGCTCTGATCTGTGGAAAATACTCGGTTGAAAGGCACCGGGGGGTGGGGTGGAGTGGGGTAGGATGGGTGGGTGGGGGTGGTCATGCACCTCACAATATTATTCGTGCATTAGTGCAGCTTTGCCTACATCTGAATATTGTCAGACAAAGCTCGACAACCCAATCTAGAAGTGCAACCACAATGTGCACCTTTCATGACAAAAAGTTTCTTGCGTGTGTTTTGCCTTTATACTGTATTTTAGAATCCTCAAGGTGGGAGGAATGAAATCCATTCAAATTCAGTGAACTCGATGCAAGATGATACATTTTTGACAGTTAATTTTTTCTTTTGTTGTTTCCCTTAAACAAATAACTATGTTTACATGCAGCCTAATGGAGTGTTGTTTGATGTATGCTTATCATAACTCAACTAAACAGATCATATCCACTAACACAGCCAGTCAGACTGGAGCACCACAACAAAGAAGAGACATTAACTGTAGCCGTCTCACTCATTTACATGATTATGCAGGCAGAAATCTGCATGTAAGTAACACATGCAGATTTTCGCCTACGTGTGAATGCAGACAAATAATTTCCTCCCACCTACGATGGCGGTAGCGCTCATGTTTGGGTTGCATATCTCACTGTTGTCGAAAAACTCAGAAGCCTCCTGCCATCGACCTCATTGTCTCATTAAAACCTTTGGGTTCATATTTTTGTCTCCACCATCACTGTGGCAGTCATAATGATGTTCAGGTGTGTGTTAGAAAGCTGCAGCTTTTCCCTTCGCACTTAGTACTTTCATATGATTTGCTAATGTGATTTTTGTTTGTTTTTAATATGAGGTCTCTGGCAGTTTTAAAGGACAAACCTATACTGGCAGGGTTCTTGCTTGTGTAATTGAGGATTCAGAGAAGGTCTCTCTCCCACTTTTTGTACTATCTTCTGTATGCTACTATCACACAATAGTGTAAAAATGTAAAATGTTTATTGGATAATAGTTTTGGATTTGTTACTGTTTATATTTGCAGGATGTGGATGTATTTTCTTCATGTATTTTGTTTGTAAAAAAAAATGGATTTCTAATTTACAAGCATGTTTGCTTTTGCCAATAAAGATGGAGGAATGGGGTGCTTGTCAAAAAAAGAAGAAAAGAAAAGAAAAAAAAAATACAATTTAAATTGGATCTTGGAGGGGAAAAAAAGAACATTTTAAGTTAAAGAGAGAAAATTGACCAAGAAAGAAGAAGTCAACATTGGCAAGGGGAAAAAAAATCAAGCAAAAGCATTCCAGAAAATATTACCTTAAACGCTTGTGTGGTCTCCTTAATTTCACATGCTATCTCTTAAAATGTGTTAGTGGATACTCTGAGCACACTGAAAAGATTGGGTGGAAGGAGTTCTTCAGTATCATTTACCAGTACCGCTCCATAATTTAAATTTTCAGATATGAGCAGAATTTGATTTATTTCACAGGTATAAATACAAAGCTAGCTCCTTTGAAGCCTGAATGATCACAGGAATGGCATTCTTACTCAAAGTGAAAATTTCATTTTAAGTAACGTACAAATTTTAAATACGAAATAACCGATTACACAAAAAGCTACGTCACTTGGTATTGCCAAATACTTCCTGAAATGAAGTAATAAACATGACTGACTACATGGAGGCCACAGAGATAGGCACATGGTGTCCTAATATATGAAAAAATAATGGCCTCTGGCTCATTCATTACACTCATATAATAGGACACCTTGGAGTGCATTATTGCACTTGTGCCATGGCCAGATACAAATTGTCATTCACTTTTGAAAGTTTGTATGGTGTCTATTTAATCAAGGCTAGGTTTAGAATGGCAGATGATGATCTGAACAGTGTTACTTTGATGTGTCTGGGTGACTTTAAAGGTCCATATTTTACACTTCTCAAGTGTTTTATTTGTTTTTACAAGTGTTGATCCATAAGAAGATATATTTGTGGTTATAAGAACCAAAAACCATCTCAATGTAGTTTTACATCTCCTCTCTCAGGCTTCTCTCTGGAGCTCCAGTAACAACAGGTCAGTGAGCGGTGACTGCTTTGTTGTGACATCACAAAGTTACATAAGTCCTGACAGTTCGTTTGAAGGCGCAGTTTCAGAATACAGGCGGTGTGCATTTCTCTGTGGACTGAACACTTTGATACTTTCACAGTATTAATATAGAACCTAAACCTGCTTTATAATAACAAAAAAGACATGGAAATCTGACTTTATACAATATGGGACCTTTAATGAACTCTTGGTAGCCAGTCAGAAACATGGCCTAATATGATAAAATGTACCCAACAATCAATGAAAGGCTCTAAATATTTCTCAAAATACAGTCAGGTTAAATAGTCATGAAATTGAAATGATTAAACTGTATATTATCTTGGTTTTACAATCAGGTTGAAATTCTATGTGGAGTTTGGGCACAACTATAAGCCAATAAAAGGGTAAATGTAACTGTTTAATCAATAGAATCCAGTATGTCCCATTGTGTCCATCTTTTTAAGGAGAATAAGCCAATCATTACTCGCAGACACTCACTTTGACACCCACGTCCCCCAAATAAATCCCCCCACAGCACAGTAAAGATGTTGACCTCTGACTCTTCAGGTTTAATTACAGCACCCACTGACTATGACATATTAAAACATCACTGAATAATGCAGGAGCGTTTCTTACTTTAGGAAGTTAAGTGAAAACACTCAGAGTCGGTTTAGTTTAATGCAAGAGCTTTTGTCTCTCCCCGGGGGAAGGGATTTCAAACTGGGGCCTGAATGGTGCGCTGTTGCTGACAGATGCTATGGCAGCCTGGTGACTGGGAAGTGAAGAAGCAGCACTGGTAGAATTGGGCTCTATGGAAGCCAATTCCTGCCATTAATATCTGATATTGGTATAAATATGAAAATGAAATTAGAAGAAGTGATTTGACAAAAACTAGAATGTCGCTTTCTAAATACTTGTAAAATAATAATAACATTTAAGAAATGACAAGGATAGTCCAAGTTATAATATAAGTTATAATGCTTTAAGTAATTCACATTATGAGATATGAATTGTTAGAAATTCATGATACATTATTTTTTACTCTCAATTTCTAAACTTGATGGCTGTAGGCTTCCACAGGACTCACTTTGTGCATTTTAACATTTCAGCTTAGGAATTATGTGAAAAAATGCACACAGGTCTTTTTGTTAAATTTCATATGATAATGTAAATATGTCATATTTTCAATGTTCAGAAACAGAAAAAAAGACTACTTTAAGTCAAATCTGCACATGATTGTAATTTCCAGTACATAATTAAAAGTAGTCTGTTAAGTTTTCACTGAAATTAGTCATCACCACAGGTAAAGGAATGACTGCTGTGACCGTAGTTAGGTCATATGGTGGAGCAGCAGCTGCAGCTGTATGCAGAGCTAGATGAGGGGTAAAAAAAAACAAAAAAACATCTGGCCACAAAAATGGCAGCAATCTTCAGAATATGGAAAGCACAGAGATTACAGAATTGTAAAAAAAATAAGCATTAAATAATGAATAGTGCCAGCTATATGACAGCTATTAAGAGGGGAAGGGGAAGGTCAAGAAAAGGGACTTCATGCTTTATTCAGACTAACTAGAAATTCAGTGGGATGCACACCTTTCTGATAGCTTCTCACATGAGTCCTTTTTTCTATAGGACACTGACATGTCGGTCTAAATGTAGAAAGATTTTTTTATTTAATGCCAAAATATTACCTTTCACATTTACACTCCCCAGCTAGAAAATCAAAGTTGTAAGCATACAGTCTATGATTGAAGATATCAGCAAAAGTTTATAAAAACATTTTAAAGCCATCCTCATCGATTTGTGTTGGCTTAAGTGAATGTACAAATCAGAGTGAAGCCTATATGTGTTTTTTTTTTCTCCCCTCCCTCTATCAAAGTGTCCAGCGTGCAACAGGTTTGCACGGTGAGAAAAGACCTTGGCTGTTTTAATCTGTGTAATGAATAAGAACATGCCAACGTGGTAATGGATGCCTGCCACCGCGCTGCTAAATTATTCAGGGTCTGGGGAACCAGAGAGGCGGCCAGCGGGATCGGATGGACCCGCTGTGTCATCAGTCCGCCTCTGCCCGCCTGGCTCCCCTTTCGGCCCGTCCACCACGGCTTCATGCGTTTTAACCAGGTGGCCACATGAGAAGCCTGTAAAACAGCCCCGGCAATGGGCGTTCACATTGGAGGAGACCTGGCCAAGGCCGGCGGGTCAACTGGTCAGTAACCTGACAGGCCTCAGATACAATCAGAAGCATGTTGGACCGAAACTATTGCTTAGTTCCTGAAGACTTTTGGGTCTCTTACAGTTCCCAACTATTTCAGCACCATGGATAGCGCAGCACAGGTTGGCTCAGGTCGCTCCTGCGCTGTCCATGGTGCCGAAATACTGAGCGCACTCACTGTAGCGTAGGAATGCCTGGTTTCATTTTGTCATCCTAAACCTAACTCTCATGTTTTGTTTAGCCTTTTTAACACATGTACTGAACATGACCTCGACAGATTTCATTCTTTTTCACGGAAGTGATGATATAGACGACAAATGTTGATATAATAAACACGTGGAATAGAAAAATAAAGTATCTTGTAAAAAGAGGAATACTAGGCCTCCTTTAAAAGTAACTTTTAGAATAATACGATTTGTAAAAATGTCATAATGATCAAGGTTTTATTCTTTATTTTGTTGGATTTATGCAACGCTTGTGCACAGAAGCCAACATTTTGCAACTTGTAAGCTGAGCAGAGGAGCAGGTGGGAGGGGAGGAGGAGGGAGGCTGAAAGAGGAGGAGGAGGAGGAGAAGGAGGAGGGCAGGAAGAGCGAGAGAGGGATGCCGGGAGGCGCTGCCGATGTTAACAGCTCAGTCTGGTGTAGGAGAGTAGAGGAGCTCTGTAGCTGTCCGCTCCCCGGCTTTCATGTCAGGGGCCACACTGCTTGCGAGGTGCTTGCAGGGAGGAGGATGATGACCATGAACGGCAAGCAGCATTTCTCCGTGCACCCGGCTCTGCACGAGCCCAAGTATCCCGGCCTGCACTCAGGCTCGGAGGGCATGCGCAGAGTCTGTCTGCCCGCCCCGCAGGTACGTTCAGGTCGGGGGAGACTGGCAGTGGAGTAGCAGCGGTTTGAGAGGAAAGGTGGTGGTGGGGGTGGTGGTGG